>NW_006408779.1:2244591-2256080 GCF_000296735.1 Chrysochloris asiatica | reverse complement strand
CACTCTGACAGGACGTGTGTGCTCATGACGGAGGACATAGGACAGCCTGGACACTGCACAGACAGCCCTCCCACCCCATGTGGGTGGCTCACTTGGTATCTGCAGGGTGGATGCTGTTCAGGTAGATGTGCACCGTGTGGTAGAAAAGGCCCACGATGGTGGTCCAAGCTGAGGGGAGATGCTGTTAAAGGAACGTCCAGCCCCACCCCACTTCCACCTGTGCCCCTCACACCCCACCCAGCAATGCGGGACAAACGACCACACGTATGTTTGTGTGGCTCCAAGGAGCTGTACGGGTTGGGAGCAGGGGACATGAGATTCTCATGGTTGACCAGAACCTCCTAGGAGCACGGACTCCTAGTGCCCACACACAATTCTGGCTCCGTGGGCCTAGCTGGGTCTTGGCCCTACTTCCACACAAGAGTTCGGGGACTCACACTAGAGACACACCCACAGGTGCACATGGGGGTAGGGACCAGCTCCTGGGCCCACAGATCTGACAGCAGGGGGTAGACAGCTCTCCTAAATGTTCCCCGCTCACCTTGGCTGTGGAAGGCTTCGTGGGGGATTTCGATGTAGCTGTGGCCCTGGGCCAGGAAGCGGTAACGGGAGCCATTCAGAGTCCTGGGCAGGACCATGGCCACCGAGTACTCTGGAGGGGTGAGGAGAGGGTGGTCAGTGAGCCCTGGGCTGTGGGAGGAATGCTGACTCGCATCCTCCAGCAATCCTCAGAAATCGACAAGCCTCAGACAAATGGACCCAGAAAGTAAACGGCAAGGCTCTGGGTATGCCTCCCATGCCAGGACCCTCCAGCACGCCCTCCCTCACCCACCATGGTTGTCACTGAGGCGGCTGGGTCTCTGTTCCTGGCTCCAGTCACTGGGCAGGGCTTGCTAGCTGGACTATGTCACGAGGGCACACAGCACTGCCACCTGTCTAGTGCCCCAGTCTGCCCCCAGAAGAATGGGACTGGCCCTACACTGCTTTCAAGACTAAAAGGAGGCTTTTCCACACTTGCATAGCTCCCTGAGGGGCACAAAGCATGAATAAACACGCTCACCTACAAACCAGAAGGTTGGCGATTCAAACCCACCCAGAAGCTCTATGGGGAAAAGCCCTAGAAATCTACTTCCAAAGGGGGAAAAGAAACCCAATATGATCCAGTGTTCCCGATACTTGGTACATATTTTAGAGCAATAAAAGCCGTGATATGAATAGATACTTGCACACCCAGGTGCATCACAGCGCTGTTCATGATAGAGAAGTGATGGAGACCGCAGATATACCAGTAACAGAAAGGTAGGTAAGCCACGGCACATACACTGAATGGAATGCTACCCAGCGTTGAAGAACGCAGCATCTGCGCAATGCCTCCCAGCACGGATGACCCTGTGTCAGTCACAAAAGGCCACAGAATGTGTAAGACCACTGCTGTAGAAAGTCAAGAAAGGTGGTCACACTGAAAGAAACTTGCTTTCATGATTCCCAGGGCTTGGAGGAAAATGCAGACTAAGTCACGGGCTACAGGGTACATGCATGTTAACTTGAGTGACAGGGAAGGCAATAAATAAGTTTAAAAAAATGTAATATGGATAGCTGAGAAAAAAAGATAAAAATGATTATTATCATTTAAAAAAAAAACAAAAACAAACATGAACAGAAACTGAGAACCCTGTGGAGCACAGTTCTACTCTGACACACACGGGGCGCCATGAGTGGAATCCACTTATGAAAACTCATCCCCTGAGAACCCTGTGGGCACAGTTCTACTCTGACACACATGGGGGCATCATAAGTGGAATCCACTTATGAAAAATCATCCACTGAGAACCCTGTGGGGCACAGTTCTACTCTGACACACATGGGGGCATCATAAGTGGAATCCACTTATGAAAACTCATCCACTGAGAACCTTGTGGGCACAGTTCTACTCTGACGCACATGGGGCACCACTAGTTGGAGTGTACTCAATGGCAGTTGGTTTGTTTTTGGTTTAGGGATTGTCTGATGGTGGCCAAAGAAGAATAGATTTGGACCCATGAGTCCCACTGACTCATCCTTCTCCCTTATGAACTGGGAAGACTGTCCATAGCCTGGACATGGCTTTGGTGTGGCCCCTAAATGCTCCAGAGTTTCCAAGTGTACCTGCCTTGAGTCTAGACACCTGTTTTTCTCCAGAATGTAATTCCTTCATGTAACAAAATCCAAACAACAAAAAGTTTTGCTTCGTCAGCATTCGTGTGTGATTCATTGATGGATTACATTCACCATTCTTCCCAGAACTTTTCCCATCAGCCTCAGCAAAGACTTCCCTGGCCCCTGGTAACCAGAGATACAACACTTGCCCATTCTAGGTATTTCACACAAATGGGGTCGTGGAATTTTGTGATTTGCAACTGACAGATGTCACTCGGCATGGCATTTTCAGGGTTCATCCACAGATTGGTGGGCACCAGTTGTGCCCACAGATACACCCAGTGCAGGTTTGGCCCAGACCTTCAGTTTGCAAAAACAGACAAATGCAGTGTCTGCAAAGTGCAAACAAAGCAGGCACAACCAATTAGGGCTGCCTGTGTTCTACCATGTGACCACCACACTGGGTTGTTGTTGTCAAGGGCTGTCCAGTTGGTTCTGACTCAGAGCAACACTGTATAGGGTTTCCAAGGAGCAGCTGGTGGGTTTGAACTGCTAACCTCGTGATTCTCAGTTCAGTGCTGATCCTATAGTGCCACAACATTAATTGGATGAGTTTAGGGTAATTAAACCACCAAACCCACAGCCCTTGAGTTAATTCTGACTCATAGCAACCCCACCAGGGCTTTCTCAGACTGTTGATATTTATGGGGGTAGACAGCCTCAACTTTCTCCCCGTGAATGGCTGTGAGTTTAAACCACTGGCCTTGTGCTTAACAGTCCTGGGCTCTGTGGTTGTTATTGTTTTTGTGAAGTGCTATTGAGTCAATTCTGACCCATAGCGACCCTGCATAGGGTTTCCAAGGAGCAACTGGTGAGCTTGAACCACCAACCTTGCAGTTTAAACGACTTTGCAGTCTGTCGCATTAGCCGACAGCGCCACACCAGAGCTCTGTGGTGGGCAATGTGAAAAGACCACTGTGTGACTTCCCCTCTCTTTATGGCTGACCAGGGCTCCAGTGTGTGTGGACCCGTTGTACTTGGATTGCGTCCCAGAATGCCGTGTGGGAAGATAGGCAGAGACCCTGAGGCCCTGGAGTGGGTTTGTGTGCCGGAGACGCCAGTTACCTGCCATGGAGGAGGAGCCCGCAATGGCGGCCTGGGGCTCACAGGCTGGCAGGTTGGCAGATATGTGGCCCATCACGGTGTCGATGGTCTCGATGAGCCCCAGCACCACAGCCTGGTCCTGGGACAAAGGAGGGCAAGAGAACCAACTAACTCAGGAATCACAGACCCTCCTCAAAACCCCAGTCTTAAACCCACTGTCCCTTTCCTCCCTGTTGTAGCTGACGTCTGAAAGGATACAAGTCTATCCAATAGAAACACTGGGCGCTCCTGCATCTCAAACCGGCAGATGTTTTCAAAGATTCAAATTGGTGGAGATAATTCAGGGAAATCAGCCCTTTAACGTCATATGGTGTGCCCGGGGTCCTTCTGGGTGAAGGGGGTCACAAGGCCTCCTCACCCCAACTTTGGAAGACACGTGTTGAGGCAGCAGCCTCAGGAGACAGGTCGCATCATCTGGACTTGCGGGTGCAGAACTGTGCAGCCTGTTGCTAAAGCAGCCTGGCCCGGGTTAGCCTCACCAATGCTACAGAGGAATATCTGAGACCGCTGGGAGATGTGCTTGACAGAGTTGAGTCAGATGTGCAGTATGTATGTAAAAAATACATGCATGAAAGCAAATTGTAAGATAGACTGGAAAGTGTCATGGATTAAACTGTGCCTCCCCCTCAAATATGTGACACTTTGGCTGGGCCGTGCCCCTCAGCATGATGTGATTGATGCCACTGTCGTGAGTGTAGTAAAGCCTCACGTCTGTGATGTGAAGACGGCAGGAAAATAACTTTCATTTGTGGACGTCATCCCCTTGAGGTATTTCTGTCAGAGCTACATTAGATGCCTGAGACAGCACACATGTGGTATTTCTGTTAGAACTGCACTCGAAATCTAAGGCAGAAGAAACACACACACGTGTGTTAGCCACCACTCTCTCAATTCTAGGATGGCAATAGTTTTATTATACGCATTTTCTCACTTCCTTTCAAGATATTTGTTTATTTCTTAAATAGGTAAAATCAACTCAAGTTGTTTTTAAAAAAACAAAGCTAAAATTATTCCATTCTCCTTTCTTGTTATTTAAGTACAGAGAAAATTATAGACTTTCCTCTTTTATTTTATTTTATATATACCATATTTTTGTGTGCAAACAACATACCCACCATTGAGCACAGAAATTAACACACAGGGGTGTTGCACGGTTTGCAAAACACTGTATAACACGTGTGTCATTTTGCATAAAAATATGGTTCAGCAGCTATTGCTCTGTGAATTACTGTTCTCACTTAGTTCACTGATCTTTAAATGTCAAACATGGGTGTTTTTAAAATTACCATTCAAGAATTATGTGATGGGAAATTAGTGTAAATTGCTACAATTTGATGAACTTGACCTATACTTATGGATGTAGTAGCTCAAAATACCAACTGAGAGGGAAGCAGTCTTCACATCGAATGTCAATTCTATCCCCTCTGTATACAGGGTAGATAGGGATGGGCAACTTAGACATTGGCTACCTAAAATGAGAGGGCGATAAAGGCATGAAGTGACTGGCTTACAAGTTTTCAAGGGGGAGTTTAGTTTAAGAGTGTGTGGAGGAAGATAGAGTTCCCACTGAATAGTTTTCATCTTGTCTACATGGGTCTGGTGAAAACAGATGGAGAGAAGATTTTTATGATTCAATAGTGAGTAACTGTTATCATGACTAATTGTGACTGTCACGATTGTAAAGGTAAAAGTTTTATAACATCAAGGGGGGAGTAGTTAATCTTACAGTTCAGACACAGAGGACCCTAGGACCATCAAGGGAGAAGAGCATGAGCAGAATGCAGGTTCTATCCAGAGAAGCAGCAACACCAGAGATGGAGGCAGAGATGAGGACATGGAGAGAGAGAGCAGCTGAGGACTCTAGACACATGGAAAGACAGGGATGGAGTGCTGGCGTCCAGGAGGCAGGCTTGCAGAATGTGTCCTTTGGGTGTTTAAATTCTTATATATTCCTGAGTGTTTTTGTGTATATCTTCCCCCCCCCAAAAAACAAAACAATACAAAAAAACAAAGGGACTGGAAGCAAATACTGCTGACTGATGATGTTCGGAGGAGATTGTAATCATTGCAATGAAACGATGAGTATAAAACTGTTGTTCTCCTGTAACAATGACCACTCAGTTCACAATAAAAATAAAAATAAAAAAGCTACCAACAACAAAAAGAACTATGGGATGGTAAAATTATATTAAATTATATAAAACGGTAAAAACATAGTAAAAATGTCACAAAAGATGGTAAAAAAAGCAGCAGACTGCCATCCAAGAGTTATGTGACAGTAAAACAATAGACATGTCTCAACCTCAGGAAGCCACCAGCGCATCCTGTCTGGGGTCTGGGGATGTGATCTGTCCCCCTGAAAGGTGTACATGGTTCTGCAGCCACTGAGCACACAGGACACTGACTAACTATCCTGTCGGCATGAGAGCTGGTACCCCTGATTCCAGGGCTGGGAGATCATCCTCCTTTTATCGATGTGCACTGGGTCATGCTATGATACTTCCAGGAAGACAAAATGACCACAAGGTCCTCTCACCTGTCAGGGGTCAGCACGTTCTCTTACCTCTGACACGGTGGTGGCCCAGCTGGGCAGTTGAAGGACCTCTCCCACAGTTTTGAGGAAAGTCTACAGACAAGACAAAGGGACAGTGTTCAGCATATACCCTTACTCTACACAATCTCACACTGCCTGAGGCTAGCTCCCAATGTGTCTAGACCTACCGAGTCACTTTTGGTGAACAATTTGGCCTCTCATGAGCACACAAGTTCCATATTACAGATGTACTCTGGGAAGCCCTGTGACCTCAGTGACAAGTGTTGAGGTATGCAGGAATACTAGCAGACATGGGAGGAGCCCCTGGAAATACCTGGTGGGTGTGTGAGTGGATGCGTGAGCAAGTGGACAAAGTCGTAGTCTGCTAGGCAAGCTTTTCTTGGGGTGAGAAGCCCAGAGAATGTGACCATTTGTGGTGACTGAAAGCAGAGTTACTGGGGCACCTTTGTTGGGTCACCTTACTAACAGTGGATTTCACTCACAAACTCATACTAGTCTGAAAACTTGAAATTAGCTTCTAACATATTCAAATTGGGAGATTTCAAACAGAAACGTGCAGATTTCCTGGTTCTTTGGAGAACAGTAGAAGTATGCACAGCCCCTAGTCCACATTCCCACACACGGCCAATGCTGGACAGCAGCTTCCCCTGAGACAGACAAGTGGTCCCCAGGTTGCCCCAGTCTCCACCTCTCCCTGTTGCCTGACACCCTCACAATCACCGTTAGTCTGAGCCCACAGTTGCGGTCACTGTCGTCAGTCCATCTGCTGGAGGGACTTCATGACCAATAGTGACGTCTTCTCCAGGGACTGGCCTCTCCGATGACAAGTCGGAACCATGTGAACTGGAGTGCAACCACCCTTCTTTCTAAGGAGTATTTTGGCTGTACTTCCAAGACGCTGTGTTTGTTTTTCTGGGAATCCATGGTATAGTTAACATTCTCGCCAACATACTGTAATTCAAAGACATCGATGTTTCTTCCATCTTCCTTATTCATTTTCATCTTTCTCGTGCAAACAAGGTTAATAAAAATACCATGGCTTGGGTCAGGTGCACCTTCTGCTTTAATCTTTTCTCCATTTTTCCATTCACTTCATTATTCATAGTGAATTTAACTGTCTGTCTCCTACTATTGACACCAGAATGAGACCTAAAGACCTAAGGCCTGAGTCAATCTCCCACATTTCCACCAGTTGCCACTTGCATGGAAAATGACGTCTTTATATTCATTGTTGTGAAGTGTCGTCGAGTAGGTTCTGACTCACAGTGACCCTGTATAGGTTTTCAAATAGCAGCTGGTGGGTTTGAACCACCGAGCCTGTGGTTAGCAATCCAGGGCTTATCCTACAGTGTCACACCAGTTCCTAGACACTGAATATTTAGAGAATATATCAAAAAGTCTCACTCTTCCACTTACTATTCATTCAAGATCTATTTCCCAAGACTTTAAAATGTCAGGCCCTAGGAATCAATGATAAACAGAGCCATCGTGTCCTGGCCCTTGCTAGACGAGTGAGCAGATTTTATAACCTAGGTCAACAAACTTTCTCTTAGAGAGTCACATCGTATATCGTTCAGGCTTTGAGGCCCATAAGGTTTCTATCACTATTCAAGTCTACCATTGGTAAGATAAAAATTGTTCAGTGCTGTTGAGTAGGTTTCGATTCATAGCTACCCTGTATGATGTTTCGAGGCGGTCAATCTTGTGGAAGCAGAAAGCCTCACCTTTCTCCCTTGGAGACACTGGTGGGCTCAAACTGCCAACCTTGTGGTTTGCAGCCCAGTGCTCATCATACAGAGCCACTGAGCTCCCAAGATGAAGGTAACCATAAACAATACTTAAGTGAGCAGCCATGCTTGTGCCCCAATAAAACTTTATTAACAAAAACAAGCAATGGGCTAGATATGACGCGAGAGCCGCCATTTTGCTGGCTCTTGCTTAACAACTATACCATCAAGTGGAAAGACAGTGTAGCCACATTTGCAATTAGTTCTCTAGTAGCCACATGAGAAAAATCAAAACAGATGGAAGTCAGTTTACTTAAACCAGAAGAGCCAAATATTATCATTTCAAGAGGCAATCAATCTGAAAAGATCAACTAGAGCTTTCCCTGTTTTGTTTCGTTTTAGGAGGCCCGACGGAAAAGCAGATTAAGCTTTGGGTTGCTAACTGAAAGGTTGGTGGTTCAAACCCACCAGCCACTCCTGAAGGAAGGAAGCCGGAATCTGCCTGTGGGGCAGTTCTACCGGGCCCTGTAGACCACTAAGTTACTGCCAGTCAAAACTGACTCAGTGGCAGTGGTTTTTTATTTGAAAGCCTTTTTTATTCTTCTTCAATTGTGAATTGGGTGGAAGTTTACACGGCAAATGGGCTTTCCATGAATCACTTCAGACACATTCAGTTGGAGAAACTGATGGCAGTCCCACCGTGAGCCAGCCCTCTTCCCACGTCCGCCCTGTGTTTTCATTTCCACTCATCCTTCCTGCCCTCGGAGCTTTCTCCCTGAGCAAACACTGCCTTTTGGTCTCATAGGGTTGGGTGTTCCGAGGAAAGAAACCTGGTGTGTGCCTTACACGCATGTCGCGTCTCATTGGGGGTTACCATGTCTCTAGAGTCCAGGCGCCACACAGGCCAGTGGAGACCTCACTGAACAGGACAGCACCATGGGCCTCTTGCCATGTTCTGTCCAACTGCCTTCTGCTGGTCGTGAGAAGCTAGATGTTAGAGAAATGTGCAGAAGGGATGCCAAAGATTTTCATTTCTCTATTCTCCCATGGGGTTTGAGCCCAGGAATCAGGTGGATTTGGGGCAAGGCTATAGGATCTGCTCCCAGGACACCGTAGGCCGGCTCTACAGCAGGATCCACGCCACCTCAGCATCATGGCCCACGGACAGAATCCGCCTGACAGATGCCTATGTTTGGCCTGCACATGATTTCTCTACTTTCTTGCAAACTTATATATATATGCTATTGCTGTTAACTGCTATCGAGTTGGTTCCGACCCATAGCAACCCTGAACAGGGTTTCCGAGGCTGTAAATCTTTACGGGAGCAGAAAGCCTCATCTTTATCCCGCTGAACAGCTGGTAGTTTCGAACTGCTGACCTTGTGGTTTGCAGTCCAATTAGTAACCACTACGTTCCCAGATCTATCTATCTAATCTATCTATCTATCTTATCTATCTTATCTATCTATCTATCTATCTATCTATCTATCTATCTATCTATCTATCTATCTATCTATCTATCTTATGGTGTTTGTGGGGAAGGTTTACACAGCAGTTTAGGTGCCTATTCAGCCATTTCTCACTATGCATGAGTGATCTCCTTAATTCTATTCTGGTTGCTCTGGCTTCTTTCATCTAGTCTCCCTGCCCTTTCACGGTTTCATCTTTATTTGAAGGTCATTGTTGTCTGTTTGGTCTCAGCCAGGCGATATTTTTAAAGGAGCACAGTCCTTACAGGTGACAGACATTATGTGCGGCTTCAAAAGTTTGTGCACAAACACCATGACCGTGTCGTTCCTTTTCCCCACTGGGTTTTTGAGCTAATCTGTTATTTTGCTACATAGTGACCTCAGGGGTTAGTTTAGGCTCAAGGTTTCATCAGGACAAAGTCTCAACCAGTCCAGCAGGTACAGTGACAAGATCTCTTTGTAAATTTCCGTTAACTTGCCCATTTTTAAAGGTTGAAAGATTTGCCAACGTTTGGGGGAAATCCCAGTTTAAGCCTCCCTTTAGTAATATGAAGTCAAGAAGTGGTAGCTCTAAAGATTAGCATTAGGGGGGCTCCATCCCTCTAGATGTTGGCCACAGTCCCTACCCCTCCCTATTGTCTCATGTCTGGCACATTTCACCTGTTTATTTTGCCTGTCTGACCCTGAAGGTATTTGAAGTTGCAGCCTCACACACGATCAACTTTAGTTAGGGGGGAACAAGAGGAGCAGCAGGAAAGGGGGGGAGTCACTAAGCTAAAACGCATGTTTCCTCTGTAGACTACCACTGACTCTATGTTCCAATACAGACATCCCTTGAAGGACATGCCTTCAGCTTCCGACACCTCCTAAGATAGAAGGTCTCCTGGGCCAGGCAAAGGGCTTTGTGAGTGTCCCTGCCTGTATGGCCACACCCTGATTCTGGCTGCAGGACTGCCCCCCATTTAACTCCTGCAGCCACACAGCCCATTCTTCCTGGGGTCCTGCCAGTTCCTACAGCCTACTCGGCACTACACTCGGATTCTGGAAACGATGGTTCTCACCTGCCACAACTGCTCATCAAATTGTGTCACCACCACGCTGGGTGTGAAGCAGGCCCTGTATCAGCCACAAACAAACACAGACCCAGGTCTCCTGTGGGTTTGGGGGCGGTTTCTCTCGGATACCTTCAGCACTGTACTGCAGACACCTCTGGGGCAGGGCCTGGACTTCTGGAAGGTTCTGAGAATGCCCTCAGAGTCTGCATCCCATACTTAGCTCCTAGGGGAACTTGGACCTACCCCCAGTAGGTCAGGGACAGGTGGGCTGTGAGCACCTGTGGGCACAGTGCCCCGGTGTCCACCCAGGCCTGACACAGAGGAGGTGCGGGCTCAGATCCTGGTTTCACAAGCTGACTATGCGTGTGCATTTGGGGAGAACTGAACCATCAGCCTCATAATCAGTTAACAACCCCTCACAGTAGGTGTTTAATAAACATCTGCTTAATTAATCAGCTAAATATTTAATCCACTAATTAATCTCCTACCTTCTCGCAGGGACCAGTCCCTGAAGAAAGACATCATGCTTGGTAAAGTGGAGGGGCAGTGAAAACGAGGGAGACCCCCAGTGAGGTGGATTGGCACAGTGGCAACAGCACAGGATGGGCAGGTGTTTCATTCCGTTGTACGAAGGGTCACTATGGGTCAGGACTGACTCGACAGCTCCTCACAACAGCACAGAATGGGGAGGTGTTTCATTCCATTGTACGAAGGGTCACTATGGGTCAGCCCCTCACAACAGCGTCCCCTCAGGAGCAGGGCCTCAGTGTCATTTGTTATTGCTAAATGCCGTCCAGTCCGAGCGACTCAGGATAGGGGTCCTGCACTTATCCTACAGTTCCACACCTATTAAGTGCTTGCTGTATACTCAAGAGGACTCATCACAGAAATTATTCTGTGTGGCAGTCAGGAAGACATGACCCAGAGGTAACACTTATTGAGCATCAACTGCATACTAACTGCTGCCTGTCATAATAACCTTCATTACCTAACGTAATGGTACTTAGAGACACCACGTGGTACTGGAGTCCTGGTGTGGTGTTGCGGGTTAAGGCGCAGGACTGCACTGTTGGTTTGAACCGCTAGGTCAGCTGCTCTTCAGAAACCCTATACAGAGTCACTGTGGGTCGGAACTGACTCGACGGCACTTAACAACAACAGAGAGACCATGAGCGTTTATTGAGCGCTGACTACATACTAGACACTGCTTGTCACAGTAATCTTATCACCCCACTAACTGGACTCAGAGAGACCATGAGCATCGATTGAGTGCCGACTGCATACCAAGTCAATATTGTTACGTGATGTTGAGTCGGTTCCAACGCATAGTGACCCTGTTGAGGATTTCCGAGGGGCAGCTGGTGGGTTTGAACTGCCGTCCAGAG
>NW_006408779.1:2223712-2242390 GCF_000296735.1 Chrysochloris asiatica | reverse complement strand
CAGCTGGTAGTTTCGAACTGCTGACCTTGTGGTTCACAGCCCAATTCGTTATGAAGTGTTAATTTTCTTTGAGATTGCCTTACAGTCCATTAACTTTTCTCTCAATTTAGTGCAGTCTATTTTATCCTGTAATCTACCTGACCTTCTCACCATCTGGATCTCTCTTCCTATGTGTTTACCTTCTTTCACATTATAATTGTTTTGATCATAGGCTGACCTCCCAGTTTCTCTGAGTTTGTTCTTACAGTTTTGTTCTATTCTCGACTCTTCTGTCGATTTAGTTCTAGAAGGTGCTACCACCATGTCAGTCTCTGGTTGTTGTCTGTTCTTGTTGGTTCTCAGTCCACAGAACTCCCTTTAGGATGTTTTGTAGCGAAGAGTTGGCTTTGGCAAAATCCCTTAGCTTCTATTTATCCTGGAATGTTTTGATTACACCATCGTATTTGATTGATAGCTTTGCTGGATAAAGAATTCTTGGTTGGCAATTGTCTTCTTTCAGGGTTTTATATATGTCTACCCATTGCCTTCTTGCTTGCATCATTTCTGCTAAGAGATCCAAGCTTAATCTGACTTGCTTGCCTTTGTATGTGACACTTATGTTTTCCCTGGCTGCTTTCAGGAGTGTCTCCTTATCTTCGATTTTGGAGACCTTGATTATGATGTCTCGGTGATTTTCATTTGGGGTCTATCCTTCCTGGGGTTTGTTGAGCTTCTCCAATGTTTATCTTTTCAGTTTTCATGATGTTAGAGAACTTTTCTTCCATCAGTTCTTCAACTATTTCCTCTGTGGACTTGTGTGATTCTTCTTGTTCTGGACTGCTGATAAATCTTATGTTATTCCTCTTCATGTTGTCCAACATGAATCTTAGACCGTCTTCAGATTTTTAAAAATCCTTTTTTCTGCTTTTTCTTCTATCTTAGTGGTACTGAGAGATTTGTCTTCCAGCTCACTGGTTCTGACTTCCATCTCTTCTATTCTGCTCCTTTGCCCTTTCAAAGTATTGTCTATTTCTGATATTCTGTTGCTGATCATTTGGACCTCTTTCTGTAGGATTTGAATTGTTTCCAATGCTATATCTATCTTAGTTGATTTTTCCTGTAGCACTTTCCTGACTTCTTCTCAACTCCATTGTAAAGTGTTTTGAAACATTTTATAATCATTTTTCTGATGTTATGAGTATAACTTTAATATCCTCTGTTGAGCTTCTTGCTTTCAAAGCTGCCTAAGAGATTTCAAGATGCCACTGTTGGTTGTTATGCTATACCTCAGGCTTTAATTTAATTTTCGGCCTATTTTATTTTTAAACTCTTTTTCCCTCTCTACAACCCTGTCCCAGCCTTTCCCGTATTAAAAAACAAAACCCAAAAACGTTCAGGGCCTGCTCTTGGGCTGAGTATCTGTGTGCATGAGTGCCAGAAGAACCCACCAGTGGTGGTGGTGGTGGGGTGTCCACTCGCTCAGGCTCCCCCTCTAGTCACCAGAATGGAGGTGCGCAAACAGTGGGGGTGCCAATGACCAGATAACAAAAAGAAAAGAAAATTATAACAAAGCAAAACCAACAAAGTGTATTGTCCACCTTTGCTCCAAGTTCCCGCAGTGTTTTTCTGTGGTGTTTCTGCTCCCCCGTTTGGTCTTGCCCAACATATCGGCTAGGTCTCTGAGCCCGGCAGATTCAAAAGTACGCTAATTCTCACGTCAGCTTCAAGTTCCACTAGTTATAAACCATCAAACTTTAAAAATATTCATAGCTCTGTGGTTCCGAGTTTTGGAACTCTGCCATGGATCTGCTTTACCTGGTATTCTGTGGTATGGCTGATGGCAAACCTCACTGTACCTCCACCCTAGCCGCCATGAAGCCCCACCTCCCTCAGTGTACTCAGAGGGAACATTAGCACTCATTAAGCACCTGCTGTGTACCAGGCACCATCTCTCAAAGTCACCATGACCCCCATATTCAATAGCACTCAAATAGATGGTCCGTATGTATTGAACACTGACGGAATACAGGCTTCCCCCCATTCACTGTGCAGACCCCTCGGCCCTCCCCTGTGGGGCCAGTCTCAGACACACCTGGTGAGACAGAAGACACCAAGCCCACATCCACCTGGGCTTCGGGCGTATCAGGGAGCGTGGGGGCAGAAGTCATCTCAACACCAAGCTCACTGAATTCCAAGGTCACCCCTGGGAGCACATCCTCTGTGGATGGTGGGCTGGACCTGCAGACTCCAGTGTCCGCTGGTGGGGCCCGTGGACACATGGAGGGGCCAGGCGGGCAGGACAGCCTGGAGGGGAGACTGGAAGGGCCCATCCTGCCTCCAGGGGGCGCCAGTGAGCTGTGTGGGGAGAACGGCTCATGGTGCCATACTTATTACTGTAGGGACCCTGTCACCTCTTACCTCGGTGAGATTCCGGGCCGTGTCCCGTGACAGGGATTTGTGCGGGAGGCTCAGAGACACGTTCTGAAGGTAACTGAGCACAACTCCGGGGCTCTGGAAGTTCCTCCTCTCCTCCGTCAGGTTGTTGATGATAGGGTGGTAGGCATCTGTGGGCATCTGCAGGGAACCTGAGGCGTGAGTTCCCCATAACAAGGGCCTGAGTGCATCCCATCCCGGGTCTGGGGTTCGCCTAGGCAGCAACAGCGCAACACTAACAGCTGCTACATCCGGGCACTTCCGTGAGGGTTCCAGCGTCACAGTCACCTGATGGAGCATGTGACTCCCATTCCATCGGTCCGGAAACCAAGCACAGGGGCCGGGCTGGGAACAGACGGGCTCCGGAGTCTGGGACCGTCTACTAGATGAAGCCCCTGAGTTCAGGAAGTGCTCTGACCGGAAACGCTCGTTCTAGAGGCTGAGGGTGCCAGTCCCCTGTCCCCCCACTCGGAAGCTGCCTCGCTAGGTTTTGCTCCAGAACACTCCTCATGGCTGCATAAATTCCTCCCAAATGACAGGCGGAAGTGCTAACAGCTGCGGCTGCGCATGTGAACGGGGGCTGGAAACCGGAAATGTCTGTGTTGTTTAAGAACCCTGGTGCCGCAGCGCTGCTCACCGCAAGGTCCGCAGTTCAAACCCACATACACTCCTCGGGAAAAACGATGAGTCAGTCTGCTTTCAGAAAAATGGCAGCCGGGGCCACCGTAAGGGACGGTTCTACTCTGTCCTACAGGGTCGCCGAGAGTGGGGATCCTGTGGGCAGCAGCGGGGTGGCTGGCTTTGCTCTATTAATGGGGTCACACCAGGCTCCAGTGGGTCCAAAATCTCATCCCTTCTGAGTGGTGTCTTATCAAACCAGCAGGACCGACCCATCTATGGGCCAAGGAGGGGCCCTCCTCTTCAAGGGGCGTCCTGATTGGGACTTGGCACCTCTAAACCTGCGAGACGAAACTACTGCTCTTCACAGCCACCTCTTGTGGGATTTGTGCTAAGGCTGCCTCAGGTCACACGACAGTGGTCTTCCTTGTCCTTCTAGGCGTCCAAGGTGACGGACGGAGGGGACGCTCTCAGTCAGTCTCAGAACCAGCGGGCTATGGCCTCCCAGACACCCCACCACCAAAGAGGGGGCCTGCAGACAGTCCAGTGGGATTTCCCCTCCCCTCACAGCTCCTCCAGACACCCACAAGAGGGAATCAAGGGAAAAAATGTGTGTCCTCACCATGGTGTCTGCTGTGGACGTCACCAAGAAGCTTGGCATCGTTGAAGTTGATACAACGTGCTTCCCTGAAAAATTAAATATTGCTTTCTTCAGGACACAACGTGACTGCTTTTGTTCAACCGAACGTATTTACAAATATGCCAGCTTTAGACACATCAAAGATAACCCGGGAATGTTCTGTGTAGGAATCTTGCTGGAAAGATAAAGGCCCTAATAAATCAACTTAATGGGGAGACTGTATAGATTTTCCCAGGTCAAATTATTTTTCAATTTATTTTCTAAACTGCTTTTGAACAGCCTTCTTGCAAGTCATCCGGTAAAAGATGATGGTATGCAAGCTATTACGGATTTCAAGTAAATAAAGAACCCGAAGAAATAGGCTGAAATTGCACCCTGAAGAGTTAGGAGTATAATGTGGATGGTGGAGAGAGGCTGGGGTCCGACAGACCCACAACTGTTGTTGACTCGGCTCTGACTCACAGTGACCCTGAACCCTGTAGGACAGAGCAGAGCTGACCCACGGGGATTCTGATGCCGTGATCTTTAAAGGACACAGACTGACGGCCACATGCTTCTCCTGAGCAGTGACTGGTAGGTTTGAATCACCGGTCTGGGTTAGCAGTCCAGTGTTTAGCCAGTGTGCCTCAGGGCTCCTTTCCCTAGGAGAGGGATGGTGTTCACAGAGAAGGAAATGGATCTGAAGACTCCATTTACATGGAATGCTCAGAACAAGCAAATTTTTGGAGAGGAGAAGTGGGTTAGTGGTTGCCAGGGGCCGGAGAGAGGGGAGCAGCAACGAACGTTAACGGGCAAGGGGCCTCCTTATGGGATGATGAGAATGTTCTGGAATGAGATCGAAGCCGTGGGTGTGTAGGGTGTGAGTATGCAGAATGTTGCGCAACTGCACACTTTAAAATAGTTCCTTTCACTCTAGCTACATTTTGAAAAGGCAATCATTCAAAACAGAAAGAAGAGCCAACATGGGCTTGCTGATATCAAGGCTGGGACATGGCTGAACAGAAATCACGATTTTGTGTGATTCTGAGGCCATAACTGGATAGCTCAAACCCACCGCCTACTCCTTGGAAACCCTATACAGTTTTGCTATGAGTGGGAACCAACTCGACAGTGCTTAACAACAACACTTGATTACACTTTCTTACTGGGATGGACTTTAAAGGGGGGGGTGGGGAAGCAAAAGTAGCAATAACAACAAAAATGTTTTAAAGAGTAGCCATTATTCACAATGTTACCACATTATGGTTCTGAAACCTTTCTGCATATATTCATGCATATACTATAAGGAGCTCTGATAGCGTAGTGGTTACGAATCGGGCTGTGAACCACAAGCTCAGCAGTTCAAAACTCTCAGCTGCTCCGCGGGAGAAAGATGAGGTTTTCTGCTCCCGTAAAGATTTACAGCCTTGGAAATCCTGTTTAGGGTCGCTATGGGTCAGAACCGACTCGACGGCACTTAACAACAACTATTAGGAACTAGAATTTGGGGTATGGAAGAAATTGAACAAATTTGTAAGATCCATGGAGTTAAATAAAAAACGAAATCAAAACGGTGAGTGTGAATAGAGGGAAAACAAAACATTAATTTTATTTTGTGGAAATTTTATGTCAATTAAAAAAAACCCACATGTACCCAAAGTCTGCAGTGGACGTGGTGGGGGTGGGATGTGACAAGTTCCTGCTGTGTGGAGGCCCTCGCGCACATGGGGCACATCCGCAGTGGTCCTCTACTGGCCTGGGGGGGGAGGGGTCACCAGCCTTCCAGAAAGGACGTCATTGATTGGTTCATTAAGGAGCCGTGGTGGTGCAGTGGGGAATGTGTTTGCTGAAAGGCCAAGTTCCAACCAGCTACCCCATGCAGAAAGGTGAGGTATCTGCATCTGTAAGGCCTGTTATTGTTGTGTTGTTATTGTGTGTTGTTGGTGTTATTGTTGTATTATTGTTGTGTTGTGTTGTTAGTGTTGTGTTGTTATTGTATTGTGTTGTGTTATTGTGTTGTGTTGTATAGTTGTGTTGTGTTGTGTTGTTTCGTTATTGTTATTGTGTTGTGTTGTTGTGTTGTATTGTGTTAGTGTGTTGTTAGTGTTGTGTTGTTAGTATTGTGGTGTTGTGTTGTTGCATTGTTATTGTTACTGTTGTGTTGTGTTGGTGTTGTGTTGTGTTGTTTCGTTATGGTTATTGTGTTGTATTGTGTTAGTGTGTTGTTAGTGTTGTGTTGTTAGTATTGTGGTGTTGTGTTGTTGCATTGTTATTGTTATTGTTGTGTTGTGTTGGTGTTGTGTTGTTATTGTTGTTGTGTGTTGTTGTTGTTGTTGTTAAGCACTGTTGCGTCAGCTCCAACTCATGGTGACCCTCTATAGAGTTCCCAAGGAGCAGCCGGTGGATTTCAAGCGCCGACCAGTACGTGGTTTCCTACAGTGTCCCAGCACGACACCATTGGAAACCCTGTGTGACGGCGGCTTTACTTTGGGGTTAGTGTGGCTTAGGGTTGACTCGATGCCAGTGAGTTGGGTTTGGTTTATAGATGAGATTGAGGGGCATGAAGGAGCTCTGGTAGTGTAGTGGTTACGAGTCAGGCTAACCACAAGGTCAGCAGTTCAAAACTGGCGGTTGCATGGGAGAAACATGAGGCTTTCTGCTCCTGTAAAGATTTACAGCCTCAGAAACCCTATGCGGGAACTGACTCCACAGCACAGCACCATCACCACCAAGGGGCACTGATACAACAGTGGTTAAAGTGTTCGGCTATTAACTGAAAGGTCAGCAGTTCAAACCCACACACAACTCCACGGGAGAAAAGACCTGCTCATCTGCTCGTGTAAAGATTTATCATCTCAGAAACCCTAGGGGCCCTTCCTATGCTGGCCTGTAGGGTTTCCATGGAATGGAACAGATTCTACAGCAGCCGGTTTTATAGGGATGTTGGCTGCTGTCTGCTGGGAGGTGGTAGAGGACAAGGAGATGCCTGGGTGAGCAGTGAGCACCCCATCCCTCACCCCCTCCACCCCACCACACTCACTGACCGACGGCGGCTGTGAAGTACATGGAGACCTCATATGGAGTCAGTGCCCGCTCCCAGATGATGAACTCGTCGAATGCTCCATTCTCGTAGCGCTTGATCTGGTCTGGCGCCTCCCCAATCACCAGGTTGGCATTGGGGTCCCCATAGGTGTGGGACACCTTCCCACTGGGGTCAGAGGTACTCAAGGTCCCGTTGACGTACACCTTCAGGCCCTCCTTGGACTTCCATGTGAACAGCACGTGCGTCCAGTAGCGGCCTGGAAGAGAGAACGCCCTAGCACACGTGGTTCCAGGGCCTGGCATGAGCTTGCCCATCCTCAGTCCTCGTGGACACAGGAAGGAAACTGCCTTCAGCTCACCTGCACCTCAGGTGGTTAAACTGTCTGCAGTTGACCACTGACCTAAAAAGCAAGAGTTCACTGAGGACTAGGGTGTGCCTGACCCAAGCCATGGTGTTTCCAGTCACCTTATCTCCACATGAGAGCTGGCTGGACCAATAGTGAGGGAGACTGGAGAAAAACGGATGCATTTGAATTATGGTTCTGTTGAAGAATGCAGACTGCCAGAGGTGTGCACCGATCAGGTTTGGAAGAAGTACAGCCAGAATATTCCTTAGAAGGGAGGAGAGTGACACTTGTCACTGTCAAGAGGGACCAGTCCTGGAGAAGGACATCGTGCTTGGTGAAGTGGATGGTCAGCAAAAAAAGGAAGACCCCCAATGAGATGGATGGACACGGTGGCAGCAAAACAGGCTCAAACACAGCAGTGGTTGTGAGAAGGACGCAGGGTTGGCTGGTGTTGTGTTTTCTTATACCAGTGGTTACTATGAGTTGGATTCAACTCAACAGCTAACAACAACTATTCTAAAGGCTGGCAGTGGCCCTGTAGAAGAAGAGATGGCAGGTTGATTGTACAAACACTTCAAGTAGAAGACACATGGGGCAGCTGTGCTCTGTTACAGAGGGGTCACCATAAGTCAGAGCTGACTCAACAGCAATGGAGTTGGGGTTTCAGGTGCCCATCCCTCAGTCCTTACGAGCAGTTACGAGTGTGCTACCAACTGAATCTGGTAGCCGCAGCCTGACCACTGACCAGCAGAGGCCATGTCTGGTGGTGCCCACCATTGGACAGTGAACCCACTTGCAGGGGCACAACACACCCACAACAGAGAAGTGGAGGACGGAGTAACGTGGTCTCTGTGCTGCCCATGGATGTGAAGCGGGGTGGCCCCTGTCAGTCTCCTGTCATTGCCAGGAGAGACAAAGTCCCGTGTTGCCTGTGCTTTGTCATGGAAAAGGGAATCAACACGAGTGGTCTGAGCTGACTCTGGACCATTCGCAGCACCACCCGGGCGAAGGCAGTAAATCTACTGTGACTGGAGCTCCCTGGAGCTGGCCTCTGCTCTCAGGCAGAAAAGGTGACCGTGGATAGTACCAGGTGTGGCCAGCCTCCCACCTCACTGACAGTCTCCTTGGGGAGCCACCTTGTTGTTCTCGTCTTTCTCATCCATGGGAGGAACTTTGTCCAGACTCCCACAGCTGGCCAATGGCCCCACAAAGGACCCCACTGTGTTTAGCAAGTGTTTGTGTTCAGACAGCCTAGCAGCCTCTGCTAGAAGGAGCGGACCAGCCCACTGGGGGCAAGATCAGATCACCAACAGTTACATCAGGTTCTTGCCCCGGGGTTGCGCAAACTTCTAACAGTCCTGAGTCTCTGGGGAACTCTTGAATCCTAACTAGGCCCAGAGTATTCCTGCCCGGGTGCTTCACAGCAAGAATAACAAAACTCTCCGACGTAGAAACAGAGATCATGTTGCCAGGCAAAAGTGTTTACAGTTCTCCCCGGTTTTTTCTGGGTAGGAAAATAGCAGCCCTCAGACATTCGCCCGAAACCTGTTCTTGGGCCCTCCCAGTGTCTGGTGCTGCGTCTGGGCTGCCAGCGCCAAGAATCTGAGAGATAAGATTGTTACGCAGGCGCTGTGATAGCAGCAGGAACGTGGTAAGAGTATGGACTAGGTGCGGATAGCCCGGCACAGGGTGGGAGACACAGATGTGCGAGACCGAGACTCGTCACCGCTCAAAGAGGTGGGCACAGCTGGTCAGGAGCCCCAACAGAAGAGGAGCACATGTGTTCAGCACAGCTCGGACAGTTCCTGGGGTCTTCATGTGCACTGTAGTTGGTGCTATGGAGTGGGCTCCAACTCTTGCTCACCACGACAATGAGGATTTTCTAGGATATCTTTTCTCTTTTTTTTTTCAGAACCCTATCAGTGGATCTTTTGCCCACAGAGCCACTGGGTGAATTTCAATGAGCAGCAGTAGCTCCCTGAATTCAAACAGTAACCCTCCTAAGTAACACTGTTGTTACCCGGATATTACGAATAAGGACAATGAACAGAGAGATGATCTGTGTCCATGTTCACAGAATGAGCACACGCCACTGTTGGGATTGGACCCGAGTCAGACAGTGTCAGAGCTTGGAGTTTGGGGTTTAAACAGCTAGGTCCGGCTGCCTCTCTGCAATGGGCCAGATGGTGGAGTTTCCTTAAATCATTAAATACAAGTACAGGCAGACCTCGGAGATATGGTGGGTTTGCCTCCAGACCAGGGCAGTAAAGCGAATCTCATCTTAAGTGAGCCAGCAGCACTGTTTGGTAACCCAGAGCATATATATAACAGTGATGTTGACACTTTGCTGCCATCTGTGAAGTCTGCAGCCACATGAGGAAAAAGTCTGAAGCTTCCTGAGAACACCCAGCATGTCACGTAGAGACACGCAGTAGCACGCATGCTGGGGGAATGGCGTCCACAGACTCGCTGAGTGCAGAGCTGCCACAAACCTTCCATTTGTAAAACATCTGCCGAGGGCATTAAGATTAAGCACGTGGTCAACGCACCTCAACACCCCATACTCCCCCAAGCCAGCCTGTGGCCCCCTGGCACCGTCCTCTCCCAGCACCACCCGCCCAGCTCCTGCACCTCCAGAAAGAAGGAGGGAGCAAGGAAAAGGATGAGCAGAGGGAGGGAGAAGAGAGAAGGAGGAAGACGTGGAGGAGAAACAAGAACTTCATTTCCTCAGAACTGCTAGGGAGATACAACTGATGTCATGCCTGCCTCATGGATGGGGAAACCAAGGCCCAGTGCAGCCAAGTCACCTGGTCATCTGACCTCCACCGGCCTCCCAGCAGCCCCTCAGAAGAAAGCGCTGGGACACTGAGCACCCTCTGGAGGACAACCCACTCCCTTCCTTCAGGCATGCTCCCTGGCTCCCTCAGCAGGGTGGGCTCACCTGGGGGGCTGAAGGTGGCCGCCCATGTCATGGAGTTCTCCCGTGTGTACAGCTCCACGGAGCCTTCGCCGCCGCTGGAGCAGACCTTGAAGCCGTTGGAGACCACCTGGCCCCCGTAGGCGGAGGGCATGGGCCTGGACTGTTCTCCATCCTGTGTCTTCCAGAAAAAGGAGAACGTGACCCCTGAGGAGAGATGGACATAGCTCAGTCACCCATGACCAGGGGCAGCTCTCTGCCTTTACTTTCCACTGAAAAAGCAACTCTTTTCTCCTGTAAAAGCAATGTGCGTCCTGAAACCCCAAATCTAAAGTGTCATGAAGCTGGTTCTGTCTCAGAGCAGCCCTGCAGGATGGAGTGGGTCTATGCCATCGGGGCGCACCCAAGGCTGCAGCATTTGAGAGAAGCAGCCTGCCATGTGTGTCTTCATCAGCTGGTGGGATCAAACTGCCTACCTTTTGGTTAGCACTCAGCTCTTACCCATTGTACCACCACTGGTGTTGGGTCTCGGATTTTCTCCAGCTGTCTGCACGCCATGCATGCCTCAAGGGACATGCTTACCATCCCTCTGATGAACTGCGTGCATGTGGCCAGACTCCCAAGAGGGCCTGTCTCTTGGACTGTGTGTGTGTGTGTACTATGTGTACCCCTGCATGTGTGTGTGTACTGTGTTTGCATGTGTGCATGTGTGCCGGCTAAGCCAGTCACTCTGTGGGAAAGCTGGAAAGTAAGGCTGCCAGCTGCCTGGCCTCCCCCTGGTTTCCATCCTGAGAGGAGAGAACTGGGGGATGAGAAGAGTTGTGCAAAGCCACCCCTGGGCCCGGCCTTGCATACACATGTGGCCCCTCATTGGCCGTGCTTGCAGGCACTGTCGTGGACAAACACTCCTCAGCCCTGAGGGAAGATACCTCATGCTCCAGCACTTCCCTCACTGGAACGTCAGTCCTGTGAGTGTCTCGGACAGCCACAGCCATAGGGCAACCTAGGGCTTTGTGAGTCCAAGGCCCGGGTGGCTTTAATATGAAGGGACTCCAAACGTTTAGGGGGAAATATTACCTTTTTGTTCTATTTCTCACAAAGTTTCTAAAGCCCCCAGGTATACACAGGTAGAACATAACATGGTTTAGAATGTCCCCATTTCCTGTCTTTGAGAGACCTCAAATAATCATGTGATACCGGGTCCTTTCTCAGCTTCGAGAGGCTACAAGTCAGGACCCCTTTTCACAGGGTGTGTCCTTGGGGTGGCTGAGAAGCAGACAGGCCTTGAGGGTACCCCATGATCTGGGTCACTCCAGGAAAGACGTGAGGAGTGGCCAGCTCTGCTGACTCACACCCCAGCCAGCGGCGAGTCTGCGGATCTCCCCACGGCCCACCTACCCCAGGCTCTTGGGGCTCGACTTCCAGAACAGAGCCTCAGCAGCCCTCTGGTGTGCCTCCCCGCTCTCCGAAATGTTCATTTCACAGAGAAATGAACACAGCAGGTTGTGAAATGTGTGTTATGAAACAAAATCCTGGGAGGATTCAGAGATGATGGTTTCCAAAAACTTTGCTGCACTGAAATAGTTCTTTTATCCGTTTGAGATGGCCTGTTGAGGCCAAGTGTCTTTCTGCCCAGGAAGGAGGGGGATAACATGGAAATCTCTGGGCAGAGCTGGGCACGGATTGTTCTTTCTGCTGTTGAGCAACTGGTGGGTTCACATGGCCGACCTCCTAGTTAGTTACCAAACACTTAACCACCGCACTACTGAGCAAGCTCAGAAAGCAAGCCCACTGCCAATCCAGTGGATCCCGACTCACAGCGACCTAGAGTGCAGAGTAGAAATGCCTTTGCACACAGCTGCTGGATGGGTTTGAACTGCCCACCTTCCAGTTAGCAGACCAGTACCTCAATACAGCGCCACACCAGGACTCCTGTCTAGTGATTGCAACCCCACAGTTCCAGGGTCCTGAGGGGGCTTCCATCCAGGCCAGCCTCTTCAGGGAAGCTCTGCAGTCTGAGCCCCCAAACCAGACTTGCCACCAGGCACGCCCCCAAGAGCACAGAGTGGGGCAGAGGGAGGCTGGGGGGCTGCCATCCTCTGCCTAGCCTCTGACAGGCCTGGATACCCAGTGGCCGGCCCTCAGCATCCAAGGGCACTGCTCTCCTCCCTGGAAGAGGCACCCAGCCCTTGCCCTCAGAGCGATGCTGCTTCGGGCTCCGTGAAAACAAAAGGGAGATTGATGTGGACCTGGCGGGTTATGAGAAGTTCCAACTCCTCCCACGCAGGGCCAAGCCTGGGAGACTCTAATGACATTTCTCAAGGAGCTCTGGTAACGTAGTGGTTACAAATTGGGTTCGAAACTACCAGCAGTTCCGAAGAAAGATGAGGCTTTCTGCTCCTGTAAAGATTTACAGCCTCAGAAACCCTGAACAGGGTCACTCTGAGTCAGAACCGACTCCACGGCACATAACCACCACCAGTACCAGTGGTATTTCTCAAGACCTCACACTGCAGCGCAGCCGTGGTGGTTGTGGCAGATTCTACCCACACATTTTTAAAAGTTAACAATTCTATATCTACCCTGTGGTCTTCCGGTTGTTTCCCAAGAAAATTTTACGTAAAACAGTAAAACAAAACCAAAAAAAAAGTTTCACACACGGCTCCCCCATGTGTGTGAAAGTTACACTGCGCTTCATCGAGTTGTTAGTAGCTGATTTTGTAGAAGTGGATTACCAGCTCTTTCTTCCCAGGTGCCTCTGGGTTGGGGCTCAGTCCTCTCCCGGATGGTTTCCTCAACTTCAGACTCAACACAGGACAGGCTCTCCTGACTTCCTGTTACTCCAGTAACGATAAGTCCCCAAGGCCTTGAATCCAAGGTGTCTTGGGGTAAACTCCAACCGCCAACCTTTTGAAGAACAGCTGTACTGTTTGCACCGCCCTGGGACACCACCCACGGAGAAAACTAAATGTGAACCCTGTGTCCCTGGCAGCCAGGCAGCCTAAACATCCCCAGGGTCTGGTGTAGATTGCACCCTAATCAGCAGCTGCTCCGCGGGAGAAAGGAGAGGCAGCCTACACCCGTAAAGAGTGACAGCCTCTGAAACCCTGTGGAGTGCTTCTACTCTGTCCTCCAGGGTCACTAGGAGCTGGAACCAACTTGGCAGCAATAGGCGTGGGCTTTCCTTAGTCTACTAAAGTCTTTGCTAACACCAGTGCCAACCCATTTCACAGACTTTGTGAAGAACTGTTTTCAGTTAATGCGCAGCTATCGGTGCTGAAGTTGCTAAGTTTTTCTAGGCTCACCGTTGAGTCAGAACCACCTTGATGGCCATGGGTTTGGTTAGGTGCATATTATTTTAGAGACCTGATGGGCTCCTGGAGTCCTGGAGTGGCCCTGTGGGATAAAGCGCTGGACCCCAAGGTCAGTTTGAACCATAAGGTTGGTGGTCCAAACTCACCAGCCACTCCTAGGAAACCCTATAAAGATCGCTATGAATCGGAACCAACTCAACAGAACTTAACAACAAATGTGGTCCTTAGAGCTTTGGTAGCATAGTGGGTTACAAGTTGGGCTGCTAACCGCAGGATCAGCAGTTCGAGTCTACCAGCCACTCCGTGGGAGAGTGATGAGGCTTTCTGCTTCTGTGAAGCTTGACAGGCTCAGAAATCCTACTCAGGGTTACTGAGAGGCAGAACCTAACCACTACCACCACCACCAAGGAAGTCCTGGTGTCACCCTGAGGATCAAGCACTGGACTGCTAACCACAAGGTCAACAGTTCAAACTCACCAGCCGCTCCTCGGCAACCCTGTACAGGTCGCTGTGAGTCAGAGCTGCCTCGATGGCCATGGCTTGGTTTGTGTCTTACTTAAGGAGCCCTGTTGGCACGGTGGTAAAGCGCTGGACTGCTAACCACTGCATTGGTGGCTTGGACTCACCAACTGCTCCATGGAAGAGAGCTGGGGCAGTCTGCTCTTGTAATGTTGGCAGCCTTGGGAATCTGATGGGCCAGTCTTGCCCTGTTCCATAGGGCCCTTTGAGCAGAGCTGGCTCGGCAGCTAATGCACTGGGCTGCTCGCCGGACTGTTGGAGGTTCAAGTCCACCCAGAGGCATATTATGTTGGAAGAAAGACTTGGTGATGTACTTCTGAAAAATCTGCCCTTGGCAACCCTGTGGAGCCCAGTTCAATTCTGACATACATGGGGGCACCGTGAGCAGGTGAGTCAGAATCAACAACTTAGTTTTTTCTTTTTTAGATACACTACCTAAAAATCCATCTGGCTGGGGGTCTCTTTTTTGCTGAACCCCTCACTTTACCAAGCATGATGTACTTCAGGGACTGGTCCCTCCTGATGCTATGCCCGAAGTCCTAGGACAAGTCTCGCTGTCCACCCAGTCAACATGCAGGAGGAAGCTAACAGCTGTGGGTCATTATGGGATCGAGTTCCACCGCCTTCATCTGTCTCAGGGGTCATGTTGTGAGTGGGTGGCGAGGCGGGGGAAGGAGGTCACCAGGAATCGACCAATAGGTGGACAGCCACTGCCAGGCTGTGTTAGCTCCTCACAACCACTCACCACCATGATGGCATGCTTACCATCCCATCTACAGGCAAGGTTAGACGGCAGAGCGGGTCAGACCTGGCTCTGAAGACCACGCTGAGCCAATGGGCAGGAAGTTGAAGAGGCTTGTGAAGCCTGGCGAGGGCCGCACTGCATGGAGGAGACAGTGTCCACTAGGAGAAAACGTCCCGGTCCTGTGCCCTCTCCATGTTTGCTGTCGTGTGCAAATCACCGTTATGGCCACTGTGTGCTGAGTGTTCCAATCTCAGGGGCACACCTTCAGTCCTGCACAGGGCAATATTCTGTTGTGGGCCATAGGGGTTTCATTGGCTAGTTTTCAGAAGACCACCAGGACTTTCTTCTTAGTCTCAGTCTGGAAGTTTCACTGGAATCAGCCCACCATGGGTGACATTACTGATATTTGAAATACCAATGGCACAGCTTCCAGCATCCCAGTCATACACAAGCCACACATGCCGCTGTTTGGCACCAGACAATTAGAATCACAAGGGATTTCTCAAGAGAAACTAGAACTCTATATTTTTATGTGACAATTTCCTATTTTCCAAAGGAATGCATGTGTTACACCCAGGAAACAGGCGTCCACTCGTCTGGGCCCTCCATTTTGTGATCTGATGACATTACCGAATGGGGCCCTGGTGGCATGTGGGTTAAGTGTTTGCCTACTAACTACAAGGTAGGTGGTTCCAACCCTCCAGCTGCTCCTCGGGGAAGGATGAGGCTGTCTGGAGCCGATTTACAGGAGCCATTAGGCTCTGTCCTCTGAGGACGCTCTGAGTTGGGATCGACTCAATGGCGGTCAATTTGGTGCATTTGGTGCTAAATCTGGTTTAGTGTTGTCAGGAGAATCAAACCAGTTCCACATAGGGAGGTCACAGGGAGCACAGAGCCTTGGTGGCACAGGTGGGACAACGATGCGGCAGTCTGGAGACCCTCTGTGGGCAGCTCTGCTCTGTCTTCCAAGGTCATCCCGAAAGGAATCAATTTCATAATCGTGGGTTTGGGGTTGACTTATGAGGCTAATGAGGCAAGATTGGTGCAGTCACGTTAACTCGAGTCTGCCGAGCAAGCAGCAGCTGGTCAGTGAGAGGCTGCACAGGTCTGGGGTCCCACCACAGCACCCATTACTGGGCACTGGGCTTGGCCATTGCACTCATGTGAGGTAAACCACTGCAGGCCAGGGCCACTTGGAGATGCCCCGCTGTCCTGAGGTCAGGAGAGAGGACGGCATGGGGCTGCCCGCCGTGCACACAGCCTCTGCACTGAGCCAGGACTGGTTTCCACGTCAAGAAATGACTATGCGTGTGTATGCCTGCCGGGGCCCAGGAGTCCGGGGCTCCGCAAAGTCTAGAAGATTTCCTTCCACGTAGTCCTGTGAAGCCTTTGTCCATATCGGGATGCAGTCCACGTGTCCCGGATCTTTCACCCACTAGGTTAAGGCCGTTTGATGGCCAGGAAAACTTTTACAGCATTCACACCAGTCTTTCCTTAAACTCTTCCCCTCGCCAGCTGCCGTAGTTCACGGACATGCAGTCACAGGGCTTCCAGGAACTGGTCTTCCTAAGCAGATCCCCAGGCCTTTCTTCCTACGCCTTCCTAGTTTGCTCAGCATCAGTCCTCCACTGTCAGACAGGTGGTGGCTGCCCGCAAAGAGCACTGGCTGAGAATCGAACCCAGGTCTCCCATGTGGAAGGTGGGGCTTCTCCACAGAACCACCACTCTCTCCCCCTTTGTCCCTAGGAATGACCATTTTCATTCTCCTAGAATACGGGAACCTGGTGCTGTAGGATCAGCACTGGATTGCTAACCCCAAGGTCAGCTGCTCCTCAGAAACCCTACACGGGGCCCTGACCAAGGGAGCCTGGAGCCTTGGAGCTGCTTGGAGCGCAGAGAACAACTTCCCAGAAACTGTTAGCACAGTCCGTATACCCCCGGTCTGAGGCAGACACTAGGGAGCAAGTTACATACTGACAGGCAAACAACACACATGCACACAGGCACAGATGGACACAGACATACAAACATAGACACGCAGAGAGATACACCCAGACACACACACAGGTACATAAACACCATACATACAGGCACACAGACATGCACACAGACACACATACCACATACGGACATACAGACACACACACACACACCAATTCAAAGGACTTGAGCCCCAATGCCTCGTCCGTGAATAGTCTGCCCAGAAACTCTCAACAGGTCTGAAAGGTGTAAACAGCAGCTTGTGCCCCGACCCCAGAGCCAGGAGTGGCCCCAAGTCCAGCACAGCACCTCTGTCCTCCCACCGACACCGCAGAACGCGCAAGCCCTGATTGACGGCGCCATGCCTGCTCTGTACAGAGTTTTAAAAATTACTCCTTTGCAAGATCAAATATTTTGATCTCATATCTGTGCAAGATGATTCCTATGGACTGAATTGTATCCCTCTCCCTGCCCCCCTCAAAAACTGAGTCACCTTGGCAGGCTCTGACTCTCATTATTATGTAATGATTCCCCATTCTGTGATCTGATGTCATTATCTTACATCCTCGCCTGTATGATGGGAATGCAGCAAGAGACAATCTGAAGGATTACTCTGTGTCTTGAGTCCATCTCTTGTGAGATATAAAAGGGACCAAACAAGTGAGCAGAGATCAGAGGACTTACTGCCACCAAGGAAGAAGAGCTGGGGACAGAGTGTGTATGTGATACATGTGTCTCTGTGTGGTACGTGTATCTGTATGTGGAGTTTGTCTCTGTGTGGTGTATGTGTCTCTGTGTGTCTGTATGTGTTGTCTGTGTCTCTGTGTGGTACGTGTGTCTCTGTGTGTGTCTGTATGTGTTGTGTGTGTCTCTGTGTAGTATGTGTGTCTGTATGTGGTATGTGTGTCTATGTGTGTGTCTGTATGTGGTATGTGTGTCTATGTGTGGTCTGTATGTGGTCTGTATGTCTCTGTGTGGTATGTGTGTTTATGTGTGTGTGTGTGTGTATGTGCTGTCTGTGTCTCCGTGTGGTACATGTGTCTCTGTGTGTGTCTGTATGTGTTGTGTGTGTCTCTGTGTAGTATGTGGTATGCATGTCTGTATGTGGTATGTGTGTCTATGTGTGTGTGTGTATATGGTATGTGTGTCTATGTGTGGTCTGTATGTGGTATGCATGTCTCTGTGTGGTATGTGTGTTTATGTGTGTGTCTGTATGTGGTGTCTGTGTCTCTGTGTGTGTCTGTATGTGTTGTGTGTGTCTCTGTGTAGTATGTGTGTGTCTGTATGTGGTATGTGTGTCTTTGTGTGGTCTGTATGTGGTATGTGTGTCTCTGTGTGGTATGTGTGTTTATGTGTGTCTGTATGTGGTGTCTGTGTCTCTGTGTGGTACATGTGTCTCTGTGTGTGTCTGTATGTGTTGGTGTGTCTCTGTGTGGTATGTGTGTCTATGTGTGGTCTGTATGTCTCTGTGTGGTATGTGTGTCTGTCTGTATGTGGTGTGTGTCTCTCTCTGTGGTTTGTGTGTCTTTGTGTGTGTCTGTATGTGGTATGAGTGTCTCTGTGTGGCATGTGTAGATGTGTGTTCTGTGTGTGTTCTGTATGTGGTATGTGTGTCTCTGTGTGGTATGTGTGTCTCTGTGTGGTATGTGTGTCTCTGTGTGTCTGTATGTGGTGTGTGTGTCTCTCTGTGGTTTGTGTGTCTTTGTGTGTGTCTGTATGTGGTATGAGTGTCTCTCTATGTGGCATGTGTAGATGTGTGTTCTGTGTGTGTTCTGTATGTGGTATGTGTGTCCATGTGTGGTCTGTATGTCTCTGTGTGTTATGTGTGTCTTTGTGTGTGTCTGTATGTGGTATGAGTGTCTCTCTGTGTGGCATGTGTAGATGTGTGTTCTGTATGTGGTATGTGTGTCTCTGTGTGGTATGTGTGTCTCTGTGTGTGTCTGTATGTAGTATGAGTGTCTCTCTGCGTGGCATGTGTAGATGTGTGTTCTGTGTGTGCTCTGTATGTGGTATCTGTGTCTATGTGTGGTCTGTATGTCTCTGTGTGGTATGTATGTCTTTGTGTGTGTGTGTATGTGGTATGAGTGTCTCTCTGTGTGGCATGTGTAGATGTGTGTTCTGTGTGTGCTCTGTATGTGGTATGTGTGTCTATGTGTGGTCTGTAT
>NW_006408779.1:2213474-2223502 GCF_000296735.1 Chrysochloris asiatica | reverse complement strand
GTATGTGGTATGAGTGTCTCTCTGTGTGGCATGTGTAGATGTGTGTTCTGTGTGTGCTCTGTATGTGGTATGTGTGTCTATGTGTGGTCTGTATGCCTCTGTGTGGTATGTGTGTCTTTGTGTGTGTCTGTATGTGGTATGAGTGTCTCTCTGCGTGGCATGTGTAGATGTGTGTTCTGTGTGTGCTCTGTATGTGGTATGTGTGTGCTCTGTGTGTCCTTTGGGCCCAGGGAAAACTGATGACAAGACTCAGGGAGCACTCAGGGAGCACTCAGGGCCGCCAAACCCACAGATGCTGAAAGGGGTCAAGGACCTTCCCTCAGTGACGATGGGGAGAGAAAGCCACCCCTGAATTCAGACTTCTTGTCCCCTAAATGGTAGAGAATGCACATTTCTGCTTTCCACAGTCACCCACATGGAGTATTTCTGGGCTAGCAAAACTAAAGGACTAAGTCAGAGATGATTGGGCATCAAGCCCTAGATGGGTCTCTTGCATTCTTTCTTTCTAAAGCCAACTGGAATCCCAGATGCCTGCATCCCCCGCTCCCCTGGCCTCACACACTTATTTGAAACAGTCTTGCAGTCCTCCATGGGTGAGAACTGCCTGTTTCCATCTGCCAGGGCCCTAAGGGGCAGGTGCTGCCACATAGGAGACGCACGAGAAATGAAGCACAGGGCGGACCCCTCACTCACCTTCAGGGCCGCATTGGGTGGGGTCGCTGATGCACGAGTTCTTGTAGCTTCCGTAGTAGAGGAGCGTGACCCTCTTCTCCTCTTTGAGATAAATGCCTTTGTTGACCTTCCCTTCTACGATATCTGAGTGAGAAAAACCGCAGCACTGCAGATTCATCAAGTCACGAGATCCAACACTTAAAGGCATGCATCAGATGGACAGACACTTTATGTATGGTATATATAGGTCTCTATGCTTGCAATGAGATCTCTACAGCTTTCCACACTACACTACATTTGTATAGGGTTTACGTAGCAATATAACGCCTTGATAATATGGCCCGCTGCTCTATTCATCACACGCAACAAGCTACAGCAGGAGGCTTACAAAAGTGTGTGGGAAAATGTAGTGGAAAGATAATGGAAGCTCCCACGAACTTTTTGAAGCCCCCTTCCATGGATTTTACTTTTATCCAAATAGCGCACATATAAAACATCTTTTGCCAGTTGTGCCGTCCCCACCCCGTAGGGACACCTGTAAGCACATTATGCTAGATTCTTTGTTATAGCAAGATGTTCAAGAATTAGTATAACATGCCTACAGACATGGGGGGAGGGGGCACAGCTGTCAAAAACCCAAGCTATTTGCATAAAAACACAGTAATCATATCATAACAATCCTCTTCACCAATAATTGAGTTACTGAGGTGTACACAGTCTGCTCTATGGCTCTAAGCTTTCATTCAACCAGCATGAGCTTGTTTATGAGCTTGTTTGTTTCCATCATTCTCGCGTTCGACTTTTTGGGTAAAGCAGTTAGGTACAAGTTTCAACATAAGACTACAGCCTAGTTCTCACTCCTTTTGCATTCTAACTGGGAGCTCCTGGTCCCAACACGGGAGCCTACAGTTTCAAAGAACCCATTCAGACTACAGGAAGGAAACGTGGAGTCAGGTTTTGCCTGGCTACAAAAGTTGGATCCCAGTCCACCCCCGAGTTCTGCCCAGTTCCCAGAACTGATGCGTCTGATGGTGTGGGTGTGAGGTAAATGGTTTACAGAGCTGAGATACGAAGCTTATGCAACGCAACAGTGGGGCAGTGTTTGTGGGGCAGCCCCGGTCAGAGTCTCCTGGACACCTCACCCAGTTATGGGGTGGGGGCCAGAACACCTGCTGCTCTTGTATTTATCAGCCACGATGAAGACAAGCGGAAAGCAGGGCTCCTGGGGCATTTGACCTGACCACTAACCCGCCTCGGATGTCCTACGCCCACACCCAGATGGCTGACCAGACTCCAGGGGCAGACTGGATGTTTCCTCGGACAGTTTTTTAACCCCTTTGTCTTTCATTCAGCTCATTTCTCACAAGGGAGGCTCTACGGGTTACAACGTGAAATGTACAGCCAGCAGTATTGGAACGGCACAGGGGTATGTGAACCCCCAAACCACGCGGCTTGAAACACTGATTCTGGAAACCAAGGGCCTCCCTCTTGGAAGAACAATCAGGTTGTGCTGGGAAAAGACCAAAAGATGAGACATAAACAGCCTGGGCTTTTACAACAACCAGATAAATAAATGCCACATGGCTCAGATCTCTTTCCCTTTGAGCTGATAGGAGAATCACGAAACACATGGCTTTGGGGGACTTAACGAGGAATCTGGGGGTACGTGTTGCTACAACAACTTCTGGGGATTTAAAAAGAGAATTCCCACTACAGAAGAAAAGCTGACTGGAAAGTCCGAGCGCTGTGGATGAGGCCATTTAAGGGCAACTCGAATTCTCTCCTTTAAAAGGGTGTGAATACGAGGGGGGCTTCGAAAAGCTCACGGAAAAATTCCATCATCTTTCCATTCCATTTCTCCACGGACTTTTTGAAGCCCTGCTCAAGTCATCTAAACTGCTTATATTTTTAGAAACGATCTCAGCTTGTGCCTGTTTTGTTGGCTGGGAAGGAAGGTACTGAAGACGAGAAATCCGACACTCCCGGCTGGATGGTGGCTATGGCGCTACCCACAGAGGGAACCCTGACAGGTGAGGTGGAATTCCCCTGCAGCAGACACTCTTCTCTTGGCTGCTTGCTCATTTGCAAGCACGTTGGACCGGCCTTTAAAACCACCACCGGTCCAGGAGCCACGTGAGGGCAGGCGCTCACCTACGGTCGCTGAGAAGTGAGAGTAGGTGGAGTCATTGGTATACACAAAGGTGGTGTTATGGGGAGGAAGCACAGTGAAGTTGTGGGCTCGGGAGGCTGGACGAGACGACAAAAAAGAGAAGCACAATACGTGAGTGATAACACAAATGGAACCAACAGATCTCTCAACCCAACTCACCTGGGGCACGCCCAGTCCACCCTAGGGCCATCTTGGATTTTTTTTTTTCCCCTCCTGACCTCCCACCCTCCACTCATCGCAGCCCACTTCAGTGGCCCAAGCCGTGCTGTGAGGACTTTGTTCCTGCAGAATCTGGCCACCAACAAATGGTCTCAATGTGCTGGCTCCACCTCCCAAGCAAATGCTCGGTTGAGAGATATGACACAGAACTTAACGAAAGGCCGATGGTTGTGATGTCATGGAACAGATGGGACAGAGACACAGGTGAAAAGAACTGTATGACATCATGACAGACAGACAACACAGCAGAGACTCCAGCAACAGGAAACCCCGCCTCATGCCACGGACTGCTTCCAAAGCCACCACTGTCCCCAGCAGTTCAATGTGAGGATGGTTTCTGTTCGTTCTTTTTTTCTTAAGAAGCCTGTGATCGGATTAAAAATGGTGGCATGGTACAGGGCTGTAAAGAATGGGCCCAATAGGGAAATACCACAGAACCTTCACCAGTCAGGTGTTTCAGCATAAGCATGAACATGTTGTAAGGTTTTACTGGAAGCCAACAAAACTTGACCATATGCAGTTAATTTTGACCCTATAAGGAGCGTAGTGGTTACAAATCAGGCTGCTAACCTCAAGGTCAGCAGTTCAAAACTACCAGCTGTTCTGCGGGAGAAAGATGAGACTTTCTACTCCCATAAATATTTACAGCCTTGGAAACCCTGTACATGGTTGCTATGAGTCGAAACCGGCTCCACAGCCCATAACAATATTACCTATAGTGTCCTGGGGTGGTGCTGTGGGCTAATGCACCAGACAGCAAAGCATTTGAACTGCAAAGTCGGTGGTTCAAGCTCACCAGCTACTCCTTGGAAACCCTATACAGGGTCGCTATGGGTCGGAACCGACTCCATGGCAGTTCACAATAACAATATATCACCCTATGAAAAGAATATTTCATAGAAAGGCCTTATCAAAATATTGAAAGGTGCCACTCTACTCTGCAAATGACATACTCATAGGTATTCGAGCTCTTATGGGAAGGATGACCTGAATTAAAAAAAATAAAAATTGTTTCCTAAACTAAACAAGTTTTCCAATTACTTGTTGGCACCAGGTGAAATCTTTTTCGAAGATTTTTTTTCAGATGAAGGCCCTGAGAAAAGAAAAGGCGATTATAACGAGGGAGAGCCGTTTGTTTTGAGCTGACCATAGAACAGGCCTCCACAGGAACCGATTTGGTTCTTACAGTGCAGATGGGCTGGAGAAAACTCCAGCATTCAAACGAGCCGCCATCACTACTCTGCGTGCTGGCCCAGCCCAGCGCTGGGCTCTGAGGTTGCGCAAGCTCTATAGAACCGTTGTTGGCAAGTTAGGAACAAGGAATAAGGACAATCTGGTGGGCTGGTGTTGGAAGCCTAGTCATCAGTGATATAGGAGGGTATGTAGAAAACGATTGCTTTAAAATCATGGAAACTTTGATTCAACAAAAGTATCAAAATGTGAAGCTGTTGTTTTTCCGCACAGCCTCCATTTAGGACTAGACACTCCTGAAGGCATTGTCAGCATCTCTCTAGCTCTTCCCTGGAGAGTTCTGAGATCTTCGATGGACACTGCTTCAAATCGGCAGTTTGGGCAATCTTAAAGGATTCAAACTGTGTTCATTTTCTATGTCCTTGGAGTTTGGGGGAATGAAAAGAAGTCTGAAGGGGCAGGATTAGGGTTAAAGGGCAGATGGGGTAAGGTTTCCCCACAGACATCTCTCAGAACAGGCCTCGCTACCCTTGAAGTATGAACAGCTGCGTTGTCATGTGGGGAGAAACTTTCCTGGCCCTTTTCTCACTGATGCAGCTTTTAATCTTCTGAAAAGTTCTTCATAATAAGCCCCCATGATCGTCCTGTGTCCTCTGAAAGAATCTATCAAGATGACCCCCTTGGAGTCCAAAAAATAATGCACTTGCCATAATGACCTCTATGGCTTGAATTGAACCGGCCCAGTAGAGCCCCTCACAAGCCACTGTTTTGATTGGACCGTTCACTCCAGAGGCCCGGTAACAAGAGTAAGACAGGAACATTTCTGAGAAGACTTGTCTAAAGCCACCCTGTGATCACAGACACGTGTCTAAACACGTTTTGTGTGGGATACACCCATGCAAGTATGAGTACCATACAGGTAGCAATCAATACTTTGGTGTTTCCTAAGTCTATTACACGAGTCCGTTAGAGACAACTTGAGCATGCGCTACATACAGCCTGTCACATAACTGAAGGCAAAAGTAAATTATAAATGTGAAAGCAGAGGCTGGATGAACCCCTGAAAGGATGCCCTGAGATCATCTTTAAATCTTAAACAACAAAAATATCCCAGAAGTCTTCTGAAAACCCAATCATGTTGCTTTTGGCATTTGATGCCACGGAGTCAGTCCCGACTCACAGCGACTGTGAACAACAGAACAAAACACCGCTTGGTGTTGCACCCGCTTTACAATTGTTCTGTTTGAGCCGACTGTTTGCTGCCACTGTGTCAAGCCATCTCTTAGGGGGTCTTCCTCTTTTTTGCTGACAATGAGAGTTTAGATTAACTAGTAAAAAAAAAAGGGAAAAAAGGTCTTGAGCCTTCTGTTCTCTATGGGATAAACTGACAAGAGCAACCTGAGTGATTAGGCTTTGGGGAACGGTGAGTCTAGGCTAACGAGGGAGGAACAGCGGGAAGGGCGGCTGAGAAGGCTGCGCAGTGAGAAGACGCATCACTGTGTCAAAATCGGATGTGTGAAACTGATAAATCAGCGTGCGTTTCACTGTGTTTAATCTCAGCCACACACTAAACAGAATTTTAAAAACCACACAAAAACACCCCTACATCACTCAGGATGTACCCTTCAAACATCATTCCTGTGTGAAGGGAAAGGAGCCCTGGTAGCGCAGTGGGTGAAATGCTTGGCTGCTAATCACAAGGTCGGAGGTTTGAACCTACCAGCTGCCCCATGGGAAAAGATGTGGCCGTCTGTGTCCATCAAGAGCCTGTGGGACAGTTCTGTTGTGCCCTATTAGGGCGCTGTGCCTTGGGATGGATGGAACAGCAGCAGGATTGGTGTGGTTATCAGAATGGAAAAGTCTTTGGGAATATCTTGGTTTCTGCTCATCTCAAATGTCTAAGTGAAACCTCACAGAGACTTTGTTCTCTGTGCCCTTGGATACCATTGAAAACATCTTACAGACCAGTTGCCATGGAGACACCTCCAACGCATAGTGACCCATCTGTGTTGGACTGGAACAGCACAGGGTTTTCAGTGCTTGACGTTCTGGAAGGAGATCACCAGCCCCTTCCTCCAAGGAGCCTCTAGGTGGGCTCGAACACCCAACCTTGAGGTTAGCAACTGAGCACTTTCACAGTTTGCACCACCAGATGGGAAAGAATCTTAGGTAACTGTAATAGTTTGGAGGGGAGCTGGCACGGGTAAGCTGGAGAAGTTGATTGGCAAGCAGGGATGTCTTTGGCAAGTGTGGCAATAAGGTGACCACAGTGGGCACAGCCTCTGGTGCTGACGGGACACTGGTTTACAGACCGAAAGATACACCTGTGGGCTCGTCTGCAGATCACTGTGGCAGCAACGGCTGCTGTGTAAGGTTGTTGGGGAAAAGGAGATTACACTGATTCTCATCTATACAACGCCCACCACAAAGATACCAAACCTTTCAGTAAAATAGTTAGGGCAAGCCCTACAAGTGTGTGTGTGAGTCCCCTGTCCTGCTTCACACCTGCTCCTCCAGATGCCCACCCCCAGCTCCTAGAGAGCCACCTGTCCGCATCTCCCGACCGCATCTACCTCCAGCTGTGTCCTGAAGTTCATGGATTCCGTCCACATGTTCCAGTGGCCAGTAATGGGATGCCGAAGCCAAGATCTCAAACCCTGTGGGAGAACAAGGATAAATGTTAAAGTCACCCGTGGGAAGGAAAGACCTGAAGACAAGGAAGCAGATGCCACACACGTTATAAAGAGCAGGGCCTATCAGGTGTCACCATAATGTGGGAGTGGCTGTAAGGACGATGAGGAGTGGGCCTGTCGAGTCACACAACCAACTCGATGGTCCCTAACAACAGTAACAACAGTCAGCATTTACAGCACAGCCCCGTGCTCCTTAGAAGCCAGGAGGGTGAGACTTCGTCGGACGTCCTTTGGACATGTGATCAGGAGGGACCAGTCCCTGGAGAAGGACATCACACTCAGTAAAATAGAGGGTCAGAAGAAAAGAGCAAGACCCTCAGGAGATGAATCGGCACAGCGGCAGCAACAATGGGCTCAAGCATGGCAACAATTGTGAGGAAGGGGCAGGACCAGACAGCTTCCTTTGTTGTACATCAGGTTACTGTGAGTCAGAGCTGACTTGATAGCATCTCACAGTAATAAGCTATCACAAGACTATGGGAGGCATTAGATAAAATTAAGCACACACTCTAGATTAAAAAAAAAAAAAACTCTTAAAAATTAGAAGGCAATGGATATTTCCTTAAAAGGATAAAACATGACAAATAGGAATAGATATTTCTTAACTTGGGAAAACAAAAGCCACCATGCTTAATGGGCAAGCACTAGATGAAGACTCATTAGTGTCAAAGAAAAGACAAAAACCCCACTGGTACCCCACTGGTATTCAACATTATTGAAGAGGTGATGCAGAGGTGATCAGACAAGAGAGAGAAATAAGGTAAAAAAATCACTTTAAAAGGCAGATAATATGATCCTTATTTTCAAGTGAGGTAAGCTTGATAACCAAAGGGAAAAGCTATTACTAACAAGAAAAGAATGTAGTCAGGGAAAAACTATTACAAACAATACAAGAATTCTGGAAGAAGGAGAACACAGATCCAAAACACAGATGTTAGCAGCTTTATTATCTCCAAAATAATAGTGCTAAAAAGAGTAGATTTATAAAAGCAACCAATAAAGATAAAACATCTAAGAACAAAAGAATCACAATTGTAAAGGAGGAACAATAAGAGAATTGGGCTCCACCGTGGAGGGCTGGCTCCAATCCTACAAGCACATGGGGACTAACAAATGTGTGGCCGCGAGGGTGGTAGATGTGGACGGAAATGAGACACCCTAGAGGTTTTTAAGTTGAGAAGGAGAGTGGGGAAAACTAGGAACCAGCTGTGTGAAATTCAGGCGCTCAGGGGAGATGAGGAAGGAGAGAAGACAAGGGAGGTGGTAAGGGAGGAAGAGAGACAAAAGCAGAGAGTTAGAGACTGAGAGAGATAGAAACAGAGATGAATGAGACACAGAAAGAGATAGAGGACACAGACAGAGAGTGAGGGACAGAGAGAGATAGGAATGTTACTAAGAAATATAATATTTGATTAGCAAATTGAGGGACTGGGGCATGAGGAGACACATACCTCATTGCCTTCTTGTTCTTTATGAATTATTTACATTTATCCCTTCAGAAAAGGAGTCCGGCTGTGGCCGTGTAGGATGAGCATTAACGACAAAGTTGGCAGTTCAAACACACCAACTGCTCCTCCGAAACCGTATTCACTGTAAAAACTGTTCACTGTGAATCAGAACCAACTCAATGGTACTTCAGAACAACAACATTCTTCAAAGGAGCACTGCTGGTGCTGAAGGGTAAGCACGAGACTGTTAACGAAAAAGTTGGCAGATCAAGCCCACCAGCTGCTCTCAGGGAGAGGTTCAGGATCAGAAGTCCAAAAGCAAACCCACTGTTGCAAGTCATTTCCAACTTCTAGCAACCCTCTAGGACAGATCAGAACTGCTCCAAAGGGTTTCCAAGGTTACCATCTTTACGGAAGCAGAGTGCCTCATATTCCTCCCATAGAATGGCTGGTGAGTTCGAACCACCAACCTTTCGGTTAGCAGTCCAAGCATTGAACCAAAGTGCCATCAAGACTGATCTATTACTGCCAGTCTTTGTCCTCTGGTGCTACTGTAACCAAAACACCCCAAGAGGATGGGTAGCTCCAACAAACAAATGGATACTCTTGCAGCTTGTTGTTGTTAGGTGCCATCGAGTTGGTACCTACTCATAGCAACCTTACGCACAGCAGAAGGAAAGACTGTACAATCCTGGGCAAATCTCACAATTGTTGCCACGCTTGAGCCCATTGATGCTACCTACCCCTTGGCCATCCATCTCTCTGGGGGGTCTTCCTCTTTTTCTCTCACCTTACCAAACATGATATCCCTCTCCAGTGACTGTTCCCTCCTGACAATATGTCAAAAGTATGAGACACGAAGTTTTACCATCCTGGCCTCTAAGAAGCAGTCTGGCTGCACTTCTTCCAACACAGATCTGTTGGTTCTTTTGGCAGTCCATGGCACTTTCAATATTCTCCTCCAACATCATAACTCAAAAGCATCAGTTCTTCTATGGTCTTCCTTATTCACTGTCCAGCTTTCACATGCATATGAGGTTATTGAAAATACCATGGCTTGGGTCAGGGGCACCTTAGTCCTCAAGCTGACATCTTTGCTCTTCAACACTTTTCAAAAGGTCTTGTGCGGCAGATTTGCTTAATGCAATTATGTCGTTTGATTTCTTGACTGCTGCTTCCATGAGTGTTGATAGTTGATCCAAGAAGAATGAAGTCCTTGATGACTTCAATCTTTTCTCTGTTGATAAGAATGCTGTTTATTGGTCCAGTGGTGAGGATTTTTGTTTTCTTTACATTGAGATGTAATCCATACTGAAGGCTGTGCTCTTTGATCCTCATCAGTAAATATTTTAAGTCGTCTTCACTTTCAACGAGCAAGGTTGTATCATCTGCACACCAAAGGTTGTTAACAAGTCTTCCTCCAATCTGATGCCACGTTTCTCTTCATATAACCCAGTTTCTCGAATTGTTTGCTCAGCATACAGGTTGAATAAGTATGGTGAAAGAATACAACCTAGTTGCACACCTTTCTTAATTTTAAAACATTCAGTGTTCCCATGTTCTGTTTGAACAACTTGCCTCTTGGTCCATGTACAGATTCCTCATGAGCACAATTAAGTGTTCCGGAATACTCAT
>NW_006408779.1:2210320-2211734 GCF_000296735.1 Chrysochloris asiatica | reverse complement strand
CATTCCCGGCATAGTAAACCATGTGGTTGTCAGATTTAAAATGGCCAATACCAGTCCATTTCAGCTAATGCCTAAGATATCTATGTTTCTGCGTTCCATTTCATTTTTAACAATTTTTAGTTTTCCTAGATTCATACTTCGTACATTCCATGTTCCGATTATTAATGGATGTTTACAGCTGTTTCTCTTCGTTTTGAGTTGTGCCCCATCAGCAAGTGAATGTCCCACGGGCTTTTCTCTCACGGGCTTTACTCCATTCACATCATCATGGTCAGCTCTGTTTGAGGAGGCAGCTCTTCCCCAGTCGCATTTTGAGTGTTTTCCAACCTGAGAGGCTCATTTTCTGGCACTGTATCTAACAGTGCTTCTCTGCTATTCATAAGGTTTTCAGTGACTAAATATCCAGAAGTAGTTTGGTGGGAAGTCTGAATTCAGAGCTCGTGCTGTAGAGAAATGCCCTTGTCTAATTTTAGCATCTGTGAGCCCAACATTCCTTTGAGGTCTCCCTGTGTCTTGGCATCAATCTGCCCATGGATCTAGGAGCTTCATGGTGCCGGAACCCCACCCCACTCCCAGCTCTTCTTCCTCAATGGTAGAGGGTCCCCCTCTCTCTGCTCCCATCACTCTCCTTTGATGTCTTGTAAGATGAGGGATGTTGCAGGCCACACCCCTGAGGAACTTCCTTTCAAATGATTGGCTGCTCATAGCAGAACTCATCATGGAAGTGTCTGCCTTATATTACATTTCAACATAGGGGGTGATGACGTCTAACTGCCAAGCCGCTCAGCAGCCTGGTCCAGTCCAGTTGACACAAATCCTTACCAGCCCATTGCCCTAAATTTCACTCATCTGATGCTCCTGAAAACACTCCCTACCCAAACCACACCCACTGCCCTCGAGTGGATTCCCACTCATTAGGCCCCTGGAATACAGAGCAGAGCTGCTCCCAAAGGTCTCTGAGGCTGTCATTCTTTACTGGAGCAACCAGCTACTCCTCAAAAGCCCTATAGAGCCAGGAACAACTCTATGCATTTGACAACAACAACAACATGCACAATGTTATGCATTGATCAAAACCCAGTGAGCTCCACACTCAACACCGATAAGGGGAAGTGAGGGAAAAACAGCAATGAAGCGGTGAGCTAAGCCCTACAACGTTCAATAGACTTCTGTGAACCCAGGTGAAGACCTGGTTAGCCAGCAGTATGACAAGACCTGGGGACTCTTGGGCCCAGAGTCAGTGACATAGCCACAGAGGACTAGAGTGTTGAGTGAAGCGTCCAGCCGATAAGAAGAGATGGCATATGCATAAGAACACCCACACTTGCAGATAATACCTACTTGCCCTGGCTTTGATGACTGGATGATCGGAGCTCAACCAGAAGTAAAAAGAAGAGGAAAAAAATCTATATAT
>NW_006408779.1:2167545-2209360 GCF_000296735.1 Chrysochloris asiatica | reverse complement strand
GAGTCGATTCTGACCCATAGCAACCCTGTATAGGATTTCCAAGGAGCAGCTGGTGAGCTTTAACCACCGACATTTTGGTTCAAATGACTTTGCAATCCGGCGCATTAAACCACAGTGCCACATATATGTATATGTAAATGTGTGTGATCGGTTATCCATACATTCACATACATACCCCTTTGTATACGCATATAATGTCTATATTTAAACACACACATGTATTCACATATACATACATATTTACACACACATAACCCAAACCAAAACCCACGTCAAGTTGAATCTGACTCGTAGTGACCCAACAGAAGAGAACTCTAAGATTTCCACAGCTGTAGTCTTTGTGGCGCTGGCGGTTAATGGGCTAGACTGCAAGGTCGGCGGTTCAAGCTCGCTAGCTGCTCCTTGGAAACCCTATACAGGGTTTCTAGGAGTTGGAACCGACTCAAGGACACTTCACAACAACAACCATCTTTATGGGGACAGACAGCCACTCTTTCTCCCATGCAGCAGATGGTGGGTATGAACTGCTGACCTATTGGTTGGCAGCCCAGTGTATACATAACCCACCGTGCCACCAGGGTTCCTTTACACACACATGTGGTGAGAAGTGCCGTGGAGTCGGTTCTGACTCACAATGACCCTGTATAGAGTTTCTGAGGAGCGTCTGGTAGGTTTGGACTGCCGACCTTGTGGTCTGCACCTCAATGCTTATCCCACAATACATATATATAAAATCACAAATCCAGACTTCAGCGTTTTGAATTGCCCTAAGTTTTAATGTTAGTGATTTATCAAAAATTAATGATTTCACATGTAGAATAAATGATGATTTCAACAATGACTAGATGAGTGAGTGAGCAGAGAACATATTCCCAATTCTGGTGCCCAAAATATCTGTGTTAGTCAAATCTCTTTTTGTTCCATAGGGTATTAACATTGTATTTTAAAAGTCCACATAGTAGCAGTAGGTTTGATACCTTTGAATCATTTCCGACACATAGTAACCTGTACACAACAGAACGAAACACTTCTGGGTCCTGTTTCATTCTCCCAGTTGTTATTATGTTTGAGCCCACTACTGCTGCGGCTTTGCCAACCCTTCTTGTCTTGGTCTTCCTCTTCACCACCGACCCTCTGCTTCAGTGCTGTTGGATTCCGATCTATCTTGTCGCTATGAATCAGAATCGACTTGAGGTAGTGGGTTCTGGTTTGTTTGGGTTACGTGGGTGAATGTGTATGTGTGTATAAATATAGATGTGTGTAAGGTGTCCTTCTCCAGGGACTGGTCCTTCCTGACAACATGGCCAAGGTACCTGAGACAAGACTCACTTCTCTCCTTTCTAAGCAGCATTCTGGCTAAACTTCTTCAAGATAGATTTGTTTGTTCAAAATCCCATGAGAAATTCATGTTTTAAGGCTTTCATGACCAAATTATTTTCTGCTCTGAATACTTTGTTGATATCATGCATTTTCAGTAATGGAAGACTGAAATCAAGGGGGATTTTTTTTTTTTTTAACATAATGTGGATTTTGTGAACTAAGTTGGGCCTGATCCAAAAGTTGGTATTTTCAGTCACCTCATACGCATGCAGAAACTAGATAATGAGTAAAGAATTATTATTTGAATTCAGGGGTTGGTGAATAATATTGACTATGTGATGGACCGCCGGAAGAATGAACAAATCTGTGTCAGAATGCTGCTTAGAGGTCAGGATGGCCAGACTTTGTCTGATGCATGTATTTTGGACGTGTCATCAGAAGGGACCAGTCCCTGGAGAAGGACATCATGCTAGGTAAAGTGGAGGGTCAGTGAGAAAGAGGAGGCCCCCCCAGTGGGATGGAGTGCCATCATGACGGTGTTGGACTGGCAAGTTTTCATTCTGTTGTGCGTGAGCTTGCTAGGAGTCAGAGCTGACTAGATGGCACCTAACAACAACAACAACAACAACAACAACATGGGTTTTGGTACAACCCCAGTGGGGTCCTGGTGTGGCACTGGACCACAAGGTCAGTTTTTAACCACAAGGTCGGCGGTTCAAACCCACCAAGCCCTTGGAAACCTTCCACAGGGTCGCTGTGAGTTGGAGGAAGATGCAGATTTGCCCTTGCCAGGTGGCTATGCATGGCCTTCATGAACATGTAACTGGAGGCCAGAGTGGAACTGTGAGGACACTGCTACCTGCTTGGCCTTCCCATGTCTAAATCGGGCGGGGGCCAGCTTCCTGTCCTCTTGGGGAGGACTTGACCGCCCTGGCCCAGGACCAGCAGAGCTCTGGAAAATGACAGGTTACTTTTTAAAGTTCTCAGTTCCTCTTTTTAAAAGTTATCTACAAAAGGACAGGTCATAAATTTAAAATTTATATATATTGCCTGCAATTTCTTGGCTGACGCCATTTATGGATTTAGATTCATCAACTGTCAGTGCTTCGCTGTGGTCTCCGTGGGCGGCCTGGGCCGAGGGGCGGGTCAGGTCGGGCTCTGCCAGCCTCATCTTCCTCAACTACACAAAAGTGACTGGTGTCCCTTCCAGCTGCAATGTTCTGTAACGTCTCATGGCTGACAGTCGACTGCCACAGGCAAACATACAGAACACGGAGTTGTTTCTCAGTTAGTTACACGGCTGCAAGACTATAAGCGTGGTAGACACAAGGATGAGCTGGCGGACACCTGGCTTCCTGGGCTTGCACAGGTGGACCAGCCAGGAATGCCACCCACCTGGGAGCCAAAGTGAGGCAGACAGTAACCTGAGAGGGACAGCTAGCAGACTCCCCAGCGAAAGCTCATCTGGCCACCTAGCACTGGGTGGTCCAGCGAGAAAACCCAAAAAGTCTAATAGTGTTGTTGATGGTGGTGGTGTCCAAGTCAATTCTGACTCCTAACGACCCTGTAGGATAGAATAGAACTGCCCACAGGGTTTCCTAGGCTGTCATCTTTATGAGAGACTCCTGATGTGACGCTATAGGGTAAACACTGGACTGCGGACCACAAGGTCGGCAGTTCAAACCTGCCAGCTGCTCCTCAGAAACTGCATACAGGGTCACTATGAGTTGGAACCAATTTGATGGCACTTAACAACAACAACAACAATCTTTATGAGAGAAAGATGAGGCATCTGCTCCCGCATAGATTTACAGCCTCACAAACTCTGTACAGGGTCGCTATGAGTCGGGACTGACTTGATGGCACTTAACCACAACAATCTTTAAGGACATACACAACCACATCTTTCCCCCACGAAGACACTAGTGGCTGACTCTGCTTAGCGCCCAGCACTTCACCGACACCCTTAGTCCTTGTTGTTAAATGCAAGTCCTAAAAACAGGAAAATTGATGTGATTGGGGAGGAATGCAGTCTGGCCTTCAGAAGACCAGTGTTCCAGCTTCATTTGGGGGACCCACCCCCTTGCAAGACTAAGCCTGTGGGTGGTGCAGAGGGTTAACACACTCAGCTGCTGTCCGAAAGTTTGGAGGTTCAAATCCACCCATGGGTGCCCAGGAAGAAAGACCTGTCAACCTACTTCAGGAAAACAAGCCACTGAAACCCCTGTGGGGCGTGACACATGGGATAGGTGGGTATGGTTTCATTCCAGGAGAAAACACCCCAGCTTTCAATAAAGGTTAGCTTTTCTCATGGTGCCAAAAAAAAGAAGGGGAGTGGGGAGGAAAAGAAGGAAATGAAAGGGTTAAAAAGCCAGTTGGGTTGTGGGGAAGCAGGGGAGGGTTAAGTAAGAAGGGGACCCTGGGGGCCGGGCTGGGCTCCGTGTGGGGCTTTCCTGTCACAGGTCTGTCATTACACATGACATGCCATGGTGGCTTCTCCAAGGCAGCTGAGAAGTGTGTTCCGCTCTGGATCAGAATGTCGGGAGCAAAGGCCCTACACCTCAGAGTTGGTGGTAAGGCTAGGTGTGGCCTTATCCGGAGGCCCCCTCAGGTAGGGCTGTGCAGGAAGCCAGCTGCCACGGTACCCCATTTTTCTATTCCCCTAGAGAACTGTAGAGACCCCAAGGGCAGCACTGGGTGGGCCTCACAGGCCTGGGTGTGTTTCTGTTATTCCCACCACAGGGCTCCTGGGTTGGGTTGAGTTGGCATTTATGGCATTCACAACTTTTTTAACAGATTAAGTTGCTTCTTGGAAATGTAGATGAAAGGGGTAAACTGAGGCAGCGACAGTGGGCAGGAAGTCCCCCAAAGCACCAGGTCTGACCACACAGTCAGGGATGGGGCCTGGATCCCACCGACGCGCCTTTCTCAGGTTGCCTCTAGTCCTAAGAGGCGGGTCCCCCCGGGTGGGTAGGGGGCCCAATCCCCTGGGGCTGAGTCACGGCTTTAGCAGGCCTGTCTGGGCCTCTCCTGGATCTCCACCAGAAGCATGGCAGCAGGTTCCTGGTGTCCCACCTGCAGCCTTTCAGCTCCTGCTCCTAACCCTGAGCCATACCGGCCCCCACAGAGGGCCCCAGAACAGGGTCTGTGCCCCTGCTCAAGATGAACAAGCAGCCAGCGCAGCCCCCTTGCAGGAAGAAAAGCAACAGGAAAATGCTTACCTGGATGGTTTCGGGACCTGGCATAGGCTTGGTGTACCTGCACACAGAACATCACATAGTAAGACACAGCTGGCACTCTCCTGGCAGACACACAGCCCCATCTAGACAGTCACCTTGGAAACTTACCTGAGAAGTGGCGTAAAAGATCAGCAGCCAGGTGGGCCAGGTGGGCCAGGTGGGCCAGGGGGGCAGCAGCCGCATGGTCCCCGGACCTTAGGAGGGACACAGGAGATTCCTGAAGTCCGTCTGTGACCACACAGCCTCACTAAGGGTTCTGTCCTGGGCCAGGGGCCATCTCCACAGATTCCGGGGATCAAAGTCCCTTTCTGTAAAGTCTTGTGGGCTAGTGGGTACCTCTCTCCCTAGTGATCAGTACGCACGCCTTGGAGGCAGGGGCAGCGGGGATGCAGTGCAGAGGTCTAGCTCAGAGGAGCCCTGGAGACACATCCGAGAGGAAGCAGGAGGTTCTGACCGGAGCTGGCCGGCTGTTCAGGCTGTCCTTCTAGAGTCTGTTTGTCCCTGTAGGGGCTGCCGCAGCCGCTCTGGCTTGGGGACAAGCAGGCTCTGGCAGCCCGCCTGCTGGGGCCATCCACTTCCCCTAAAGCCCAGGATGGGTCCCGCCTGAGCCTCCGCCCAGCTCTGGGTGGGAGCAGCCACTGATGTAAGGCTCTCTCCTCAAACTTTGCTCTGTTCTGTTTGTTCTATGCCAGGACCCTGAGACCAGGCAGACACGGGCTGGTTCACAAGCAGACCAGGGACCCTGGTGGTTTCTTCCAGCACAGAAGCTGAAACAAGCCCTCAGCTCCCAGTTGGTGGGACTCTTCTCAGCCTGGAGGACCCAATAGGTGATGTGAGGATGGGGGGAACTATGGGACCACACCCATCTAGCCGGCCACATTTTTCTCTTTAACTCTTTCAGGGTTTAATGAATGGTGTGTTTCTGCAGAGCTTCCAGACCAAGAAGGAGAAAGACGTGGTGATCGGCTTCTGACGATCCACCAGTGAAAACGAATCACTACAGGACACTGTCTGCCTCACTTGTTCGGACTGCTCCCTGGAGGAGGGCCTTGTGTATGGGGAAGGGGAGGGACAGCGAGGACAAGCGACGCCACAGAAAAGAACTTGAACTTGGACTGCAGGACTAGGCAGTGTTTTGTCCTGTTGTACACAGGGTCACTATGAGTCACACTAGTGTCTACCAGTCCTGTGTAACTGCCCCACACCTCAAACCTCCCCCACTCTGCACACCTCCTGGGTCAGAACTAAACCAGCCTGTGCCTCAGTATACTCAAGACCTAAAGAATGGTTTGATTTCTTCCAAAGGCATGTGCACACAAAGATGCCAAAAATAAAGTATACCTAAACCATGATCACTACCACAGCTATCATTGCTTGTGATTTACCCCATGTGGTACTGTGAGATGAACGCTGGACCAGTGGTTCAGACCTACCAGCCGCTCAGCAGTAACCCTATACAGGGTTGCTGTGAGTCAGAACCAACTCCACGACACAACAACCTCTGCATACGGAACTCTGATAGCTGAAAACTGAGAGCTCAGCAGCTGGAATTCCCCAGGGGCTCGGCAAACAAACTTAGCAATCGGCTCCCAAGCAAGGTCCCCCTGTGAGGAAGCTCTGCCCTGCCACACGGCATGGTCATGGATCGGGGTCAAGTCAACCACACTTAACAACAACTGCCACCTTGGGCAAGGGCTTAGTCTGTGTGTGTTTCAAATCTCTCACCTATCCACGGGGGTCACGTTCCTCCTCACCTGGGTTGTGACACATGAGATGGTACATAGAAGACTCTGGGCGCCGATTTTTCACAAAGGGAAAATGCTAGAGAGGGTCGTGACTATGAAGTGACATATGGCACTCAGTAAACCTTAGCTGGTGTGACCCCACCATAATCCTGACCTTAAATGGGAAGAGAGTCCTGAATAGGGAAAGAAGATGGCCCCATCTGTGTGCAAACAGGGACTGTGATGTTGAAAATGAAGGTGGAACCTACACTTCCCCTAGCCCGGGTCAGCGGTGGGCTGCCGCCAGCCCTCCTGCCCACCCTCCAGGACTGTCCCCTCACGGGAAAGACCTGTGAACCCCAGGTGCAGGTGTGACTGCAATAGTGACCTTTCTCCTGTCACCTGGAGCTGTGCCACCGTGGGAAAATGAATTTACAACCGTTATCTCTGTGTGTCTGTGTGTCACTCATTTCCCAGTCCCCCTTGGGCCCCTGGACGGTCAGGGGCAGGTCTTAGCTCAAGAAGCACTATGCAGATGGCTGGGTACGTTCACTGCCGCTGCCTCCTCCAAGGCTGAGGGATTTCTGGCTGCTCCCCAGTTAAGGAGAGCCACTCAGTTCAATCCCAGCACACTGGGTAGGCAAGGATCTGGTGTCCTCCATTTTGAGATCTAATGTGATTACCCTCCATCGTGGGCTACTACTGTTGTTGTTGAGTGCCATCGAGTCGGTTCTGACTCATAGTGACCCTGATAGGGTTTCTGAGGAGCAGCCGGTGGGTTTGAACTGCCAATCTTGAGGTTAGGAGTCCAGTGCTTATCCTACAGCACCACACCAAGACTCAGGCAAGTAAAAAGGAAGAGAAAGGTAAAAGGTGGACTATGGAAACACTAATGAGAAGAAAGGTTGTTGTTGTCGTTGTTTGGTGCTGTCAAATCCGTTCCTACCTTACACACAACAGAATCAAATACCGCCGGTCCTGTGCCATCCTCACAACAGTTGGTACACTTGAGCCCATTTTTGCTGCCGCTGTGCCAACCCATCTTGTTTGGGGTCTTCCTCTTTTTAGCTGACCCTGCACTTTACCCAGTCCCTTCTTCAGGGACTGGTCTTACCTGAAAATACATCTGAAGTAAGAGAAACGCTTATCATCCTGGCCTCCAAGGAGCACTCTGGCTGCACTTCTTCCAACACAGATCTCTTGGTTCTTTTGGCAGCCCATGGCACTTTCAGTATTCTCCTCCAACACCACAACTCAAAAGCATCAATTCTTCTATGGTCTTCCTTATTCACTGTCCAGCTTTCGCATCCATAAGAGGTTATTGAAAATACCATGGCTTGGGTCAGGCGCACCTTAGTCCTCAACCTGACATCTTTGCTCTTCAACTCTTTAAAAAGGTCTTGTGTAGCAGATTTGCCTAATGCAATATGTTGTTTGATTTCTTGATTGCTGCTTCCGTGAGCATTGACAGTAGGTCCAAGCCAAATGAAGTCTTTGACAACTTCAATCTTTCCCCTCTTCACTTTCAGCACGCAAGGTTGTATCATCTACATATCATAGGTTGTTAATGAATCTTCTTCCAATCCTGATGCCATGTTCTTCTTCATATGATCCAGCATCTCAGACTCCTGGTGTGGCACTGTAGGATCAGCAGTAGACTGTAAACCACAAGGTCAGCAGTTTCAACCCAGCAGCTGTTCCTTGGAAACCCTATGCAGGGTTACTATGATTTAGAATTGATTTGACTGCATATAATAACAACAACTCGGATTATTTATTCAGCACACAGACTGAATAAGTATTGGTGAAAGGATATGTCCCTGGTACACAGTTTGTCCCCTTGTTCGTGGTTGAACAACACTCTCTTGGTCTATGTATGGTGTCCTCACGAGCACAATCAAGTGTTCTGGAATATCCCTTTTTCACAATGGTATCCATAACTTATCATGATCTGTATAATCAAAAGCCTTCCCATAGTCAATAAAGCACAGGTAAATATCTTTCCGGTATCCTCTGCTTTCAGCCAAGATCCATCAGACATCAGCAATGATATTCTTCATTCAACGTCCTCTTCTGAATCCAGCTTGAACCTCTCTGACAGTTCCCTGTCAATGTGCGGTTGCAGCTGTTTAAATATCTTCAGCAAAATGTTACTGACATGTGGTATTCATGATATTGTTTGAATTTTTCAGCATTCCATCGCATCACCTCTCTTAGGAATGGGTACAAACATGGATCTCTTCCAATCAGGTGGCCGGTAGCTGTCTTTCCAATCTCTTGACATAGATGAGTGAGTGTCTCCAGTGCTGCATCAGTTTGTTGAAAGATTTCAATTTGTATTCCATCAATTCCCGGAGCCTTGTTCTTCACCAATGCCTTCAGCGCACCTTGGACTTCTTTCTTCAGGACCGTTGGCTATTGATCATGTGCTACCTCTTGAAATGGTTGAACATCGACGACATCTTTTTGGTACAGTGACTCTGTTTATTCATTCCTAGTCTGGCTATTTTACTATCAGACAAGGTAGATTTCAGAACAATAAAAACCTATCAAAGATAAAGAGAGACAATAAGTACATAAAGAAGTCAGTTCACCAAGAAGACACAACACTAGTAAACATCTATACACATAACTACAGAGCTTCCTGAGGCAGGAAGCAGACAGAAACTGCCATACTGAAAGAGAAATAGAGAAACCTACAACTACAGCTGGAGACGTCACTCCCCTCTTCTCAGCAACAGAGATGGAAAACTAGCAAGGAGATAGAAGAACCAACATGATAAAGCATCTGGATCTAATTGACATTTATGGAGCACTTCACCCGACAACAGCAAATACACATTCTTCTCAAGTGCAGATGCAACATTCACCGAGACAGGCCCTGTCCTGTCCTGTCCTGTCCTGTCCTGTCCTGTCCTTTGAGACACTATTCACCAGCTCAAAGGACTTGAAACCATACAAACGCGTCCTCTGGACTCAGTGAAATTAAACTAGGAGACAGTAACATGAAAATCACCTTCTCTTAGACATTAAGTTACACACTCCTGAATAATCCATGGGTAAAAGAATAATTCTCAAGGGAAATTAGAAAATCCCTTGAACTATGTGAACTTACCACCGATCAGAATTTGTGGGGCACAGCTAACACAGTGGTCAGGGTGAGATGTGAGCGTGAATGCTGAGGTTCAAAACCAAGAAGAGTCTCGACTCGACTCGGGATCTGAGGCTCTGTGTTAAGAAAGGAGACCAAATCAAACAGAAGGCAAGAAGTAAGTTTTTCAAAGTAATTACGGGTTGCCAAAGATTTCTGGGCGGGAAATTTACTGCAGAAATGGAGGCATGTCAGCGTCTGTGTCTGAAGTCTTCAGTGATACACAATTGCTCACCAGGAAGGAGCGATTCCTAGTATACCCCACCCCATTATGGCCCCAAACAGCTTCCCAGTCTTACACACCCTTTCCCCTTCATGTTTTGTTGGGTTTCACTGTGCTTTGAGATGTTGTGACTTTTACACAATGAAGACTTGCGGTGAGTCTGTATGGAGCCGGTCTGTGTGTGCCCTTTCCCCGTGTGCCCCCCTGTGGACATTCTCACCATACTTCAGACCTTCTCATCATACCATTACATCATAAACGACAGCAGAGTGGCGGCATCATTTTTATACATGCCTGGTTTGACGCTGTAGAATAAACGCTGGACTGGTAACCTCAAGGTTGGCGGTTCAAACCCACTAGTCAGCTGCTCCTCGGAAACCCTATACAGGGTGACTATAACTCAGAACTGACTTGACAACACTTAACAACAGGCAGCCAAAGACATCCGTGTGACTCTCTTTCCTGCAGTGGCCTGGCATGCATGTGGCATGCGCACTGAGGTCTGCCTGTTTCTAACGATGGCCAGCCCATGCTCCTTTGTTCCTTCTTGCTGCCTTTGTTCATACGATGCCACTTGGAATTTTCTTGTTCACCTTCATTTTCAATTCAAATCCTACCTAGATTTCATCCTCAGTCCTACACATTAAAAACACTCTACTAAAGATATTACTGTAAATGTCTTGTTATTATCAACCTATGAGGTTGATACTAATCACGTCTACATTTTATAAGGTAGGAAACTGAGGTCCAAAACTGTTAAACAACTTCCCAAATATCACACAAGTCATAAAATGGGGGACAGGCCACCAAACCCAGACAGCTGGGTCCTCCTGCTGCTGTCTCTGAACCAGCCTCAGGACATGTGTTAAACTCTGCCTTGAATTTTGAGTGGATGAGTCCTTAAGCCCATTGGAGCTCACCGGCTCCAGTGGACAAAGGTCAGGTCATACACCACTTTCTCCTGAGCCATATTCAGGCTTATTTACGTAGGGGTGGGTACCTGGGAAAGGGGAGTTTGGGATTCAAGCGATCCTTATTCATTTGCCAGGAGTTCATTCCCTTGCACATCCCCAAACTTCTAAACACCTTATGTCAAATGCACCTGCCATTTTGAGGGAGAAAGATAGGGTAGTCTCCTTTTGAAAGATTTGCAGCCTAGCAGCCCCTATGGGGCAGTTCTCCTCTGACCTACAGGGTCGCAGTCAGTCTGAACGGATTTGGGTTTGGGCTGTGTAGTGAGATGGTGCCTAACACCAGCCTTCCTTCTTGCAAAGTCAACTCCTGGGTTTTGTGTGTGGTTTTGAATGAATCCGCCCCTAGTGGTAAGTGGCAGGTGGGTCACCTCTAATGTTGTGGGGTACCATGGAGTCAATGCCCAATCACAGAGGCCCCACATGGCACAGTAGAACTGCCTGTAGTGTTTGCTAGGCTGCCATCGCCAGGTCTTCCTCTCGCGGAGCCTCTGGGTGGGTGTGAACTACCGACCTTTCGGTGCACAGTCAAGCACTTAGCCATTATGCCACCGGGGCACCTTGGATTCTACACATCACCATCAGCTTCACTGACCGACACACACACGTGCACAGGCCCCACGCCACGAACCCTCAGCAATTAAATATGTACTGAGTACCCACTAAGTACCGACACACTTCCCAACACTAAGGCAGAACAACAAGCAATGACCACAGGACATGGCCCCACAAGGAACCTGGATCCCAGTGGGCAGGGAGCAGTGCATCACACAAGTTGACAACAAATAAGAAACTGTCGCACAGGGTTCCTGAGACAGTCACCTTTCTGAAAGCTGACTGCTTCATCTGTCTGCCACAGAGCATGGCTGGTGGATTTGAACCGCCAACCTTCTGCTTAGCCACCAAGCGCTTAGCCACTGTGCCACCAGGGCTCCCTAAAGCAAGCACTCTTGTTGCTGTTTGGTGCCATCGAGTCAATTCCGACTCAGCAGGACTGAGTAGAACTGCCCCACTGGGTCCTTACAGGGGCAGACTGCCAAGCTTCCTCCCTGGTGGGCTGGTAGGTGCCACCCTTGAGCCACTAGAGCTCCCTAAGCCAGGCATTGTTGTTGTTAGGTGCTGTCGAGTCACTTCCAACACACAGCGACTCTACGTGAAGCAGAATGAAGCACTGTCCGGCGGTCCTGCGCCGTCCTCACAATTGATGCTCTGTGCGAGCCCGCTGTAGCACCCGCTGTGTCAGCGCATCTCACTGGGGGACCTCCTCCTGCTCACGGACCCTCCGCTTTTCCAGGCATGATGTCCTTCTCCAGGGACTGGTCCCTCCTGATATCATGTCCAAAGAACATGAGACCAAGTCTCACCATCCTGGCTTCTAAGGAGCATTCTGGCTACTGTACTTCTCCCAACCAAACCAAACAATGTTGCAATTGTTAACTGTTGAGTCGGTTCCGATTCACAGTGACTCTGTACAGGGTTTCTGAGGAGCGACTGGTGGACTTTAACCACCAACTTTGAGTTTCAAACCGATGCTATGGTCCAGTGCTTATCCTACAGTGCCACACCAGGACTCCAAACCAAACAATTGTTGCTGTTGTTGTTGTTGTTAGGTACAATCAAATCGGTACTGACTCATAGTGACCCTATGCACAACAGAACGAAACATGCCTGGTCCTGGGCAAACCTCACTACTGTCACCACGCTTGAGCCCATTGATGCTGCCTTATTGCAAATCCATCTAGCTGGGGGTCTTTCTCTTTTTCTCTGGCCCTCCACCCTTGCCAAACATGATACTGCTCTCCAGTAACTGGTCCTCCTGACAATATGTCCATAAGTATGAGAGACAAAGTTTGGCCATCCTGGCCTCCAAGGAGCACTCTGGCTGCACTTCTTCCAACACAGATCTGTTTGTTCTTTTGGCAGCCCATGGCACTTTCAGTATTCTCCTCCAACACCACAACTCAAAGGCATCAATTCTTCTACAGTCTTCCTTATTCTCTGTCCAGGTTTCGCATCATCTGATGTTATTGAAAATACCATGGCTTGGGTCAGGGGCACCTTAGTCCTCAAGCTGACATCTTTGCTCTTCAACACTTTAGAAAGTTCCTGTGCAGCAGATTTGCCTGCAAACAATAGTATAGCTTAATAAGCATATGCTTTCTGCCCTGAGAACTGTGCCCTTTGGAATAACTGTCCACATGGGACCAAGCTGACAACAACAATGCAAAAGTTAGAGAGGAAGCTCACAGGACCACGAGTTCAGTTCATAATGGAGGGGCAACTCGGAAATGGAGGAGGGACTGGCTGCTAACAGCAAGAGATAAACTACAAAGGGACTTCAAACAGTTCATGGAGAAATTCCATAGTGTTGAAGTCCATTTTTCCTTGAACTTTTTGAAGCCACGTCATATTAAAAGAAAGAGAGAGAGAGAGAGAGAAAACACAAGAACAAATTGAGAGACGGGCTCTAGGTAAAGTTCAACAATCCTTTGCATCAGTGCCAGGGTTGTGGGAGGTGATACTACAATGGTTCTGCTGTTCCCGAACTCCAGATGTTCAGACGGCACCAAACATGCAGACATTATGAGGGGAGTGTGCCAGATGCAGGGAACACAGCCTTCCTGAGGTCAGAGGGCATTGGTGTCGGTGGGAGTAAGATGAGCCGCTTGCAAAGGCCTCACATGGACAATGGACCACAGAAGAAGTTTGGACAGGACTACAGCGTGACGAGGAAGGAGGATGGTGTGAAAGCATGTGTCTGTCTCTGAAAGGTTTCTGCTCAAGGTGGGGGCTATGGAGGGACCGGAGGCAGGCAGGCGAGTGGACAAGTGTCTGCTGCCACCTCCAAGAGGTGCAGGAGGGAGGTGTGGACCTAGTTAGCCTGTGTTCTGGAAATCAAACTGGCTTGATGAGGGATAGCCCTGGTAGCGCTGTGGGTTAAGTGTCCGGCTGCTAACTTCAAGGCCAGCAATTCAAACCCACCAATTGTCTTCAAGGAGACCGATGAGGCTGTCTGTTCCCGTAAAGATCTACTAGAAAACCTATACAGAAATGCTAGAAGTCAGAATTAACGATCGCAATGATGTCTTTTGGGGGTTCGATGAGGGATTGGAGGTGGTCAGGGAGAGGGTCTAAGGAGCCAAGGCTGATGCCCAGGTTCCTGGAGGCGAGATTGGACACAAAGAATGAATTTGGAAGGAGTCTGACTTCCTGGCACCACACACGGTGCAGGGACAATGCTATCATGTGAAGGAGGCCGAAGGTTATGAGTGGTGAGTGGGTGACACTGTGCTTAGGGGACACTGGCCTTCTGGTGGGGGGATGGGAAATGTGGGAAGCAGGAAAGAGTGAGGGTCCAACAACGGAAAGGAGAAGAGCGGTATGGTGCTCACTGCATGTCATCACCACGGCCAAAGAAATCACAACCTCACAAGTCCTCTGGAGATGGAGAGACTGCGTCCCCGGGGGGGGGGGGGCCTGCTGTATGGCAGGGATGGAGAGGCACACCCCAGGACCCTCCCACCTCACGGTGGAAGCCCCATCTTGCCCACCTAGTGGGACGGCAAGGTTCTTCATGCTTCATTCCCATGTTACCCCCAAGGACCACTTCAAAAGGGGTGGGAGTGCACCCATAAACTGACATCTAGGTTTGACAGAGGACATTTCTACTTATGGATTGTCATATGCTGCAAACGGATCCATGAACATATATCCAAATAGATCCGCGGAGTTCTGCAGGATAGGCACTCAACCGCGAGGTTGGTTTGAACCACAAGGTCGGCAGTTCAAACTCACCAGCCATTCCTTGGAAACCCTATACAAGGTCGTTATGAGTCAGAACTGACTTGATGGCATTTATCAACAGCATCAGTGTGCTGCAGCTATATCCATGAATATAGTAAAGCAGACACACGACAAAGTGGTGAAAACCTCTAACCATAGTCTAACGCCTTGAGGGGATGAGTCACTGGGTCTGGGGCTCAGGACACCATGCCTCAGGGACACCATGGTCAACTCACAAGACAAGGTTCTCCAGCCTAACGCCGTGAGTAGCCACTGGAGTTCTTAAAAGCTCATACGCAGCCAGCCAAGGTGCAACGATGGATCTCTGCCTGTCCGGAGCAAAGAACACTGAAGACGCTTGGAAACAGTCCGAAGTGACAGTCCACACAAAAACAGCCTTCACGACTCTGAGACCAGAAGAACCAGACAGTGCCCGGTTACCACTGCTAACTGCTCTGTAAGGAAACTAACAGGAGTCCTGCATCTCTAGAGTGGGAGAAAGTGTAGAACAAAACTCAAAGTCATATAAAAGACCAAGCCCCCTAAGACCGTGGCCCTTACTCACCCTGCAAGCCTGGAACTGAACTCAACTCTGTGACTGAATTTTCAGCCAAAGGACTCGCAGGCCCGTAAGACAAACAGTGACACCAGGGAGGGACACACTCTTTAGATCAACCATAGAGAGACCAGATGGGCAGCGTGTGCCCAGGGAGAAAGCTCAGAAGGTAGGAAGGGGCAGGAAAGGAGGACACAGGGAAAGGCAAACTCAGGGAGAAGAGGGAAGAGGACTGATACGTGGTGGGGATTGTAGTCAACGTCATGAAACAAAACGTGTGTGAACTGTTGAATGGAGATCAAAGTGCTCTGTAAACTTTCACCCAAATCACACTTACAAAAAAGAAAAAGGAACCATTTCAGAATCGGCGCCATAACTAGATATGCCCCTGCTTACTTTCTGGGCTGTCATTTCTAAAAAACCCACACAACTTGCTGTGAGGTTGGCCCCGCCTCAGGTGCCCCTATGTAGGTCAGAGCAGAGCAGCGCTTCATCCGGTCTCAACGGCTGATGTTTCAGAAATTGTCAGGCCTTTCTGCCAAGGAACCTGCAACCTTGCCATTAGGAGCTGACACATTCACCGTTTCCACCACCCAGGGATTGCTGGTAGTTTTGAGGGGTTGGACATACCCCCTCTCTGTTAGCATCCTCCAAGGAGCTCTGCTGGCTCAATGGTTAAGCGCTCAGCTGACACTCTAAAAGCCGGTGATTCAAACCCACCAACAGCTACTCAGGAGAAAGGTCTGAGCATCTGCCATGAGAACAACCTAGGGACAGTTCTCCTCTTTCTCATGGGGTCGCTGTGAGGCGAGATGCACTCAAAGGCGACAGGGCTCCTCGCTGCACAGTGGTTAAGTGATCGGCTGCTAACTGGAGGTCGGCAGTTCAAGCCCACCCAGAGACTCTATGGAAGAAGGACGTGGCGATCCACCTCATAAAACCTTGCTGGGAAGTTCTATGTTGTCCCATGAGCTCACTGTGACTCAGAATCGACTCGATGACACCCAGCAACAGCTAGCTTCCTCGGGTGTATTTCTCTCCTTGGTCTCCCCACTGTCCAGGGCGGGGACTGCTATGCCCCCCTCCCCGACTCCCGGCCCCAGCACTTGTTAACCAAAGCAGCCCTGTCCACCCCTCAGACACGGCCCTCACTGCTTTCTGCGGCTCGCCCACATTTATTTGTTTTCGATGTGTTTGGCTCAGTGTCTTTGGAATGCACCTCTCTGGCCAATTCAGCTGGGGCAGACGTGGAAGGCGGCAACCGCTGAACAGCTTTACAAGTAACTCAGAATGCTGTGGACAGAGCTCCCTGGCCTTCTCCTCTTCCTTACCACCGTCTTCCCAGAACAAAGGGGCCTCCCTGCCTCGGAGCCCCCAGAGGCCTAACACCCTTACTACCACTCTCCAGACCCTCAAAACCCACCCAAAACTCTGGCTTGTTTAAGGACAACCTCTTGGAAGTCAGTGGAGTGAATGTTCTTTTGGCTGGTGGACATGCCAACAGAAGAGGGGAGGGAGGGGATTTACTAAAACCCTCCTATCCTGGCTGGCAGAAATCTCCTCGGGGTTCCATCTCAGGAGTTCCAAAGAAGATAGAGACTCTGCAGCTTTAAAAAGGAAAAGACGATTTTTCTCAGAATTTAGTCAATAGCGTAGCCAAGAGATGGCTACGTGTCTGTGCTCTTAAAGCAGCTGTTAGACCTCATTTCCCATAAAGACAAAGAGTCCCTGGGAAGATGGCTCTCTCACACTGTAGTTTCTAAGATACAGTAACAATGATAGACACTTAACAACAGCAAAGGGCTGTGCCATGCTTCTATTACAATGGCAATGAGTTTGGTGTGGAGGGGTTTTTGAGGGGGAGGGTCCAAGGACCCAAAGCTCCCATAGCTATAAAATGGGGGTACAAGAGAGCAAGAGAGGGGTGAGGGGAGAAGACTCATGTAGGAAGGAAGGTGCTCAGATTGTACCTTTCAAGTGCTACTCAGGACCCCGAGCATCAAGGGCAGTTGAAAATGTGTGTGACATGATGGCTCGTGCTAACGACCTTATTTTTACGATTTCCCACAGAATATGATCAAGCAGACAATGGACGTGGAATACTAAAACAGTTCTTATATCTGGGTCTGAATTAGGATTTTCATTGCTTTGACTATTTTCGGGGCCCCTGGAGAAGGACATCGTGTTTGGTGAAGTGGAGAGTCAGTGAAAAAGAGGAAGAACCCTCAACGTAACAAAGCGACACAGGGCTGCAACGATGAGCTCAAACACACGATGACCTGAGGCTGGCAGAGCGCTGGGCAGCGGTTCATTCTGTTGTGCGTAGGTCGCTGTGAGTCGGAACCGGCTGCAGGCACCTAACAACAATTGTTGGGATGTCTGAACATCACACTTACGAAGTCGCCTGACTCGGAGTGTGAAGAACAACACTTCAGAGATACAAAGTACTTCCACTCTGAACTCACCAGTTTGCCTCGTCTTGATCAGCGCCAAATGTGCCCTACATCACTGAAAACTCAAACAATGCTATTTATGTGATCATTAAGGAGCCCCGAGTCCTGAACCCTGAGAGCAAACTCTTACATGCTAACTGTTGTTGGATGTTGTCGAGGCAGGTTACAGAGGTAAACGTGTGGTGGACGTACTGACTGTTCCCACCAATACTAACAGGCGGGTTACGGGGTAAACAATGACCTTATCAGATTGTTGCTGTGATGGTAGGAACTAGGCCTGCCTTTATTTCTCTTGTAGTTTTGTTTAGAAGTTTAGACGTTATTTCACAAGGAATGTGCTGGATATCAATTATAATTGTAGGAAAGATATCGATTTTTAATCTATTTGAATTCATCACATAATCATTCTCACATTTATATATTTAAAATTTTTTTATTGTGATTTGGGTGTAAGTTTACAGAACAAATCCGTTTTCCATCCAATGATTCAGACGTATTTTGTTTTACAACATTGATCACAGTGTCCACAATGTAACATACCAACACTCTCCCACTTCCGGCTTTCGTTTCCTGCATCTATTCGTCCTTTCCTGCTCCTTCCTGCCTTCTGAACTTCCTCTCTGGGTAAATGCAGCCCTTCCTATCTCATGTGGTTGGTTGTTCTAAGGAGGCTGTACCTCCTGATGTTACTGTTCACTTTACAGCTCTCGATTCTGTGGCTAAAAGCTGAGCCATGGAGGTCCGTTTGGTTCCAGGGTCAAAGGGTGACTATGGGTCACAGTCTTGGGCGTTCCACCAGTCTCTGTTGGACCAGTATGCCTGAGTTTTGTTCCAGTTAAGGAACTCTTCTGAGAGTATTTGCTTGAGGTTCCAGATCACCTCCTTCAGTAGAAGATGGTGAATTGGCCAAAGTCCCTTTAAGAGCCAGTGAGTGGCCTCAGGCTAAAGGTTCCCAATCTATCCACTGACAATTCAGGAAACTTTTTTCTAAAATCATTTTCAAAGAACAGTAATAAAATACTTCTGAGGAGTTCAAGGAATCTCTGGGTGGCACAAATGGTTAAGGCCTGGACTCCTAACCAAAATGTTGATGGTTCAAACCCACTCAGTAGCACCTTAGACGTAAGGTTTGGTAGTGTGCTTCCCAAAACCAGGGCTCTGTCAAGTTTTTAATAGATAGCTAACTTTTGTCTGTGAAGTCATAACCAGGAAGACTATCAGATAGTGTAAATTCTTGACAAAAGTAGGTTTGGTCATCACTCTCTGTTTTGGAGTCACCTTCATCATCATTGTCACTGCTATCACCATCACCACTATCGCCTTCCGCATCACCACCAAAATCCTCACCATCTTCACCACCATCACCATCCTCAATACCACCATCACCACTACCATCACCTTCATCATCACCACCATCACCATCACCATCTTCAATATCGCCATCACCACCACCACCATCATCATCACCACCATCACCTTCATCATCACCATCACCACCATCACCATCACCATGACCACCATCACCTTCATCATCACCATCACCACCATCACCATCACCACGACCACCATCACCTTCATCATCACCACCATCACCATCTTCAGTATCGCCATCACCACCACCACCATCACCTTCATCATCACCACCATCACCATCACCATCTTCAATATCACCATCACCACCATCACCATCACCACGACCACCATCACCTTCATCATCACCATGTTCACCATCACCATCTTCACTATCACCATCACCACTACCATCACCATCATCTTCATCATCACCAGCACCATCCTCACTACCACCACCAACATCATCATCATCACCATCAAGCAACATTTATAAAGTGCTTACTGCATGCAGACCTTGTTCTCGGTGCCTACCTATAACTTACTGAATCCTTACTGACACACAGTAAAACCTGCTATAGTCAGAGTCTGTGTAAGGCAGAAACCTATCAGAGAAGGACAACACAGATTATTTTCCACTACTATGGAACAATAGAAAAGTTGTTAAGACAGCAGCTATTACAGGTGAAAAACTTGTCAGGTCCTGGAAGATAAGGCTGCCATACTGAGTTCTTACTGTCAGGTTTCACTGTATAAACTCCTTTTCCTCCCTGTCTCACAGATTACGAAGCAGACTCCTAGAAAAGTAAGTTCCTCAAAGCCCAACAGCTTGTGAGTAGGCAATAAGGGTTCAAACCCATAGTCTTTCTACAGAATAAAGATGATGTTTGTACCCACTATGCCATACAGCCTCCGTTGGTCTTAAATATTCCAAAAGAAAACATTTCATACAAACAAAGTGTACACTGCATGCCAACAATCACCGCAGCACTGTTCACAATAGGCGAAGGTGGGAGTGGCAGATGAATGCGTAAACAAAGTAGAATACCCTTCATCCATAAAGAGAATCGAAGCCCCGATGCCTGCTGCAGTGTGGGTGACAGGAACAAGTCAGCCACGGAAGAAACGGTGTGTGGCCCACTGACATCATAAAGACAGACGTGTGGATGTGTCGTATTGGGGTTTGGTGATGGGAGGGAGGAAGGAAGAGGGAGTCACTGCCTAGCGGGGACCAGGTTTCTGCTCATCGCTGTGGAAGAATTTGGAAAAGCATTGTGGTCACGGCTCCAAAATGGAAAGGCTCTAATCAAGTCCCTGATTCTCATGGAAAAGGGTTGAACTGGCAGGTGGTTCAGTCTATACTTTTTACCACAATAAAATAATGATATTCTACTAAGTGCCGTCAAGTCGGTTCTGACTCATAACAACCCGGAATAAAGTTTCAAAGGAGCAACTGGTGAGTTTGAACAAAAGACAGTTTAAAGCAAGCTTTTGGTCTACTGCATTATCCTGCGGCGCCACACCAGGACCCCAAAATCACACTAGGCGTATGTTAGAGCTCATGACCTTGCTGGTGCGGAGTCACCACTACCACACATTCACTAGGCTGTTGTCTCCAATCCCCCTCGTCTCAGAGAGACATGGAGTTCGAATCCACACACTGCTAAAAGGATTCGTTCCAAGTGTTTACGGTCACAACACGTGTGACAACTGAAACACTTTGGAAACTTTTTCAGTCTCCTAGACTCTCCTTCTCAAGTGAAGGGGTCTCTCTTTAGTCAGCAGCAAGACCCTTCACTGTTCCATCTGTGCTTGACACTCTTGGCAATCCTTCCTTCTTATTTATTCTCCATGATAATGAAGAACGGGACTAGGTGGCCAACCTAGTCTTCTCATTTGGTCCAATCACAGAATGCTTTGCCTAATGTAGAGTCCAGGGATTCTTATGAAGAATTTCACATTTGCGAGTCCATGGGGAACTAGAAAACAAAATCAGTGTGCAATGAAATCATTTCTAACAGCTTTCCGGGCACAAGGGGTTTGCTATTTGAAGAGAAAGATGATGAAGTAGAGGCAATTAGATGTAAACTTTTGGCAGGGACTCAAGAATGACGAATAGTACAGACAAGAAAACGTCGGTGTAATGAGGGAGCAGCAAGACTTCTCCATATGTTACTTTTCCAGCACATTTGTGTTAAAATGGTCATAAAACGTGTTGCCAAACAGGCTACGCTGTTTCTGTAGCTGCATAGAAAATAATTCTTGCTAGGGCTGTGGTTTGCTTGTTTGTTTGTTTTTTGCCGTATTACCTAGGCCAAATACGAAGTCATTTACAAGTACACAAAATGACCATTAACTCAAGCAAACAAGTTATCACTTAAGTCACATACAGATGCTGATTTTTTTCTCTGTCTTTTGACAGGTTGGAATTCATAGCAAAGAGAGGTGAAGCATCTAAGAAGGAAACAGAGAAGATGGTAGATCGCAACATCAGGCTCCTGAGGACCACATGTTACTACCACAGGAAGGAAAGAGATCCATCCAGCAAAGGAGGCCAGTGGTGATTTCCAGCTGCTGGATTTCCAGGCACAGAGGGATCCAGGGACTGGAATGACTGGCTTGGCCTTCCCTCATGAGGGTCTTCCTCTTCTCAGACCCTCTTGTCATGGAAAGATCTGCAAAGAGGCTAGCAGCTCCAGGCCTAGATGTCCGCTCCAGCTCATTTTAATCACATCTTCAGAGTGGGTTCAGATAATCACCTTTTGTCAAGGAATGGGCTAGACAGTCACAAATGATTAATTTAGGGACGTGAGTATGGAAAACAAGAGAGCGAATTCAACCATTTTTCCAAGACAGAAGCCTGAATGGCAGCTGATATTTAGGGGAAACTCCTTAGGTGAATGAGGTTGATTTTAAGAAACGTAAAGAAATCCAAGATTGTTTATCCTGGTCACAAAAGCAAGTTAGTCTAATTGTGTGATCAGATTTAAAACCCACAATTCACTAAGCTGATTCCAAATCATGGCGACCCCAGAGGACTGAATTTCTGAGGCTGGAAGTCTTTACCAAGGAGCCGTGGTAGTGACGTAGGTTAAGAATTGGGCTGCTAGCCTCCAGGCCAGAGATTCAAACCCACCAGCTGCTCTGCAGGAGAAAGATGAGACAATCTGCTTCCCTAAAGACCACAGCCTTGGAAACCTCATGGGGCAGTTTTCCTCTGTCCTATAGCGTCCTGGTGTGGCGCTGCAGGTTAAAGCGCCGGACTGCTAGGTAAGTTAGAACTGCAAGCTTGGCTGTTCAAGCTCACCAACTGCTCCTCAGAAACCCTATACAGGATCGCTATGAGTCAAAACTGCCTCCACAGCATTTGACAACAAGAGTCACTAAGAGTCAGGACTGGCTCACTCACTGGCAGTGGGTGAATTCATCTCTACAGGAGCACACAGACTCATTGTTCTCTCAAGGAGCAGTTGGTGAGTTTGAATCACCGACCTTGTGGTTAGCAGTCCGGTGCTTATCCTACAGTGCCACACCAGGACTCCTCAAAGTAGCTAAAAGAAAATGGAAAGGAACCCTGCTGGTGCAGTGGGTTAAGTGTTGGACTGCTAGCCACAGGTTGGTGGTTCAAATCCCCCAGCCACCACACAGGAAGATGATGCAGCTGTAAAGATTTACAGCCTCTGAAACGTGAAGCAACAGTTCTACTGTGTCTCATGGAGTCCTATAAGTTGGAATGGACTCGATGGTTGTGTGCAGGGAACAAGTTGCGGTGTGCTCATGATCTGTAATCCTGTGCAGCACTTGGGAGTATGGTGGCACTGTAGGATAAACACTGAACTACGAACCACAGGTCGGCGGTTTGAGCCCACCAGTCACTCCACAGGAGAAAGATGAGGCTGTCTTGCTCCCACAAAGATTCACCACCTCGGAGATCTATCCAGGCTGGCTAGGAATCAGAACCGACTCAATGACACTTCACAACAGAGTGGAGACGATCACAGGCACCGACCCAGAAAGATCTCCAAAAAGTTGCATCTTTTAAAAAGCAAGTTACTGAGAACTTGCAGAACGAATTTCACTTCTGTAACACACACACACACACACGCACTGTAGCTCTTCTCTGGGGAGTCCCTGGGTGCTGCAGGTCCTACATGAATATCAGTCTCCACAACCCTAAAACCAGAAGAACTAGAGGTGCTCCCACTCTCTGAAAGGGATCAGCACATGGTAAGAACCCGGGGAGAGTGGGAGACATGTGGACCCAATTCCAAGTGATAAAAAGGCAAGGCTTACTGGCCAGATAGAGTCTGGGGGAACGCTGAGGCTATGGTCATCCTTCAGGTCTGGAAGCGAACTCACATTCCTAGCTCAAATTTCAGTCAAGAAACAGACAAGTCTATTGGGGGGGGGGGGGAGAAGACAACACTAGTGAGGGACATACACCACAGAAGAGCCTGCCATTCAAGATGAAAAGGGAAGCATCTACCCAATGACCAAACTGAGGGGACCACAATCATCGAAACAAAACCAAGTGTGTAATTTGTTGAACGTAAGACTGATCCTCTATTTGCAATCCTTCACTCAATTCACAACACAAAGGTAGCCGAGTGCACAAAAAGGGGCTTGTGGTTTCCATATGTCAGCCGGCTTGCTGCACTGATCTTGGTTAGAGCCTCCATTCTTCCTGCTTCTTCAGTGTCTCCAAACAAACGTAACTCACCCTCCCTGCTGTCAGGAATTCTGAGTGTGGGCTGTGTACAGAAACACACTCCCCTCCCAAACCACCACGGAGACCAGAACTCCCCCTGACTTTCACTGAGAACTGAAAAACAAAGAGAACTCTTGACCACTTTAAAGGTTTTTAAATAGCTGCAGGAAGAATGCCACGTGTTCTGAAAACTCCTGACCTCTAGTTAGCACTATATTTAGCATACGGTTCCTCAGATGCTGGGAGTAACTACTTGTTTGGGTAAAACTTCAGCTGGCCTTCTTTAGGAAGACGAAGCTCATCTATAATGGAAAGTCTTGAGTTCCTTGCTTTTCATTGCCTGGTTGGCACTTGTTGGCATCAAGTCTCGAGCCAAGTGTGTGGGTCTGCATGGAGGGCTAAGAGGAAGAAAGATAAATAAAACAAATGGTCTCCTGACCCAGTGGGTTCACATCTTGCTGAAGAAACAAAATGAAGACACATGGAACTGTAGGAAAGAATACCAAACAGTATGTAAGTCAGCGACTGCAGATGGCTAGCAGTCCACTAGGGTATCTCTCTGACACTATAAATTATCTGCAGGAGAAACAAAGATATAATGGCAGTGGGGGTAGGCAATGAATGCTTTTATTTGCTTTATGGGTTTGTGTTCCATGGAAAATTCTACTTAACAAAAGATTCCCAATCCCATGGTAGGATTTTTTTTGGAGGGTGGGGACAATCATCATCACTATTTACATCCCAAACTTTTCATCACTCCAAGTGGAAATTCTATACCCATTAAAGCAATCACTGTCCATTTATTCTTACCCAGCCGCTGTTACCACTGAATTCCTACAACTCAATGAAATCAAGACAAATAGCTCAATTCAAAAGTGGGCAAAGGACACAAATACCTGTTTCTTCTCTATGCATTGGCCTATTCTAGATATTCCATGGACGGCCAGAAGAATGAACAAATCTATCTTGGAAGAAGTACAGCCAGGATACTTCCGAGTTGTGAGGGCGGTGCGACTTTGTCTCACGTACTTTGGACGTGTTATCTGAGGGCCCAGTCCCTGGAGAAGGCCATGGTGCTTTGTGAAGTAGAGCGTCAGTGGAAAAGAGGAAGATCCTCAACAAGATGTGTTGGCACGGCAACTACAACAATGGGTCCAAACATGGCACCAAGTGTGGGGACGGCTCAGGATCAGGCAGTGTTTCCTTCGGCTGAGTGGGAACATGACTCGACAGCACCTAACAACAACAAAGATATTCCAGATAAGTGGGAGCATACGTTTGTCCTTTGTGACTATTTTATATCACTTAGCATCATGTTTCCAAGATTCATAATTCGAGACTTTAGTGCCTCAAAGAACATTATTATGAAATTGATCAAATAATCTACAGAATGGAAGACAATGTTTGGGAACCGTATGGCTAAGAAGGGTTACAATGACGTTGGCTTGCTTATTTGGGGCGTATTTTTAGGAAGGACCAGTCACTAGAATAGGACATCATGATCGGTACAGAGGTAACCAATATGACGAAACCGTCCCTGAGATGGGTTGATGGAATCACCGTGGCAGTGAACTCCGGAAACCCAGCAATCATGAAGCTAGTGCATGGTCAGTCAAGGGGTCAGTCTGCTGAGCTTGGGGTCACTGTGCTGTGTGTGAGGTCACTGTGCTGTGAGTGGGGTCACTTGATGTGTGGAGGGTCATTGTGCACGATGTGGGATCACTCAGTTATACTTGAGGTCACCATCATTGGAGTCATCTCGGTGGCAAACTAGCATAAAGAACTCCTCAACTCAAGAAACTAAAGATGAACAAATCAATTAAAAGTGGGCAAAGGACTTGAACAGACATTTCAAAGTTGATATACCCATAGCCAGTGACCCCGTGAACAGGAGAAAGTGTTTAAGTCCCCAGCTCTGGTGGCACTATGGTTAAATGCTCAACTGCTTTCCAGAAGGTCCAACCACCATCACTTTATAGGAGAAGTATGTGGGGTGGTCCCCTCCAAACATCTTCTTCCTTAGAGATGTATAGCCCTGGAGACCCTGTGGGGCATTCTGAATCTATCTTAGAGAGAGGGCCCCCTATGAGTCAAAATCAACTCACCAGGAATGGGTTTGTTTTGGGGAGCACCTCTAGGCAGCCCCAGTAAAAGGCACACACGCACATACAGTGGCTTCCCTGATTGGCTGCTAACCATGCAGGTGGACAGTTTGAAGCCACCAACTGCTCTGCAGAGGCAGATGAGACAGCCTCAGAACCCACAGCGCAGCTCTAGTCTGTCCAGCAAGGTCACCATGAAGCTGAATCAACTCAATGACAGTGGCTTTTAGTGGAGCAATGGCTAAGCACTCAGCTGCTAACCTGAAAAATCAGCGGTTCAGATTCCCCAGCCACTTGGCTGGAGACAGAGGCAGCCTGACTCTACAGAGACTGACCATCTCAGAATACCTGTGAGGCAGCTTACCTCTGTCTTATGGGTCCTCTGTGGCTCAGAACCCACTCGACGGCTGCAGGGGCTCCTCTCCCTGTCTTCTCCTGTCTTCTTCTGTTCTAGGGGGTCTCTCGGACACTGGTCCCTCTCCCAGCTACTTGATGTTGAGCCCCTTCCTCTGCAGCTCTGGTCAGATTCCCTGGGGGGGAGGGGGGATGGAGCTCAGAGCTGTGAGGAGGGACCTTCCCAGTTGGAACTGGTGTCTCTGAAGAAGATTTATGGAGGCTGGTTCCGGGGTGCAGAAAGAGGTTGAGAATCTCAGGGCGGGACGTCATTGCTGGGGTAACAACACTTCCCCAAAGAGGAAATGCCAACAGCCAGTGTGCCGATGAACAACTGCTCACCATGGTCAGTCATTAGGAAAAGGGGAGTCACACACACAGGCACACACTCACACACGGTCACATACATGTACACATACACAGGGATGGACACATGTTTGCACGTACCAGCACACACTCATATGCATGTACACACGTGCACATGCATGCAGAGAGAGGCAGGCACGTACACACATACATGTGCACATACACACATATACACTGACAGGTGTGGCATGCACACACATACACACATGCACAGAGACAGGCACACAGTGCACACGCTTACATGCATGTATACATACACATACATGTACAGACGTCCAGGGAGATACAGGCACACACTCACATGCATGTACACATATGTACACACATATACAAAGACACACACACATATACTTCCCAATGCCTGAGAGAAGCCCATATTGCTCTACAACATGGACCCATGAGGCCTCGGTTTGGAAAGACCGGCTGCTTTTTGTATATGTGCTTTACAGGACCTGGAAACATAGCCTTGTGTGTCGAACAGGCCCAGGCAAGCTTGAGGACACCAGCTGACAAACCCATGAAGGTGGTGGTACTGCCCAACGGACAGGGATCTGACAAAGACAGCCCACCACAGCTGATCGTTCATTATGAGCGAGTTGTTTTATTTGGCGTGGCTATTGCTGGGCATCACTGCGGAGGGCTCAGTCAGCCTCAGATTCTTCTCCAAAGAACTACTAACCAATAAGGACTTGTGGAGTTGGCACTCACTGCTCCCATAATCCTGCCTAAGTGGTACAAAAATGAGTGTTCTGTAGAACTGAAGGCGTTCATTTTCAACGAGGAAAACAGAACTTTCAGCTCAGAGAGCTGATTCTACTTTTAGCCTTCCTGACAGCCTTGCATTCCCTGATGGTATGGGGTGTTGCCTAGATTTAGAATAGAGTGCAATTAGCAGATGGAGTCACCATCCAAAATGGTTCCTTTCGAAATGAAATGCCTTTTAACCACCCCTACAGCAGTTAAGTTAGAGGGTCTCACGAGCTGGTTCCATGTCTCAAGGGTTAAGCCCTTCCACAGCCCTGCTGGAGGACTTGAACCATCATCCCCTCCTAACTATAATGCTCAGCATCGCTTCGGAAAAAGAGGGCAATCCAAGTAGCAATCCTACCCCTGGTAGCAGCGCTAGGTATTGGGGTGGGCATAGCTACTGGAACTGCAAACATTTCCCATTAAAGGAGGTTTTGTTAGTTGGTTCCATAATCCTCTATTAAATTCCCTGCTTTCCTTTCTAACCCCACTATTAGTTACTTTACTGGCAGTTGCCCCTTGTGTTCTTCGTTTTGTTCGATCGCAGGTTCTGAAGACCTAGAACTGCGGGCCTAAGCCCAGTCCAGCTGCTGACCTGATTCCATCGCTTCTTGGTATCCCATTGAACAGCCCAATGGCTACTGACAACACTGCCAACAATGACAAAGCCATCGCCGACCGTGGTCCAAGCCCAAAGACCAAAGACAGCCTTGTTGCCCCAGTGCCAGCAGGAAGTAGCTACAGAAAAATGACCTTCGTCCCTTCTCCCATGGGCATGGATCATAGAGAAGGTCATTCATTGTTCTTATTTAACCAAAGAGGGGGAAATGTTAGAATGTTACAATACCTTCCAGTTCTTCCCTCTTCCCTCCCTCCAACTCCATTTTGTCTGTTTCCCTGCCCTAAACTACAAGGCGCGTAGTTTAAAGGACAACATGGGTTTTGATAGGCCAGAGCTAAATCACGCCAGCAATGACCACTCCCTTCCTGTTGAACCTATATAAATCCCCTCTCTTCCCGTTGACTCCCTTTTCTTCTTCCTCTCTTCCCTTCTGCCTCCTGCCTTCTCTCTCCTCTCCGGCAGACGTTACCTTCCTTACCCTGAATAAAAGTCTCTAGATGGGCAAAAAAAAAAAAGAAAGAAATGAAATGCCGCTGAAGAAACAGATAAAAGTCAGGTTTCAGGGATTACATGGTGTGAGATCATTCCTTTTCTATCTTTTAAAATTGATTACTGAGACATGTACTTTGCCAGGAAGGCCAACGCCTAGCACACTTGTGCTGTGTTCTCTTAGCACCAATCCGCCCCACAATATTTTTGCAATTAGAGAACTATTTGATGACAATAACTTCTCACATCTGAGCCAGATTATACTTTTGACCCCTCTGACCTTTCCAGTTTTTCCCAAATGGCTTCTGAGCGTCATCACTTACTCAGAGGGACCCTGGCCTGTCTTAATCTGCTGGTAGAGTTATACCAAGGCCTCCCATAGCAAAGCAGAGTATATTTCAAGTCTAGGCTAACAGCCAGCTAGCCTTGAGTTGGGTGGTAAATGGAAAGTGAGCCAGGGGGTCTGGGGCAGATCAGACTGAGGTGAGGATTCTGTGCATCAGGGGTAGAATTCTTGTCTTCCATTCGGGAGACCCAGGTTCAATTCCGGACCAGGGCCCCTCATGTGCAGCCACCCCTGTCTGTCAGCAGAAGTTTGCAAGTTGTTAGGATGCCAAACAGGTTTCAGCAGAGCTTCCAAACTAAGACAAACCAAGAAGCTGGGCCCCACCATCTACTGACAATCAGTCCTTGCAAATTCTACCGATCTCAACAGTCCGATCCGCAACCGACAGTGGGGATGGTGAGCTGTATTGGATGATGAATCTGTCTGCTAGTTGCTATCTATTCTAAACCCAAGCAACATTCCATGCCACCTGGGAATGCAAGATGATCAGGAAAACTAAAAGCGGAAATCGTCTCTCTCTGCGCTGAAGCAGCAGCGTCTGGGTCTGCAGTACAGGGGGCCACCAAGTCAGAGCTGACTGACAGGAGTAAGCTCATTTGTAAACTGCAGGGGGAGGGGGATGTGCTCAGGATTAGCTGCTCAGCAAACACAAGGCCCCCCAGCCTGAGAACAGACAGAGCCTCACCCGGCCGCTTTCCCCAGCGCCCCCTGCAGGAAGCTCAGTCTAGCAGCACCCTCGGTGGTTGGCTCTGGGTTGGGAATGGAGGTGGACTCCTCGGACACACACTCCTCCGCTCCCTGGCTGCTCAGTACTTGTCTCAGATAAGAACTCTGAGGTAGGGCCCAGCCGCAGGTTGGACGGGGTTGGATCCCTGAGTCACTGTTTTTGGCTGTTACCAAAACCAGACCAAACCCACTGCTGCCGAGCCGGGTGGGACTCACAGCGACCTTGCCGGACGGAGCAGAGCTGCCCGGTGGAGTTTCCGAGGTTGAAAGTCTTTACAGCAACAAGCAGCTTCATCTTGTTCCCTGGGAGCAGCTGCTGGGTTCAAACACCTGACCTTTCGGGGTGCAGCCCAGCGCTTAGCCCACTGTGCCACCAGGGTTTCTGGGGCCCATTACAAGGAAGATAAATGCACTTCCACGGTGTGAAGCCCTCCAATGTCTGGAGGAATTTGTTACTCAGTGTACCCCACTCTGAAGCTGAAGGGGACAAGACCCCCTTCCCCAATCAGGGCCCTGCCTTAGGCATGGGGACATGGAGTCCTGGCAGGATTGTGGGTCATCTGTGCTGACACTGATGTTGGCTGTCCTTTCTGCATCCACCCAGCCTTTCAGAGGCCCCTGAACTGCCCCTGTGAACCCCAACTGTCCAGTCAAAATGTCCTTCTTTTTGCCTAAGGGATCCAGAGGACTGCTGATGTTCTAGATGTATGGGAGAAGACGTGTTGACTCACACAGCTATCTTCCCTGCCAGGATGGCCCCCTCTCCACACCCCTGTAAGGGATCTTATGCAAGGGCCAAGGCTGCCACACCCTTGGCTAGGTCCCCTGAATGTCTTACAGATTTACAGCCTCCAATTATCAGCTACCCTCCTCGGAGATTCTGTGGAGGCCCAGCTGAATTCCCAGAGCCCGCCCAGATTCCTGAGGCGGGAGATAAGGACAGTGAAGCTAAGTGGGCCCCTCCCTCTCCACCTTAGGTAGATTGCTGGAGGGGCCCACCGCCAGAGCCCAACAGACATCCACTGCCTCTAAGCTCACAAGAAAATCTAACTCTAGCTCCGTTACTGCTGGGGCGAGGAGCCCGGCACACACTGGCTCTAACCGGGTGCATGTCGACCACCTAACACATCTACACTCAGCAATAGTCCTCCATGTGGTGACTCAGAGGCCTGGGTTCCTTCCATCTTGTGGCTCCCTGTTGAACACACAACTGCCCCCCGGAGCTGCAAAGGCACTTGGCTGTCCACCAAAAGGTTGAAAGTCTGATTCCAGCCAATGGCCCCTCGGTATAAAGGGCTGGCAACATGCTTCTGAAAGTCACCCACTGGAAATCCTATGGGGTCACCAGAGTCAGAATCTACCTGATGCAGCTTGTGTTTAGTTTTACTTTAATTCAGCCCGCTGAAAGAGACGGGAAGTGGCTGATGGGGCCAAGACTGGAAATACCACATGCTGCAGGCTAATGCGCTGGACTTCAATGTCCATTTGAAACGCAAGGTCGCCAATTCAAGCTCACCAGCTGCTCCTGGGACGGACTCAACAGCACTTAACATCAACAGCTGTTACTCACATGCTACTATTTGGCAAGGCCAGGACAGGTAGCTTGAACCACCTGCCAGTGGAGGAGAAAGAAGAAATAGTGATGTTCTGCCATGACAGGTGCCCAGGCTGAGAGCTGTACACCGGGGAGAGCCAATACCTGGCAGGACCAGGGTGTGGGGGACATCTGGTCCTCTCCTGGGAGCCCTGAGCCAGGCGGGCTGAGAGGCATGCCGTAGTTTAGTGCCATACAGCTGTTGAGCGCTGGTCTACAGGCGGAACCTCTGGATGTTCTGGAGACTGGACGTCCTCTCTGTTCCAGAGAGGGGCCCTTAGCTTCCGCTGCTACCTCCATCTCCCTGCCCTCACACAAACTCACAGAGGAAAGAAAGAGGTCCTCTGGCATTGAGTCCCTCCCACCAGAGTGCTGTCTGCATCCCGCTTTCTGGGGAAGAGACATGATGTTGAATGAGCATTAAAGTCTATTTGCCGTCACTATGGCACCCAGTGTAGAAAGGATGGAATATCTCAGAGCCTGGAGCGTAGGATGAAACCAGACCACGCAGGGTAAATCAGGTCATCTCTCCCCAACACCACCCACCCACAGACTACAGTGCTGTTCATGCCAACCTCCCCATAAGTGAGCCAGATTCCATCACAGTTCTTGTTAGGTGCTGTTGAGTCGGTTCCGACCCAAACACTGCCCGGTCAGTCCTGCCCCATCCTCACAATAGTTATTATGTTTGAGTCACTATTGCAGACACTGCGTCAACCCATATCCTTGGGGGGGGGGGGCTTCCTCTTTCTCTGACCCTCCACTTTACCAAGCATGATGCCCACCTCCAGGGACTGGTCCCTACTGACAACATATTCAAAGTCTGCGAGATGAAGTCTGGCCATCCTGGCTTCTAAGGAGCATTCTGGCTATACTTCTTCCAACGCAGCCCATGGTATATGCACCAATCCCGTAATTCAAAGGCATCAATTCTTCTTGCGTCTTCCTTATTCATTGTCCAGCTTTCATATGCACGTGAGTTGGTTGAAAATTTCATGGCTTCGGTCAGGTGCACCTTAGTCCTCAGAGTGACACCTTAGCTCTCTAGCATTTCAAAGGAAACTTTTGCAGGAGATTTGCCTAACACAATGTGCCATTTGATTTCTTGACTGCTGCTTCCATGGATGTTGGTTGTGGATGAGGAATAATGAAATCCCTGACAACTTCATTCTTTTCTCCATTTACCATGCTGTTGCTTATTGATCCAGTTGTGGTGATTTTTGTTTTCTTTATGCTGAGGTGCAATCCATACTCAAGGTTGTAGTCTTCAGTGTTCAGCAGCAAGTGCATCAAAGCCCTCATGGCTCTCAGCAGGGAGTTTGTGCCATCTGCATACCGCAGGTCATTAATGAGCCTTCCTCCAATCCTGATGGCCAATCTCCGTGTCTCTAGAACCCTGCAGCACAGCACAGTGGGAGACATGCTCCACTGGGGACACTGGGTGTGTTTCGGAGGAGATGCAGCATCACCCAAGGGGAAGTACTCATCAGGGACCCTCTCAGCAGAGCACTGTCACCTGCACGAGCTGAAAAAAGACACTTGCCATAGATGGGTAAGCTTCTATTGAGAGAGCTACAAGAATCAGGATATCTAAAGTTCCATCTGCATCTGATAAGTTTGGTTTTCCGTATCTTTGTTGTAGCGGTCTGCGTAGCATTTCTTCCTAGTCTGCCATCTTGCTGCCTGAAATAGGGCACTTACAATAGACGGAGGAGGCCTGGGTTGTTGGTTACAGTGTCCAGCTTCTACCGAGATATCTCTAAAAATCAAAATTCTAAAATTCCTTCTGCAGGACTCCCAGTTCCAGATTTCTAGACAGAAACCATGTTTGGCAGTATTGCAGGCACTTCAAACCCTCTGGTCTGCTGCCCCCTTGTGGGGGAGATGCTAATGTGTACCTCTGTTCTGTGGGTCTGTGTGACACTGTAGGATGAGCTCTGGACTGTTAACCATCAGGTCAACGGTTCAAACCCACCAGCTGCTCCTCAGAAACCTTATGCTGGGTTGTGATGAGTTGGAATCAACTCCAAGGTACTTCACAACAACAACATCAGCCAGCTAGAGAAGCCATAGTGGCGCAGTGGTAAAGCATGGAGCTGCTAACCAAAAGGTCTGCAGTTCGGACCCATGACCTGCCCGTAGGAGAAAGATGTGTCAGTCTGCTTCCGTATAGAATGACAGCCTGGGAAACCTACGAGGCAGTTCTACTCCTACCTATGGGGTCAGAATCAACTCATCAGTAACAGGGTTGGTCCGTTTTTCAGTTGTCTGCCAGATACATCCCAGCTAACGTGTACTTAGCTTGGGATGAAAAAAACACACAAAACACACCTATTGCCAGGGAGTGAATTCTGACTTCTTATAGCAACTCCACAGGACAGAGGGGATCCGCACTGGGCTGCTGACCACTAGGCCGGCAGTTCAAACTCACCAACCGCTCCTTGTAAACCCTTGACAGGGTCGCTATGACATGGAACCAACTCGACAGCACTTCACAACAACAACAAAAGGACAAAGAAGAATTGCCCTGTTGGCTTTCTGTATGGAAGCTTCTCAGAAGACACGTTGGTCTTCCTCCCTGGGCTGCTGTGTTTGGGAACCTCAAGGGCTCCATTGTTGTTGTTAAGTACGATCGAGTCTGTTCCGACTCATAGCGACCCAGTGTAGGGTTTCAAGGAGCCGCTGGTGGGTTTGAACAGCCAACCTTGTGGTTGCACGTCCAGTGCCGATCGTACACTAGCATACCATGAGTTCTATTGTTAAGTTGTTAAGTATTGTTAAATTCCAGCTCACAGTGACTCTCTACAGGGTTTCCAAGGAGCTGGTGAGTTTGAACCATCGACTGGGTAGTTCAAAGCAACCTTGCAGGCCAGTGCTTTTTTCTACAGCAACACCCCCGGATTCCAGAGTTCCATTGTTGTTGTCGTTGTTAAGTGCTGTCAGCAGTGAAAAAATAAATACCTTTTCTGTGAGGACTGAGGGAACATCACAGAAAGAGGCGACCGTATGGCCTCTGGGGTCCGACTGTCTGCATGTTGACGCAGCTTGTCTTCCCTCGTAACTTGCAGAACCGTTTCTGTGAGCTTTAACGTCCAGGGCTCACCCGTATCTCCTTTGGAAGGGTTAGTGAGGGGTTACCACCATGCACCATGTGAACAAATTGCCATTTAACGAATGTGTGGACACACGCATGGAATGTGAGCGCCGCCTTGTGGTCATTGTTGTTAGGTGCCATCCAGTCAGTGCCCAATCATAGAGACTCCAGGTACCCCCAAACAAAGCACTGCGGGGTCCTGTGTCTTCCTCACAATCGCTGTTACTCTGGAGGCCACTGCTGTAGCCACTGTCTGTCCATCTCACTGAGGGGTCTTCCTCTTTTTCTCTGAGCCTCCACTTTACCAAGCATGACGTCCTTATCCAGGGACTGGCCCCTCCTGATCTCAGGTCCAAAGTCCTGGGGACAAAGTCTTGCCATCCTCCCTTCTAAGGAACATTCTGGATGTACTGCTGCCACACAGATTTGTTCGTTCCCCTAGCAGTCCATGGTATATTCGGGATTCTTCACCAACACCATAATTTAAATGCATCAACAACTCTTCTTGGGTCTTCTTAATTCGTTATCCAGCTTTCACACACACATGAGATGTGGCTCACAGGGGAACTAATTCAATCAGTGAGCAATCTCTGATGGCTGGGCAACGTTCTAGACACAGGGACATGGAAGTGAATAAACAAATGAGGCCCCTGTGCTCTCTTCACCCACAGCAAGCAAGCACCTAGAGGACCTGGTACAAGTGCAGAGCATTATGAACTCAGAACTTCGGAAAGCCCGGGACAATAAACCAAAAAGACGAGGAAGGAAGGTGAGGACCATTGTAAAAGGCCACAGTGTCATTCAGCTGTAAAAGGTGTGGCATTATCACAAGGATGAACCTTGAGAAGTTGATGCCCATGAAAGAAGCCAGACATGAAAGACCACATATTGTGGGCATCCACTCAAATGAAGTGCCCAGAACAAGCAAATCCACAGAGACAGAAAGCAGAATAGAGGTTTTCAGGGGCCAGGGATGGGGCACAGGGAACAATGGCTGATGGGTAAGGGGTCTCCACTGGGGGTGATGAGGATGTTCTGGGATGAGGTAGAAATGATGGCTGCACAGCCTTGTGAATGCCACCAAACTGCATACCTGAAATTGGATTAAGTGGCAGATTTTGCGATGTGCATTTAAAAAACTTTTTTGAACGGCATCTGTATAAGAGAGAGCTAGACCCTCCTCAGAAAGCAGATGGCCCAGCCAGGGCTCTGTGTCTGATGCAGACACACTAGATGAGTAAAACATATGCCAACAGTGGGGGCTGCCAGTGAGCTATTGGGATGTTGAGCGTATATAGACCAGATGGCATGACATGTAGTGGGGAGGAAGAAGGCGGCGGGGCAGTGGTTGGGAGAAACCTTTCCTCTCCTATTCTCAGACTTCCAACGGAGTTGTCTCTGGTCCCAAGGCCAGGCTCACATGGGAATTCTCCTGGAGCTGGGGCAGAACATGCTCTCTGGGCTTGAACCTGGGAGGGTTGAGTGTGGCCCCATGGTGCTGACATGGAGCAATCGTCCCCGTGAAGCCAAGGTGGAAGAAGGATGGAGTTAGAGTGCTGCTAATGGCCCGGCGTGTCAGACACGAGGAACACACAGGAACGTCTCCTTTTACTGAGGTGAGGCTGCCACACAGTAACCACACATCGCTGGAACGTACCATGTGATCTCTGACATGAGCAGTTTGAGAATATGCCTTGGTGTGACTTTCTTCATCCCTCTTGAGTTTGGGGTTCACTGATTGTCTTAGATCTGAGGGTCTGTAGTTTCCCTCAACTTTAGAAGTGTTCAGCCATATTTCTTCAGCTATTTTTCCAACCTTCTCCCTCAGAGACTCCAAGTACACATATCCTAGGACAACTGGGGCTTCCCACAGGACACTGATGCACTTGCTTCTTTCCTCATCTTTTTCTCTTTCATTTGAGATATTTTATATCATGTCTTCAAGTTCATTCATCTCTTCTGCCTTGTCTCATCTGCCATTAATCCCATACAATGTACTTTTCAAGGACACAGTTGTTTTCATCTGTATAAATTCCATCTGGGTCTTCCCTATCTCTGCCAGCCATATTAAGTCTCTCCTCTGGCTTCCTGAACAGGAGGAATGCAATTACAATCACTGTCTTAATGTCCTGTTCTAATAATCTTTCCATATGAGGGGACTTCAAAAAATTGTGAGGAAATGGAATTCAAAAACAATGGAATGTTTCCGTGAACTTTTTGAAGCCCCTTGTATAAGTCATTCCCTGGGTTCGTTTCAGTTATTTGATATTTCTCCTCCTAGTCGATCACATTTTTCTGCTTCTTTGCAAGCCTTTTAATTTTTGATTGTATGCCAAACACTGTAAATGTTATGCTGTTAAGTGCTGAGTAATTTTGTATTCCTATAAATATTCTGGACCTTTGTTCTGAGATGCATTAAGTTGCTTGGAAACAGTTAATCCTTTTGGGTCTTGCTTTTAAGCTTCCAGGCAAGAGTAGGGCAGTTTTTAGGCCGTTGTCCAGCACTGCACCATTCTGAGGGAAACGCCTTCTGGGTAGCACGCATGGTGCCTGGGAATGATGATCTTTTACATTCTGACTCGTGTGTGCTCTGAAAATGGGTCCCCTAATCCTCTTCTTGGGAGTCCTGGTGTGGCGCTGTGGGTTAATGCGCCAGACTGCAAAGCTGTTTGAACAACAAGGTCGGCAGTTCAAGCTCACCAGCTACTCCTTGGAAACACAAGACAGGGTAGCTATGGGTCAGAACCGACTCGACGGCACTTCACAACAACAACAACAATCCTCTTCTTGGATCAACTATCAACACTCAAGGAAGCAGCAGTCAAGAAATCAAACGACTTATTGCGTTAGGCAAATCTTCTGCACGAGACCTTTTTAAAGTGTTCAAGAGCAAAGATGTCAGCTTGAGGACTAAGGTGCACTTGACTCAAGCCATGATATTTTCAATAACCTCTTATGCATGCGAAAGCTGGACAGTGAATAAGGAAGATTGTAGAAAAATTGATGCTTTTGAGTTATGGTGTTGGAGGAGAATATTGAAAGTGCCATGGGCTGCCAAAAGAACCAACAGATCTGTGTTGGAAGAAGTGCAGCCAGAGTGCTCCTTGGAGGCCAGGATGGTCAGATTTCGCCTCTCATACTTCAGACGTATGGTCAGGAGGGACCAGTCGCTGGAGAAGGATATCATGTTTGGTAAGGTGGAGGGTTAGAAAAAAAGAGGAAGACCCCCAGCGAGATGGATTGGCCAAGTGGCAGCATCTATGGGCTCAAGTGTGGCAACAATTGTGAGGTTGACCCAGGATCGGGCAGTGTTTCGTTCTGTTGTGCATAGGGTCACTAAGAGTTGGTACTGACTCGATGGTACCTAACAACAATCCTCCTTGGCAGTTCTTACCTGTTCCCATGTTAAAGATTGAACTGTGCCCCCAAATATGCATCAATGTGGTTTGGCCATGATTGTCAGTATTATATAATTATCATCCATTCTGTGATCTGATGCCATTATCCTGAGTGTTGCAAATCCTCATGGCTATGCTGTGGAGGAGCCAGGATACAGTCTACAGGATTAGCTTGTGTCTTGAGTCAATCTCTTTTGAGATGTAAACAAGCAAGCAGTGAGGAGAGGGACCTCCTACCACCAGGAGGAAGAGCTGGGATGGAGTGTGGCCTTTGGGCCTGGGAACCCTGTGAGGGGAAGCTCCTAGACCCAGGGGAAGATTGATGCCAAAACACAGGGAGATCTCCAAGGAACACTGAGCCCACTGGTACTGAAGGAAGACAAGGGCCTTCCTCCAGAGTTGACAGAGAAAGAAAGCCTTCCTTTGCTGGTGGCATCCAGAGTTCCAGCTCCCTGCCTCCAAAGTGTGAGCCAATCCATTTCTGCCTTTAAACTCATCCCCTAGAGGCCTTCGCTGTTTGTGTTAAGAGCCAGTGAGTTAGTGCCAACCCACAGTGGCCCTGTGGAGGGTTTCTGAGGAGCGGCTGGACCTTGCGCTTTAGTGCCTAAGCCCACAGCGCCACCCCAGGGGGCTACGACACCTCATGTGTACTAATATCTATGAACTATTTCTCTGCGCAGTTCCTTCCGCTCCAGGACCCCTTCTGGAAAACTCTAGTGGCCTTTTCCTCCTTTGACTTTCAAATCCATCTGCAGGGGGTCTGCTGGGCTTCCTCCTTGTACCACAGCCTGGAAACTCTCCCGGACAGTAAGCAGGCCGACCCAAGGACTCATCTCACTTGTGCCCCATCTCAGAAGTCGCTGTTCTTCATTGTGTGGAGCCACATGTCTTGAATACCACTGGTTGTCTATTTTGTCCAATTTTGGAATGTGTTTCTACTTTTTAATGGTTTCAGGAGGCATGATAAATCCACATATACATTTATATATGGAGTCCTGGTGTGGCGCTGTAGGATAAACACTCAACCACAAGGTCAGTCTGAACAACAAAGTTGGCGGTTCAAACTCACCAGCCACGCCTCAGGAATCCTATACATGGTTGCTATGAGTTGGAACGGACTCAACTGCATTTAACAACAACAGTATAGTTATATATTTACAACAACAAAATATATAGAGAGAGACTTTAAAAAAGTTCCATTGTCTCTTAATTCCATTTGTGCATATTAAGGTGCAACTGACCCAAGTCATGTTTTTTTTTTTTGCTTCATATGCATGCAAAAGCTGGCCAATGAGAAAGGAAAACCAAAGAACTGATGCCTTTGAATGAGGGTGTCAGCAAAGACTGCTGACTGTACCATGGACTATCAGAAGAAGGAGCAGATCTGTCTTGGAAGAAGTACAGCCAGAGTGTTTCTTAGAATTGAGAATGGGGAGATGTCATGTCACATACTGTGGGCATATTACCAGGGATGACCGAGTCCTCGGAGAAGGACAGCGTGCTTGGTAAAGCAGAGAGTCAGTGAAAAAGAGGAAGATGCTCAACAAGGCAGGTTGGCACAGTGGCTGCAACAATGAACCCAGCCGTGCCAGTGATGGTAAAGACGGGGCAATGCTTTGTTCTGTTGTATGTGGGAGTAACTGAGTTGGAAAGAATTCAGTGGAACCTCATAACAACATACATACAAGGGCAAGTCAAAAAGTATTGCTAAACGTCCTAGACATCTTTGTTCAAACTATCAAAATGTGAACCTGTTGTTTCTCAACATCTCCTCCATCTAGGTCGACACACTTTTGAAGGTAACGTTTCCGTCTCTCTAAGTCTTCCCTGAGGAATTCTGCATTCTTCGATGGATACCATATCAAAAGAGCAGTTTGGGCACAAATTGTGTTCCTTTGAAATCGTCTTTGAGTTTGGGGAACAAAAGCAGTGTGCAGGGGCAAGATCAGGGGTATAGGGTAGATGGGATAAGGTTTCCCAATAAACTTCTCTTAGGACTGCCCTTGCTCCCCTCGAAGAATGAGTGGGGACATTGTTGTGATGGGGAAAAAAATCCCTCTGCCCATTTTTCCTGGCCTTTTTCTCATTAAAGCGGTTTTCCACTTTCTTAAAATCTTTTCCTAAAAAGCCCCCATTGATTGGCCTGTGTCCTTTGAGAACTCTATTAAGATGGCCCTTTTTGGGTCAAAAGACGGTCACTATAACTTTCTGAGCTGACCGCTTTGCTTTGAATTGAACTGGCCCAGCTGATCCCCTTGAAGGCCACCATTCTGAGTGGACCTTCATTTCTAAGATCCTGGTGTGGTGCTGTGGGATAATGCACTGGATAGCAAGGTGGGCAGTTCAAACTCACCATTTGATCCTGGGAAACCGTATGTAGGGTTGCTATGAGTCCGAACTGACTTCCTGGCACTTGGTAGCAATAATGGGGCTGGGACAAATGGTGCTAGAAAGCTTGACTGCGGTCATTCACTGACGGCAGAGGCAAGTTTAAATGCATTTTGTTGGGAATCAACCTGTGCATTTATGACCTGAAACCTCATGATAATACTTTCTGAAGGACTCTTGCATGCGAGCCCTGGTGGTGCGGTGGTTAAGCGCTTGGCTACTACCTGAATGTCAGAGCTGAACCACCCATAGCTTCACAGAACAAAGTCCTATTGAACTGCTTCCTAAAAGATTTACAGCCTAGGAAACCCTATGGGGCCATCCTACTCCGTCATATAGGAGCGCTGTGAGCCAGAATCAAGCTGACGGCATATATGGCTGAAATAAAAAATATATTCTTTTTATGTAACCCACCTTTGCTTACATTTTCTGTTACGTGCTGTGGGGAGAAGTACGATGACACACACAGTCACACACCCTGACTTTTCTCATTGTGCTTTGTAAAGTGTCTAAAATTCTGTTAGCTGGAGAAGTGGGTTCCTAAGAATCTTTTTAAAATGCTAGTACTTCAAGAAGAATAAAGAGCTATCAACTGGTTCACATGCTAATGTAAATGACTTCTGACTGTTTCCTACCTAACAGCTAGCTGAGGTTAGTGTTGTTGTTATCGTAAAACTGCATCCAGTCAATTCCGACCCATAGCGATCCTGTATAGGGTTTCCAAGGAGCAGCTGGTGAACTTGAACCATTGACCTTTGCAGTCTAGCTCATTAACCCACAGCGCCACACCAGGACTCCAGCTGAGATTAAGCAGGACTAAAAGTGGAGATCTTAGTTGGAAGGAAGGGAAGATGGTGATTTGGGGAGAAGGTGGAGTCTGCTCTGGGCTAGGACTCCGTTCTGTGGTTCTGTGGGAGACTCTGATTAAGGACGCATAAACCAGGGGCAGGTAGATGACAAAAGCTAAATGAAGTTGACATCGTTTTTAGGTCAAAATAATAAACATTAGTAATCTCATATGGTTAAAAAAAAGGGCTTTTCTCAATGTTTTGCAAATAACTGGCTAACCCACTGCATACCACCTCGCTTTCAGGACGCAGAACTCCCAGGGGCATGGAAGGCACGCCTCTTTTTTTGAGCTTGGCCTTACTGTAGTTGCAAACACAGAGACTTTCCTACAAGAGGAAGGCTTGAGGCAGCCCTGCTTCCAGGAGAGGAGTCTATGGGTGAGCGCTATGTTCCCAAAAGACTGTGCTCACTTCGTGTCTCTATGTCTCACATCAGCTTTGCTCACAATGTTTCAGATTTTCCCTCTTGGCTTTGGTAGCGTAGTGGTTATGAATTGGGCTGCGAACCGCAAGGTCAGCAGTTCGAACTACCAGCCGCTCCGCAGGAGAAAGATGAGGCTTTCTGCTCCTGTGAAGATTTACAGCCTCAGAAACCCTGTACAGGGTCGCTAAGGGTCAGAACTGACTCGATGGCACATAACAACAACATCGCACATTTAGTAGGTATGGTCTGTGGTCAACATCACTTTGTGTGCACTGGAAAAGCAGAAATCTATGGGACACCCTTTACTGTGACCTTGGCTTTACTGCTGTGATGGGAAGGCGAATCCACAGTATCTCCGAGACCTGCCTGTGCTGGCCATCCTTTGAGTTCATTTATTTTTTATTTATTATTGAGTTCATCCGTGGTTCTCACACCACAGATAAGCAGTCAGAAAGACACCAGATCTCTCACGGAACATGAGCAGTACTATACAAAGGTGGTCACAGAGGTGCATGGGAAAAGATGGCATCGAGATGGATCAGGATTCAAAAACCTGCAAAGGAAACCCCACAAGGGTAAGACTTGCCTGCTAATCAAAAGGTCAGGGGTTCGAATCCACTCACCATTCCATGTGAGAATGACGAGGCGATGTGCCTATGAAGCAGTCCGAATATCCTACAGGGTTGATACGAGTCGGGATCCACCACCAGCAGTGGGTTCGTTCTGCCAAAACCCTTCAGGCTGGGGAACAAACAAGATGGCGGATCAGGTAGACGTGTAGTAAAGAGCTCCGCCAACAA
>NW_006408779.1:2140722-2148653 GCF_000296735.1 Chrysochloris asiatica | reverse complement strand
GGGAGTGAGGTAGTAACAGAGCTAATCTCCTAGGACAGCCCTTGCTAACCCTCGAAGCACTGTCGTGATGGGAAAACATCCTCAGCACCCCTCTCCTGGTCTTTTTTGTTTTTTATCAGTCAGCCACTTTCTAGTTTCTTAAACGTCTTCCTAAGATGCCCCTGAGATCGGCCTATCTTCTTTGAGGTAATCTATTACAATGACCCCTTTGAAATCCAAAAAACAGTCGCTATAACCTTCCAACCTAACCTTGAATTGAAGGGGTCCCGCAGCTGCCCTCAGAAACACTATTTTGAGTGAACCTTTTATGTAAGGTGTCCCGAGGTACGTCCTGGGAGCATGTCTGCAACTATCCACTGACCACAGAGATGTGCTTCAACACATGTTCTTTGGCGTCAACCCACGCATGTATGAACTGGAGCCCTAATAGCAATACTTTTTTACTTAGCCTTGTATATAACTTATATATAAAAGAAGTGAAGGACCATATTCCTATAAAACACAATGATTAAAACACTGTTACTAGAATAGTGTCAGATACATAAAATCCTCTAGAAAGCACAGGGGTTGGTGTAAACACAGGGAGCAGCTTCACAGGTGATAGGATGACACCTCAGAGAGACCATGGGCAGCTGGAGACGTGGTTCTGAAACAGAAACCACCCGCAGCGGTAACACCATCTGCCCCTGATAGCGGAGGTGGCGCAGGGTCAGACGGGGCAGTGTGCTGCTGTAGACTGCAGCCCATGAGCGGGAGTTGACGGGAGAGCAATCGGCAACAGCGACATCAGGAAAAATAAAACTGAACCCAGGCTTTACAGCTGACCTGACGCTCAATGCCAAAAGGTAAAGATGTCAGTGTGAACAATGAATCATAAAATGTGATGGACAAGTTACTGGATGAACTTGGGAGGGGGACACCCGAGTCAAATGCCAGAAGTCCCAAAAGGACAATAAATCAACCATGTTTTGAAAAAAGCAAAAGACAAATGACAAACGTGGAAAGGAAACGTTTGCCGCTGATCGTAAAGGGTGACCTCCCTAACCACAGAACTCCCAGAAGTGGATAGGAATACAGACCGCAACCCATGAGGAACCCGGGAAGCAACTCACCCATCAATGACTGGCAATGGGCCCAGTCCGGCACAGCAAAAAGAGATCTAATCTCCTCCTCCGAAGAAGAGCGCTCGCTAACGCGGAACCATCAGACTTCACTATGGGAATGGCAGAATTCCAAAGTGTAATGGTCCATACAGTGACTGAAGCCACAAGAGAGTCCTCCGGAACACTGCCAGTGGGGATGAGAACTGAGGTGACAGCTGGAGAAGACGATTCAGTAACGAATGTCCATCAAAGCTCACTCTTGACCCAGCGGTCCACTTGTGGAAATCTGTCCTGCAGATGTATTTGTGCACATGCAAAGTAAAAACGGAAGGCCGCATTGGGCGCAGTGTTGGTAAGAGGAAAATGTTATAAGTAACCCAAATACACCTCCATGGGGGAAGTCACGTCAACTTTGAAGCATTCGTACAGCTGCAATACTATACCATTATTGAGAGAAGGAGGAGCGAAATCGTGATCTAAGACATGAAAATCTCTCTAAGCTCCATTGTTATGTGAGAAAAGCAAAGTGCATATTGTACAAATAAGCAACTCTTGTGTTTCTAAATAAATAGAGGGGAATGGAACACGAGTCTATGTTCTGGCTTGCCTATGCACACACCAACTAGGACAGGATCCTTAAAATGAGTAAAAACCACTGGCTGCTGAGGGTGAGACAGAAATGCTGGGAACACTTGTCACCAGGACGCAGGCTATTCCGCCCTCCTTCCAAATCCTTCCGAACTTGGTCCTTAGGTAAATGCTGCCCTTTTGGTCTTGAATGGGTGACCATCCCATGGTGAGCAGACCTTTCGAGCATTGTTTTCTCCACTCTATATCAACTTTCTGCTCCCGTAAAGATTTACAGCCTTGGAAATCCTTTGCAGAGTTGCTATGAGTCAGAACTGACTCCACGGCACATAGCCACCACCACCACCATATACCTATCTACTGTTTGGCTGAAAATTGGGCCATGAGGGTGAGTTCTATTCCTGACCTGAAGGTGGCCGAGAGCCAGTCTTGGGTTCCTCCAGTCTCATGCTGACCAGGAATCCCTGTCTTTTTTTATGATTATGTGTTTTGTTCCATATTTTCTCCCACTCTATCAGCGCCTTCTCATGTGATTCCTTTCAGAGCAGTTGGTAGAAGTAGTCCGGCACCATCTTGTTCCTCTGGTCTCATGATCATGTTCACATGTTCCATGAGTCCATTGGATTCATTGATTCCAAACATTTTCTATTTTCATCACTCTTCTTTCCTCTGGACATGAAAATACCAGTAGGTGCACCTTAGATGGCTGTTCAGGAGCTTGTAAGATCCCAATTGCTACTCACTAAATTAGGATGTAGAACACCGTCATCAGAGATTACGTCACGCCCACTGATCATGGTGTTCCGAGACTTTGTACCTGAACCTCCAGACCCAGGAACTCATGGTTTTGAGGAGTGTGGTTATATCTAAGCAGTTTTCATCATTATGTCCCCTGTATACTCTACCTGGTGTGGTGCTATAGGATAAGCACGGAACTGCTAATCACAAGGTTGGTGGTTCAAACCCACCTGCTACTCCTCAGAACCCCTACACAGGGTTACTATGTGTCAGAACCAACTCAAAGGCACTTCACAATAATACCACACTCCACCACACTCATGTGTGTGTTTGAAGCAAACATAAATCCCCATGTACAAATCTCCTGTCCAACCCTTATATATTTGTGGGTGTAATTCCTCCCTGTCCCGCTCCTGTTCAGTCTGTGCATCTGTCCATAGAGCACTGCTGTTACAGGGTTAAATAGACTACACTATTTACCTCTATTAACCCTTGCAGTCCTCCCTGTGTCTTCACCTGACTTCATCATTCTTCTCCCACATACCACCCTTTACCCAGTGAACCATGCTCCTTTCACCTCCTACCCTGGTAACGATCATAGAATGTTTCCTTCAGCATGAAAATCTTCTCTAGACTTTTACAATATTTGTCCTTTTGTGATTGACTATTTTCACTCAGCATAATGCCCTCCAGGTTCATCCGTGTTACGAGGTGCTTAGAAGATTCATTTATATCCATCAACGTTTTATAGTATTCCAATATGTGTATTTGTCAGTTTGTTTATCCATTCTCCCAATGATGGCCATTTAGGTTGTCTCCATATTTTTGCTATTGTGGATAATGTTGTGATGAATATCAGTGTGCATATATCTATTTGTGTCATAGATCTTATTTCTTGAGGATATATACCAAGCAGAGGGTTTGCTGGATCACACAAGGTGCCCTGGTAGCATATTAAGCTATGAGCGGGGCAGTGAACTACGAGGTCATCAGTTCAAACCTACCAGTTGTGTCAAGGGAGAACAATGAGACTTTCTGCTCCTGTAAAGATTTATAGGCTCGTAACCCCTATGCAGTGTCACTATGAGTCAGAACTGAATTGACAGCTCACAACCACCACCACCACCACAATATGGCTATTTCCAACTTCTTTAGGCAGCGCCATGCCATTTTCCACAGAGGCTGCACCGTTTTCCAGTCCCACCAGCAGTGTGTGAGGGTCCCATTCTCTCCACACCCTTGCCAGCATTTGTTGTTTTGTTTTTTTGAACTTTGCTATTAATGCTGGGTGAGCTATCTCATTGCTGTTTTGATTTGCATCTGGTGTGGTGCTGTGGATCAGCACTGGACTATAAACCACAAGGTCAGCAGTTCAAACCCACCAGCTGCTCCTCGGTAACCCTATACAGGGTGACTATGATTCAGAACCGAGTCAACAGCACTTAACAACAACAACAACAATGGCTAGTGTGGCACTGTAGGATATGTACTAGACTGCTAATCACCAGATTAGTGGTTCAAACCCACCAGCTGCTCCTTGGAAACCTCATACAGATTTTCTATGGGTCAGAAGCAACTCAACAACACTTCAACAATGACTAACATTATGACCATTTCTTCATGTTTGCTGGTTGCCTGAATGTCTTCTTTGGCGAAGTGTCTCTTCATGTCTTCTGCCCATTGTTCAATTGGGTCGTTTGTCTATTTCTTGTATAGGTGTTGAAGTTTTCTATAATAGAATTTCAGAGTTCAGTCTTTTGTCTAATATGTTACTGCCGAATAATTTTTCCCAGTCTGTGGGCTCCCTTTTTACTTTTTTTGGTGAAATCTTGGTGCACATAAGTGTCTAATTTTTAGGAGGTCCCAGTCATTTCACAGACGTTGAAACCCCCTTGTATGGTGATGTGAATGAACCATGGCAGGCGTGATATGCTTTTCTTGGAAGCAAGGGATGTTGGATGACTTTCATATTTGTATATATTAAATTCTTATAATTAATATCTACTTTCTATAGTCAGAAAAAAAAGCATTTTCATTGCTAAGGAAACATCCAATGAATCAAGACTACTGTTTATTATTTCAATGGCATGAAATAGATAATTTGTTATAATCTTTCATTTTCTTTCTCAAGCATCTTTTCACTGTGCACTCTGAGATTTTTATCCGTGTCTTAAGTAGAATCAGTTCAAGTGGCATCTTGTAATACCAATTATCCTTAGCTAATAAGGCCTTCCTCTGCCATAGATTAAAGTGTTTTATTCAACTGGAGTGTTCAAACGATTTAATCCTTTCAATATTTGATTATTTGATTCTTAAAAGAGCTCCTAACCAGCAAAACAAGGAGTCCTAGTGTGGTGCTGCAGATCAGCATTAGACTGCTAACCACAAGGTCGGCAGTTCAAACCCACCAACTGCTCCTCTGAAATCCTATACAGGGTTGCTATAAGTCCCTACCGATGACGGCACTTAACAACAACCTCCACCAGCAAAACAAGCATTGTTCTCAGCACGTTGGTGGTAAAACTGTGCCAGTGAACACAGTTCTAAGCTGGTCCACTCCAGACTCCAGCATCAATGATCAGGAGTTTGAATACAAATCGAAATGCCAGCCAGCAGCCTAACCTGTGCGCCCAGACCTAGCGCCCTCTTGCCTTAAGCTATGCAACTACTATCCTCACAGCCCTGACTGCTCATTAAAAATGAAGGGTCAAGTCCTTCCACCCTTCCAAACCCTGGTCAATTTTCTGTATAGTGAGAGTAAATTGAACAAATTGAAGAGCAAGCTGGGAACGTTGTACAAACTGCTGAGCACTGGACTCATTTGCACACTACCCCATCCACAACCATCAAGTCGGTTCCGGCTCATAGAGACGCCACAGGACAAGGTAGAACTGCTCCCCAGGGTCTGCTTTCTAAGGCTGTCAGTCTTTTAAAAAAATATTTTTAACGTTTTATTGTGAATTATGTGATAGTTTACATGGGAGAACATTAGTTTTACATTCACCCTATCGTATATTGTTTCATTGCCATGGTTACAATCCCCTCCATGCATCATCAACCAACCACAGGGTACATACACCCTGCAAGCCTGCCCCCCTGTCGTCAGCACACAGTCCCTCTCCCTCTCAGGGTCTAAAGTCCCCAGCTGTTCCATCTCTCCATGTCATCGTCTCTGCCTCCATATCAGGCATCACTGCTTCTCTGGGTAGGGTCCGGCTCTCAGCTCTTCTCCCTTCATGGTCCCAGGGCCCTCCGCTCCTGGACCGAAATGTTAATCACTCCCCTCCTTGCTACAAAATGTCTACTTTTACATTTCCAACCTTTACAATCAGTCCTGATAACAATGATTCACTATTGTATCACAAGAGACTTAGCCGTATTTCATTTCATCAGCCCCGCCTACAGGTCGTCAGTCTTTAAGGGAGCAGACTGCCACATGTTTCTACCATGGAGTGGCTGCTGGGTTTGCACCACACACACTCACATGACACATATAGGCAGCATGACCACAATTTTCTGTCTGGTTCTGCAAATTGTGAACTATGGGATACAACCGATAACAAGAATTCACACACTCCACTGTCTACAAACAAAAGCTTGGACCAGCTGTCAGCAACTACGTAGGAATCTAGAGAACACACTCCAGCCACCTGGGAAGTGGGGGCCTTGTGTTTCCAGAGCTTCTCATTTCTCAAAAGACAATGGAAAGTGCATAAAAATGCAGATTTTAAGTTGCATAATAAACAAATACACGCTGTGATTGGTGACCACGCTCGACACCGATAAGGGGAAGTGAGGGAAAAACAGCAATGAAGCGGTGAGCTAAGCCCTACAACGTTCCATAGACTTCTGTGAACCCGGGTGAAGACCTGGTTGGCCAGCAGTGTGGCAAGACCTGGGGACTCTTGGGCCCAGAGTCCGTGACACAGCCACAGAGGACTAGAGTGGAGAGTGAAGCGTCCAGCTGATAAGAAGAGAGGGCATATGCATAAGAACACCCACACTTGCAGATAATACCCACTTATCCTGGCTTCAGTGACTGGATGATCAGAGCTCAACCAGAAGTAAAAAGAAGAGGAAGAAAAAAAAAAGTATTCTCATACAATTTGATGAACTTGACCTACACCTATAGAAGCAGTAGCTCAAAAGAAGGAACAAGTCCTTACAGCAAGAATCATTCCCACCCCCTCCACACACAGAGTAGACAGGGATGGGCAACTTGCACACTGGCTACCCAAAATGGGGGGGCGGGGAGCTACAAAGGCAAGAAGTGACTGGCTTACAAGCTTTCAAGAGGGAACCTAGACCCAGAGGGCCTGGAGGAAGGTAGAATCTCCACTGAATAGTAGATGCAATGAGATGCAGATGGATCTCTTGTGATACAATAGTGAATAATTATTATCAGGACTGATTGTGAGGGTTGGAAATGTAAAGGTAGACGTTTTATAGCAAGGAGGGGAGTGATTAACTTTTCAGTCTAGGAGCGGCGGTCCCTAGGACCATCAAGGGAGAAGAGCAGAGAGTGGGACCCTACCCAGAGAAGCAGTGATGCCTGAAATGGAGCCAGAGATGATGACATGGAGCGATGGAGCAGCTGGAGACTCTAGACCCAGAGAGGGAGAGCGACTATGTGCTGAAGACCTGGGGGGTACGGGGGAAGGATTGCATGGAGGGGATTGTAACCATGGCAATGAGATGATATATGATAGAATGAATGTAAAGGTAATGTTCTCCCATGTAAACTATCACATAATTCACAATGAATCATTTAAGAAAAAAATAAAAATAAACAAATACCATGTGAGCCCAAACAGAAGACACTGCTGGTTGGAATGACAATTAATAACCCCTATTGTGAGGAGATTGGTCACACAGAGCAAACTGGGGTATGACTTTACCCTTTGGTCCACAGAACCACTTGTAGGATTTTATTACAAAGGTGCTCTTGCGAAGCAATATTAAATTCTATGTGCACAAGACTTTCACTGCAAAACACTAGAAACGACTCACATTACCCCAGATTGTCGGGTAAATCCAGGAATATGATGGAAGATGTCCCTATGCCAGTTGTAAAACTGAATGAAAAAAAATCCCAGGATACTGGAGAAAAAGGGCCCAGAAAACATACACATGCAGAGTAAGAGGGGGTGTCAGTATATGTCACACAGGTTCAATTAAGGGGTGCCCTGCATAATGACTTCTCAGGCACCATCTGACAGAATCGACATCCATGGGGACAGAGAGCCTCGCTTGGGTGGACACCAGAAGGCAGGGCTGGCATTGAGTTTGCCAAGCCTCTGATCCTGTGGTGCCCTGTCTGAGCTGCAGCCCCCAGCCTCAGCTGCCAGCAGCATGTGCCCAGAGGTGGCCAACTGCAGGTGCCAGTTTGCAAACCCCAAGGCCCTGGGCGCTGGTGGGAAGGCAGAGCAGCTTGCTCAGGAGTGACTCTGATACATGCATATTGAGTTTATACAAACATATGGTATTCACACAGCATCTAAC
>NW_006408779.1:2136645-2140256 GCF_000296735.1 Chrysochloris asiatica | reverse complement strand
GGACTGAATACCAACTGATCCAAGAAGGTAGGCAGGGGCAGCAAAATAAGACAGGTTCGCCATCCTGATCTTTACAGGCAGGTTTGAACAGACATACAGACATCGATGATGCATATTCCCATGGGTGATGGAAAAGGTGCATTTCCTTCTGTCCCCCACACTCTCGGGAATAAGAGATGAGGCTAGACCCCACCCTCATCTACCCAGAGCGCAGATCCTGCTCTTCGGGAGTTAGGAGCCAGTGTAAGGCCCACTGCGCTGCCTTGGTGCCTGGATTCAGGTGGGCTCTGCTCCAGGTCTACAGACCCACAGAGCCTCCAGGACAGAATGAGACTCACGGGAACCTTCATCCTCAGCCAGCTGCCCCCAGCTGCCAGCTGATTCTGACAGAGAACAAAACTAGCAACCTGAATGCAGGCCCCCACGAATTACTTCCAGATTGGGCGCCCTGAAGCAAGATAACACCTAGGTCTGCAGGAACTTCATCTACGGTGGGGACTCAGCCTCACAGCCCTCCTGCACCCATCTCCTGAGGTCCTTGTGCAGAAAGAGCCCCATTTTACACTGGTTTTTTATTTATCCTTTCTTTTTTTGTAGTTTATTCTTTCTTTTTCCTTGTCCTGATTTTATCCTTTCTAGTCCCACTTTTGCTTTTTTTTTTTTTTCTCATTTCCACCATCTTCTCCTTTTATATTTCTTAATTTGTCTTTATTATTCTTTAGTCTCTTTTCATTTTCTCCATTTTAGCATGTTTCTCATCCTTTTTATTTTTCTCTTGTACAGCTCTTTTTCCTGTCTTTCTTTTCTATTTTCAGTTATTATATATATTTTTAACTTGTTGCCTGTTTTTTGTTTTTTTTCCCCCATTTTTCTCATTATATTCTATTTTCACTGCTGCTTGCTTATTTGTTTGTTCTGTTTTGTGTTCCTGCCTGCATTTTATCCTCAGAAGACAGAAACTTAATCATACAGTTCAACCACAACCATACCATCTGCAACTCCACCCACTGGTCAAGAGTCAATACCATCTTCTATACCACATGACCAGCGATAGATATTAGACAACATCAGCAAGCCCACCATAAACTGAGCTACACAGACTTCCATTTTCTAATCAAACCCACCAGGAAACAGATGGTGAGAGTCTAAAAACACACCAACAACATACAATCTTCAATTTAATACAAATACAATGACACTAAAATGTCTCTGAGATAACAGACAATTTTCGCTCACACAAAGAAACAAGACAGAGTGTCTCATACAAACAACCAAGATGCAGAGCCAGAAAACATTTCTGAGGAAGAAAAGGCAATGGAATTACTTGAGAAAGAATTCAAAAGACTGATATTATGTACCATCAAGAAATTGACAGAAAGATTAAGAAAAGCAAGGAAAACACAGAAAAAAACTTTAGGAGAATTTAGGAAAACTCTAAAAGAACAAATAGTCAAAATACATGCAAATTTTGAAACAATGCAAAAATCTGCAAGTAGAAATCCAGAAAGTAACTATTAAGATCTCAGAATCGACAATCCACTGAAAGGCCACAGGAGATGCGAAGCAGTAGAAGCAATGAGCTTAATGATAAGTATCTCAATACTAGTAAGCTAGGAAAACAATCAGAGGAAAAATTGGGTGAAAACGAGAGATTTATGTGTGACATCATAAAGAGGAATAACTTGTGGGAGGTCGGAATTCCAGAACAGGAAGAGACAATAAAAAGCACAGAAAAAATTGTCAAAGAGTTGTTGAAAGAAAACCTCACTACTATAATGAAAGACCCAAGCCATGGTATTTTCCATAACCTCATATGCATGTGAGAGCTGGACAGTGAATAAGGAAGACCACAGAAGAATTGATGCCTTTGAGTTATGGTGTTGGAGGAGAATATTGAAAGTGCCATGGACTGCCAAAAGAACCAACAGATCTGTGTTGGAAGAAGTGCAGCCAGAGTGCTCCTTGGAGGCCAGGATGGCCAGACTTCGTCTCTCATACTTCGGACATATTGTCAGGAGGGACCAGTCACTGGAGAAGGATACCATGTTTGGTAGAGTAGACAGTCAAAGAAAAAGAGGAAGACCCCCAACAAAATGGATTGGCCAGGTGGCAGCATCAGTGGACTCAGGCAGTGTTTCGTTCTCCTGTGCACAGGGTCGCTATGAGTCGGTACCAACTCGATGGCACCTAACAACAACATAATGAAAGATAAGAAGATAACAATTCAAGAAGCTGAATTAGCCCCAAACAGAGTAAACACCAAAAGAAAATCATCAAGACATATCATATCAAACTTTCCAAAGCCAAAGACAAGGAAAGAATCCTGAGAAAAGCTCGGGGTGGAGGCGGGGGACATAGTTACCTACAAAAGAGAATTACTAAGACTAAGTTCTGATGTCTCAGCAGAAATCATGCAGACAAGAAGGCAGTAGGATGACAGATACAAATTACGAAAGAAAAATTGCCAACCAAGAATCATATACCCAGAAAAGCTGTCCCTCAAATATGATAGAGAAGTTAGGACATTTTCCGATATTAAAGGAATATGCAATAAACAGACCAGCTTTACAGAAAATACTAAAGGGTCATCTTTGGACTGGGAATCAACAACAGAAGAAAACCTGAGATGACCATACATGACAAAACCACCCAGAACGCAAACCCATGCCAGAGGCAGCACAACCATCTTGAACTTCTCACAGAAGCTTTAGCAACAGAAGTGACCCAGCAGAGCAGATTCACATGGGCAACAGGAAAGCTGTGATTCCTTCTATTTCCCCCCCACTCCCCTGATGACCAGAGGTGTGGCCAGTTGCTATCCTCATCCACCCCCAGCACAGACCCTGCTTTTCAGGAATTCAGAGTCATGGGGTTGGGAGCCACATGATCAGAAGTCACACTGATGTGTAGCAGTGGCCAGCTGCACCGCTGTGGTACACCACTTTGGTATCCAGATTCAGGTGGGCTCAACTCCAGGACTACAGACCCCAAAGAGTCACCAGACCAGCAGTGGACCTGTTACCCTGCCCTGGATGCTGTGTGACCCTAACAGACACTGAAACCAACTAGATCAAGGACCTCCATGAACTACTTCTGGATTGAGTGCCTTAACACACATACCACTGAGACTAATAGGAACTTCATCTAGGGCTAGGGACTCTGCTATCTCTGCCCTCACACACACACCTCCCTCGTGAGCACTTTGGCTTACGCCAGTTTCCCAGAGTCCTCTCTGGGGCCAACAACTGCACTGCGTTTTTTCTGTTTGGGGGTTTGGTTTTCTCCTTTTGTTATTTCACTGTTTTTGTTTGCATTTTCTTTCTCCTTCTTCTTTTCTTTCCATTCCCTTGATTTTGTTCTATTTCCTCTTTTGTTTTTCCTTCTTTTGAACTTTCGTTACTACTTTCTTCTCATCTTCCCTCTGCTTGGTTTTCTGGATATTTTTTATTTCTTCCATTTATTTCCTCTCTTATTTTTTCTCATGTATAGCTCCATTTTCCTATCCCTCTCTTGTTGGTTATTCTTAAATGATGTTTTAAATTTCTTCCTTTCATTTTCTCTTATTTTTTTCTTCTATAGTTCTAATTCCTCGTCCCTCTTTTGTCTTCATA
>NW_006408779.1:2135323-2136522 GCF_000296735.1 Chrysochloris asiatica | reverse complement strand
GGGTGGGAGGGTTTCTCTTTCCCACCCAATGGGAGACAGCAACTGTGCTCATACTGCTCAGCCACGATCATACCCTCTGAAGCTCCTCCCACTAGGGAAGAGCCAATACTAACTCCTATACCACCTGATCAATGACTGACAACAGCCGACACCAGCCAAACCCAGTTTAAACCAGATAGCACAAATGGTGAACAAGAATGGTATTCAAGCTTCCATTCTCTAGCTGCACACACAGGATAAAGTTGGTGAGAGCCTAAGAGCACATCAACATGCAGTCATCAATTAAATACAAATACAACAACCTCACAACTCCCCAGATACAACAATTTTAGCTCAAAAGAAAAAAACAAGAGAAAATAACTCAAAGAAGTAAATGACCACGATGCAGAACCAGAAAATGTTTCTGAGGAAGAAAAGGTAATGGAACTAACTGAAAAAGAATTCAAAAGAATGACCATTAAGTACCTTCAAAGGATTGACAGAAAAATCGAGGAAAGCAAGAACACAGAAAAAACTTTAGAAGAATTTAGGAAAGCACGACAAAAACAAACAGACAAAACAAATGCTACATTTGAAGCACTACAAAACCTGCAATTACAAGATCAGAAGATGAATACTAAGATTTCAGAAATGGACAATACATTGAAAGGGCAAAAGAGTAGATGTGAAGCAATGGAAGCCGAAATTGGTGAACTTGAAGGCAAATTTCTTAATACTAGTATGCAAGAACAATCAGAAAAAAAGAATGAAAAGAATTCAAAGAAAGCCTAAAAGTTACATGGGACACCATGAAGAAGAACAACTTATAAGTTATTAGAATCCCAGAACAGGAAGAAGCGATAGAAAACACAAAGCGATAGAAAATTGTCAAAGGGTTGTTGGAAGACACTTCCCTAACATCATAAAAGACAAGAAGATAAACACACAAAGAGCTGAGCTAATCCTAAGCAGTATAGATAGCAAAAGAAAAGCACCAAGACATACCATAATCACACTTTCCAAAACTAAAAACAAAGAAAGAATCCTGAGAACAGCGTGGAAAAACAAAAAGTTACCTACAAAGAAGAACCACTAAGACTAAAGCTCTGATTTCTCAGCAGAAACCATGCAGGCAAGAAAGCAATGAGACGGCAGATACAAAACTCTGAAAGACAAAAACTGCCAACCAAGAATTATACCCAGTAAAGCTGTCCCTCAAA
>NW_006408779.1:2109438-2116485 GCF_000296735.1 Chrysochloris asiatica | reverse complement strand
TTTGGTTTTAAGTGGAACTATCACATTCGTGGTAGGATTGTAAAATTGTGTGTAAACAGTATGGTGCCTTTTCAAAAAGTTGGCACTAGAAATGCCATGTGGCCCAGTGATCCCTCTAATTTGGGATATATCCTTAAGAAATCAGAGCCGTGACATACATAGATATGTGCACTCTCTTGTTCATTGTAGCACTGTTCACAAGTGGCAAAAACCATCAACAGAAGAATGCTTAAACAAACTTTGATACATACACTCAATGGATTCATACACAATGTTGAATAATGATGAGTCTGCAAAACACTTCATAAACATGGATCAACCTGGAGGACATTATACTGAATGAAATTAATCATCATTTTAAAAAAAGTATTGTATGAGACCACTATTGTAAAAAGTCAAGAAAAGGTTTTCATGCTAAAATAAACCTTCTATGGTGGTTTCCAGAGATAGGAGGGAAGTGAGAATTATTCACTGGCTAGAGGCTAGAGACATATGCTAACTCTGGTGACAGGAAGGCAATCTACAACAAGAAGAAAGTTAGCAGAAGAAAGAGGAAGCTAGAGGAGGAATGCAAGAGGTAAAGGGACTTGAGGCAAATACTGCTAACTGATGGCAAATGGAGGGGATGGTAATCATTGAAAGGAAGAGTATGTTTTGTTGAATGTAAAACTGATGATCAGCTCTGTAAACCTTCACTCAATTCATATAAAAAACTTAAAAAAAAATAGCTGAAACATTGAAGCATATCAAACATGTAGTACAAAAGAAAAATACTATTTCAATAATGATACCAAATCATTTTTGAAACAATTGAAAAAGGGAGAGAACCCAGGGTTTATTCTTCCTTACAGTTGGGTTCTGACTCATAGTAATCCTCTGTAACAGAGAGGAATTGTCCCATAGGGTTTACTAGGTGTAACCCTTACAGAAGCAGCTCACCGGCTCTCTCTTTGTTCTGTTGTTGTTGTTAAGTGCCGTCGAGTCGGTTCCGACCCATAGCGACCCTGAATAGGGTTTCCGAGGCTGTAAATCTTTACGGGAGCAGATCGCCTCATCTTTCTCCCGTGGAGCAGCTGGTAGTTTCGAACTGCTGACCTTCCGGTTCGCAGCCCGATTCGTAACCACTACGCTACCAGAGCTCTCTTTGTTCTGGAACACTTTAAAGAGGTCACGTGCAGCAGATTTGTCTACTGCACCACATCTTTTTATTTCTTGGCTGCTGCTTGTAGGAATGTTGCTGGTGGAGCCAAACAAAATGAAGTCTTTGATAACTTCAGTCTTCCTCCATTTAACATGATGCTATTTATTGGTCCAGTTGTGAGGATTTGTTTTCTTTATATTGAGGTGCAACCCAGTCTGAAGGTTGTGGTCTTTGATTTTCACCAGTAAGTCCTCTTTGCTCTCAGCAAGCAAAGTTTTATTATTTGCATATCACAGTTTGTTAATGAGTCTTCCTGATGCAATCCTTTTCTTCATATAATCCAGTTTTTCAGATTAATTGCTCAGCAGACAGAATAAGTATGGTGAAAGAATACTACAAGCCTGGCATATATCTTTCCTGATTTTAAACCATTCAGTATGCCCTTGTTCTGATCAAATGACTGTCTCTTGGTCTTTGAACAGGTTCCACGAGCCCAATGACATGTTCTGAAATACCCATTTTTCTTCACAATGTTGTCCATAGCCCATCATGATCCACACAGTCAAAAGCCTTTGCATAATCACCAAAGCACAGGTGAACATCTATCTTTCTGATATTCTCCACTTTCAGCAAGATCCAGCTGATGTTAACCGTGATATCCCTAGTTCCTTTTCTGAATCTGGTTTTAATTCCTGTCAGGTCTGTGTTGCTGTACTGTTGCAGCCATTTAAAAATCATCCAAATTTTACTTGCATGTGATATTAATGTTATTGCTCTATTATTTCCACATTCCTTTAGGTCACCTCTCTTTGAAATAGGCATAAATATCAATCTTTTTCAATTGGTTGGCCAGGGAATATAGATTTAGGAAATTCACCATTTTGGTGTGGTGCTGTAGGATAAGCACTAGACTGCTAACCACCAGGTCTGTGGTTCAAACACACCAGTCCCTCCACAGAAACGCTATACAGGGTGACTATGCATTGGAACTATCTCAATAATACTGAGCAACAAGTGTAGCACTAATGAAACAATGGAACTAATTATCAATGGCTGCTAAGACTGTTAGATGGAAGGGTGATGTGAATAATAATCATCTAATTACTGATTATGAAAATTTTCATAGTCACTGTCACACCAAAAAAAAAAAAAAAAGTAACAATCATGCTCTGTTGTTGTTAAACGCCATCAAGTCAGTTCCGACTCATAGCAATCCTGTATAAGGTGAGTTTGAACTGCTGACCTTGTGGGTTGTAGTCCAGTGCTAATCCCACGTGCCAGACCAGGACTCCTGAGTCCCTGGGCTTCCGACCAGAAGTTTGGAGGTGTGAGTCCTCCCAGAGGTGTCTCAGAAGAAAGTCTAGCAAACGAATTCTGAAAAATCAGCCACTGAATACCCTATGAAGCGAATGCTCCAGTCAATTCTATGGCAACTCGGTATGATCAAATACATGATCAATTCTCAAATTTCTTTGTGTAGAAAATGTTTTTAATAGTTTGTTACAAAATTAGGACCAGGACAAAGGTCTATTCATGTGCCTTAAATCTCTCTAAAGCTGTACCTGACTTCTTCCTCCTTTCTAGAACAAGGTCATCTATTCTGTTACTTCCTCTATTCTGCATGTTACTAGTTTCACCTGTGTACTTTAACACCTTTCTGTTTCTATGAACTATGAGTTAGGTTTAGAAGCTTGATTATGTAAGTGCAGGTTCAACCTTGTGGTAATATTTCAAAGTTGGGATTTAGGGAAGAAATATCTTAGCAATATGTAGTTGCTGTTGACAAGTGACGTCAAGTCAGTTCCGATTCATAGCAACACTGTACTGGGTTTCCAAGGAGCAGCTGGTGGGTTAGAACTGCTGACCAGTGCTTATCCTACAGAGGCAAACCAGGACCTGTTTTATAGTTGGCAGCAGTAACATACTATATTGACTCCATAAAAACAGAGGAACTCGGTTAGAAAAATTCAAGATGAGCATATCATCACAAAAAGAAAAGGAAAATCAGAAGCAGGTGGTATCAACCACGGATAGCCACTTAGCTCTCTAGTGTGGACTTTTGGTAAGGAAAGTAGAAGGAAACGAGAGAGCATCTATAGGATTTGAAAGCAGAATCCTAAGGTAGTCAAGAGACTATTTACTGGGAAACAGAAAATAAGCAAAATGAATGCGCAATAGTAAAACACCAATAATATAGACAAATCTCAGCCATGTAGATGAAGTGGGGGGGAAAACAAACAACTGAGAAAGGGCTTTTTTTTTTTTAAAGAATACACAGAAATGAGAGAACAATGAATGGAAGGTTGAGGGTGGTGATGCCCTGCCTGCCTGCAGTATGTATGAAGGAAGATGGTGAGTAGTCGGGTTATCATCAAGGTCCTGGTTTGCATGTCAAGTGGTAGTTTCATATGGGCTTACTACATTACCAAACATTATTGGATTCTTAAGAACTGGACTATACAACTAAGGGACCCCAAGGGTAGCTTGGCAATGCCTTTTAAAAACAACAGTTCTCATCAACTCTTTGGTTAAATCACCTGACTTCAAAAAAAAATTTTCCCCCCAAGTGTACACAAAAATTGCAACTGATCAAACTTGCAATCAAAATGCATTAATGATTACTTGGGATCAGGATGCATTAATGATTACTCGTGATCGGAATGTGAAAGTTGGAAACAAAGAGGAAGATTCAAAAGATTGAAAATAAGGCCTTGGTGATAGAAATGATGCTGGAGCTCACAACAGAATTTTATAAGACCAATGATTTATTAATTGCAAATACTTTTTGCCAACAACATAAAAGGCAACTATAAAAGTGGACCTCATTGAACACTGTTGTTAAAAGTAAAGAAAGGTTTTTTTTGATAAAAGAAACATTTTATGGTGGTTACTGGGGGGAGAGGTAGATTCTTCACGGACTAGAGGGTAGACACATGTTAATATGGGTGATGGGATAGGCAGAATGCAAGAGGGAGGTAGTGGAAGACACAGTTAAATGTCACAGAGGTAAATGTCGTTAACTAATGGTACATGGAGGGGACTGCAATCATTGTAATGAAGCAAAGTGTAAGATTTACTGGATGCAAAACTGATTATCTGCTCTGCAAATCTTCACTCAATTCACAATAAAACTTTAAAAATAAAGCAAGATAAGATGGTGACGGAAGGAGTGGACCTCACCAAATGTAATACACAGGAATTAAACTGACTACATCTGTGGAAAGAGATGATGAAGAGAGTATCAGCAGCCAAAACAAGGTTAGGGGCTGACTGTGAAACAGACTAGCAATTGCTCAGATGCAAGTTCAGGCTGAAGCTGAAGAAAATTAAAACAAGCCCATGGGAATCAAAATATGACCTAGGACATCCCACCTGAATCTAGAGACCATCACATTAACAGATGTGCTGCGTCAGACACTACTGACCGATAATCAGAAGAGGTGTAGATTGACTTCAAGAACACCATCCATGAAGAAAGCAGAAGGTCATTAAAAATACAGGAAAGAAAGAAAAGGCCAAAGTGGTTGCCAGAAGACTCTGAAACTTGCTCTTGACCACAGAGAAGCTACAGAAAATGGGGAAAAAACAATAAAGTAAAACAGCTGAACAGAAAATTTCAATGGAAAGTCGAGAAGACGTAGTAATGTATTATAATGAAATGTTCATACACCTGGAGTTATAAACCCAAAAGGGAAGAAAATGCTCAGTATTTCTCAAGCAGAAAGAACTGAAGAAAAAAATTCAAGCCTCAGGTTGCAATATTGAAGTATTCTGTCGGCAAAATATTGAATGAAGCAGGAAACATCAGAAGAGGGAAGGAATACCCAGTCATTGATGCAAAAAGAATTGATCAATGTTCAATAATATTTCAAGATGTTTCATAGGATAAGGAACTGATAGTAAGGAGGGGAGAACACCAAGCTGCACTTACGACTTTGGCAAAAGACAAAGGTACTGGAACTGACAAAATACAAATTGAAATATGTCAACAAATCGATGTAGCACTGAAGGTGCTCACTCATCTAAGCCAAGAACCAGGAAGACAGCTAACTGGCAACCCAATCGGAAGATAATCAGATTTGCACGCATTTCAAAAAAAAACAAAAACGGTGATTCAATGGAATGCAGAAATCATAGAATATCATTAATATCACATGCAAGTAAAATTTAGCTGAAGATAATTAAAAACAGTTGCTCCAGTATATAGACAGTGAGTTGCCAAAAATTCAAGCTGGATTCAGAATAGGGCATGGAACAAGGGACATCATTGTTGACATCAGATGGATCTTGACTGAAAGCTGAGAATATCAAAGATGTTTACTTGTGCTTTATTAACTCTACAAAGGTATTTTGACTGTGTGGCTCTTAGCAGACTATGGACAACATTGTGAAGAGTGGATATTTCATAACACTTAATTGTGCTCATGAGGAACCTGTACATAGACGAAGAGGCAGTTGTTCAATCAGAATAAGGGAAAGTGAATGGTTTAAAAGCTGCAAAGGTGTGGGACAGGGTTGTATCCTTTCACCAGACTTATCAATCTGTATGCTGAGCAAATGTGAAAAGCTGGATCATATGAAGATCATGGCATCAGGATTGCAGGAAGACTCATCAATAACCTGCGATTTGCAGATCATACATCCTTGCTTGCTGGAAATGGACTTAAATACTTACTGATGAAGATCAAAGACCATAGCCTTCAATATGGATTGCACAACAATGTAAAAAAAACAAAAATCCTACTAGTGGACCAATAAATTATCATGATGTATGTAGAAAAGATTGAAGTTGTCCAAGACTTCATTTTGCTTGGATCCACAATCAATGCTCATGGAAGCAGCAGTCAATAAATCAAATGACATATTGCATTAGGCAAATCTGCTGCACAAGATCTCTTTAAAGTGTTCAAGAGCAAAGATAACAGAGTACTAAGGTGTACCTGACCCAAGCCATGGGATTTCCAATAACCTGATATGCATGTGAGAGAGAGTTGGTAAGTGCATAATGCCACAGAATAATCACTGCATATGAATTATGTTGTTGGAGAATATTAAAAGTATCATGGACTGCCAGAAGAACAAACAAGTTTGTCTTGGAAAAAGTACAGCCAGAGGTAAAAACAATTACAAACTTCATATGGACAAGAAAGAGACCCAGGATAAGCAAAGCACTGCTTAAGAAGAAGAATAAGATTGGAAATCTCTCACTTCCCGATATCAAAATGTATTACACAGTTACAGTGGTCAAAACAGCTTGGTACTGGTACTATGAAAGATACATTAATCAATGGAACAGAATTGAGAATCCAGAAATTAATGCATCTTTATACAGCCAACGGATTTTTGACAAAGTACCTAAATATATCACATGGGGAGGTGACAGTCTCTTCAACAGATGGTGCTGGCAGAACTGGAAAGTGATACACAAAAGACTGAAACAAGATCTTTACCTCATGCCCTATACAAAAAACCAACTCAGCATGGATTAAAGATCTAAATGTGAATCCCAAAATTATGAAGGTCATCAATGAAAGAATCAGGACAAATGTGAGGACACTAATTCAGGGAATACGCAGACTACAAAACATTTTGAAAACCACACAAACAAAAGTAGACAAAATAGACGAGTGGGACATAGTAAAAGTTTAAAACTTATGTGCATCAAAAGACTTCACCAGAAGAGTAAAAAGGGAACCCACAGAAGGGGAAAAGATCTTTTGCAATGACACATCAGACAAGGGACTCATTTCTAAAATATATAGGAAACTACAACACCTGTGCCAATTAAAAAGTGGGCACAGGACATGAACAGACACTTCACCAAGGAAAAGGTCCAACAAACATATGACAAAATGTTCATGATCACTAGCCATCAGAGAGATGCAAATCAAAACAACAATGAGATA
>NW_006408779.1:2096646-2107883 GCF_000296735.1 Chrysochloris asiatica | reverse complement strand
CAGATAATACCCACTTGACCTGGCTTCAATGGCTGGATGATTAGAACTCAACTAGAAGAGGAAAAAGAGTAATCTGATACCATTAATTTGATGAACTTCACCTACACCTATGGATGCAGCAGTTCAAAAGTGAGAACAAATGTTTACAGCGACGATCATTCCCACCCCCTCAATACACAAGACAGACAGGGATTGGCAACTTGAACATTGGCTACCCAAAATGGTGGGGGGAGGGCTACAAAGGCAAGACGTGACTGGCTTGCAACTTTTCAAGAGGGAGCCTAGATCCAGAGGGCATGGAGAAAGGTAGAATCTCCACTGAGTAGTATCCAATCTGTCCGGGCAGGGCTGATGGATGAGAGGAGATGCAGATAGGTCTCTTGTGATACAATAGTGAATAATTGTTATCAGGACTGACTGTGAGGGTTGGAAATGTAAAGGTAGACATTTTGTAGCAAAAGGAGGGGAGTAGTTGACTTTGTAGTCTAGGAGCGGAGGTCCCTGGGACCATCAAGGGAGAAGAGCGGAGAGCAGGACCCTACCCAGAGAAACAGTGACGCCAGAGATAGAGGCAGAGATGATGACATGGAGAGATGGAGTGGCTGGGAACTCTGGAGAGAGAGAGAGAGAGAGAGAGGGGCTGTGTGCTAACAACCAGGGGGCAGGCTTGTGTGGTATTCCATTTGGTTGGTTGCTGATGCATGGAGGGTATCGTAACCATGTCAATGAAACGATATACGATAAGAAGAATGTAAAGCTAATGTTCTCTTGTGTAAACTATAATTCACAATAAAACATTAAAAAAAAAAGAAAGAAAGAAAATGGGAGGAATTCAGGGCTCAAACACGGCAAAGTTTGTTAAGAACGGTTCAGGATCCGGCCGTGTTTCATTCAGGTGGGCATAGGGTTGCTGAGTCAATGTTCTTTGAGTTTTCATGTTTTAACCAAAAACAAGGGATTCTATTGATTACAGTGATTGTTTGGAAATAACATTTTAAACATGATGTGTGAGGTAGCTAACTGTTCTGAGTACTCTCTTCTTGTGTCTTCCATGCTAACAGAATCCCCAAATCACTAGATGTTACAATGGGCCAAGTCCCAAGAAGAATTTTAAGAGGCTCTAAAGTTGGTTAGGAGTAGGGCTGTTAACCTCAAGGTCAGCAGTTTCAAACAACCAGCCGTTCAATGGAAGAAAGATGAGGCTTTCTGCTCCTGTAAAGATTTAGAGCCTCAGAAACCCTACACAGGTAGTGTCGCTATGAGTTGGAACCGATTCCACAGCACCAGCAGCTGCACCACAGTTGGATGTGGTGTTGTGGGATAATGCGCTGGGCTGCAAGCTCGCTTTAAACGACAAGAACAGCGATTCAAAGTTACCAGCCGGGCCTCCGAACCCCTGGAGTGTTGCTTTAAGTTGGAACCAACTCGACAGTACTTGACAACAAAGTCATGAAAGACACTGGCGCAAAGAAGTTCCAGTAATTTAAGGAATACCATTTGAGATGTTTCAACAAACAGATGCGATGATGGATATGTTCACTAGTCAGTCTATGCCAAGAAATTGAAAAGACAGCTACCTGGACACCAGTTAGAAGGATCCATAGTCGTGCCCATCACCAAGAAAGGTGACCCAACAGAATGTGGAAATTAGCCAATGTCATGTAAGTAAAAATTTGCTGAAAATAATTGTATAATAGTTGAAATAGTACAGCCACAGGAAAATACCAGAAATTCAAGCAGGATTCAGACAAGTACGTGGAATGAGTGGTGTCAAGATGGAGCTTACCTGAAAGCAGAGATATCAGAAAGACATTTGTCTGTTTTATTGTGCAAAAACATTTGACTGTGTGATCAAAATTATTATGAAAACACAGGTAACATTGCAAAGAATGAGAATTCCAAAACACTTCATTGTGCTCATGCAAAACCTGAACATCAACCACAAGGCAGTCATTCAAATAAAAACTAGGGAGTCCTGAACGGTTAAAGCAGACAAGGTCCACATCAGAGTTGTGTCTTTTCACCATTTATTCAATCTGTTGTTAAGTATTATCCAGTCAGTTCAGATCCACAGCAACCCTGCATAGGGTTTCCTAGGAGCACCTGGCAAGCTTGAATCGCCGACCTGGAGGTTCAAAGCAACCTTGCAGTCCAGTGCACTACCCCACAGCACCACACCAGGACTCCTATTCAATCTGTTATGTTGAGCAAATCATCCAAGGAGCTGGACTACATGAAAAATGTAGCATCAGGATTAGAGGAAGGCTCATTAACAACCTGAGATATGTGGAAAAAACCGTGCTTGCTGGACTAGAAGAGGACTGAAAGAATTTGCTGAGGAAGATCAAAGACTACAACCTGCAGTGTGTCTACTGAAAGGTTTCCAGAGCTGTCATCTTTACGGAAGCAAAATGCCACCTCTTTCTCCCATTGAGCGGCCGGCCAGTGGGTTCGAACCTCCAAACTTTCTGTCAGCAGCTGAGCGCTATAACCACATCATCAGGGATCCTTTACTCTGGCTTAGCAGGTAATTTATATAAAAGTGTTAAAAGCTATCTGAAATAGAAAAGCCCATGATAAATGATGAAAATTGTTAGGATGGTTATGTATTTGAGAAAATGGCCACAGTGGTTACCTATTGTAGTTAGGTGCCGTGGAGTCATCTCCAACTCCAGTGACTTGATGATACAGAAGGAATCACTGCCAGGTCCTGACCATTCTCAATCGTTCCTATGCTTGAGTCTATTACTGCTACCACTGTGTCAATCCATCTCATTTCTCCTTGGCCCTCTACTTTACCCAAGTATGAGAATCTCCCCCCAGAAATGGTCCCTCCTGGCTAACATGGCCAAAGCGCATGGATTCTAAGGGATACTCTGGTTGTACTTCCCCCAAGATAGATTTGTTCACTCTTCGGGCACTCTATGGCATCGTCGATATTCTTTGCCAACATCGTAATTCAAAAATACCGACTCTTACATCTTCCTTATGCATCGTCCAGCTTTCACATGCATGAGGCGATTCAAAATACGATGGATTTCATCAGACACACCTTAGTCCTCCAAGTGACATCACTGCTCTTTAATGTTTGCTCCATAGTCGTCTACTGCCGTATGCTGTTTGCTTTCTTGACTGCGTCTTCCACGGACGTTGATTGTAGAATGAACTCTTTTACAACTTCAATTTCTTCGCCATTCATCATGTCGTTGTTTTGGGGCCCAGTGGAGAGGATTTTCATTTTTTTCATATTCAGGTACTGAGATCTGTAGTCTTTTAGCTTCATTTCTGGATGGTGAGAAAGTGTGCTAATTATGTTATTTCTAACTTGGTAAATCCGTCACAACTTTTCATTAGAAAGCATTTGACATGTTTCACTTTGGGCAAGCGAGAGTCATGGAGAGGAAGTGAAAAAAGTCTAAAGGCAATGTACACAAAAGGCCCCTAGACTCAGCCCTCTAGGTGGACTCAGTACTTGGCCTGCCCACGAGTATCTGCAGTCATCTGGTTCCACAGCTTCCAAGCCTTGAGGAACAATCCATTCTCAACCAACACGGCCATGATGTCTAACAGGTTTGTTCTATGAACTGGTGCTGTTTCTGATGAGTAGTTTTAATAAGGCACACAGTTCAGATCCTTCCCAGACAAGGCAAGGTCTGGAAAGGACCTTTCCTCATTAAATGCTACCCACGTCATGTGAGAAATAGCACGTGGGGAACTCAATAGTGGGTGCTCCTTGAGGTGTGGTGAGCCCTTTTGTGGAATACTGCTGTGAGAATGAATTTGAGTAGGCAAGGTTAAATGGTAACTGCTCTCTGAACACCCCTCCCCAATCTTGTCTCTCAAGGTAGTCAACCTGCCACCCCCCAAATCCCACTGTCAGTCATGAGGAATTGGTCTCAGTGACCCTACAGAGCTGACCAGAACTGACCCACATGGTTTCCAAAGCCGTCTTACAGCAGCAGACTGCCGTGTCTTTCTCCCGTGGATCAGTGGGTGGGTTTGAACTCCCATCCTTTCGTTAGCACCCCAACTCTTACCCCACTATACCGCCAGGGCTCCTATACCACCACCAAAACCACCTTTTAAAATGCTGAGAATTCAGTGACTTCCTATTGTGCCCCAAACTGGTGAATTAGCTTTCAATTACAAGACGACAAAGGCCATGTACGCACCTTTACCTTGTTACTTCTCCACTCACCATCTCTGCTTTAGGGCCTAGGCCTCTGCTCCCTTCTTCTCTGCCCTACCCTACACTTCCCAGCCTGCCTCCTTGGCCTCACTACTCCAGCTGATGACTGCCATGTGTCCCGGGCACTGGATGCTTTTATTACTCACAGGCCCCAACTTCATGTCTATCACCTGATCATCCACCTGGAAGGTGAAGCCTCATGAGCTGAGTTGATTCCTAGATGAGCTAATTCCATCCCCCAGGATTTAACACAGCCAGACACAACAAATGGTCTGCCTACATCAAGTCACGTCATCAAAGGACAACACACAGAATGGTTTGTGGTTGCTTTTTAAAGGCAGGCGATTGACAACCAATTCCAAGTTCCTCTTCCCCTTCTGTGGCTGACTCCAAGGCATGACACACCTACTACCACCAGTGGCGCTGTAATGAACTCTGACAGCAAATTACATCTAGAAAACAACTGCCTAGTATGCACTGGCATGTAAGGCTCAACTCAAGGCTTTCCGGTCAGTATTGTTGTCATCCAGCTGGTTCCTACTCATGACGACTCCATGTACAACAGAACCAAACGTTGCCATGTATCTGATACCAGATCCCAAGCTGAAGGCAAACTTTTACTATTGTTTAAGAGTCCCAGTGTTGCTCTGTAGGGTAAGCACTCAATCACGAGGTCGGTGGCAAACTCATCAACTCCTCCTCAGAAACCCTGTACAATCTGAGTCGGAACCAACTTGATGACACTAACAACCGCACCCTAGTGTGGCCCTGTTGGACCCACTGGACCGCAAGCTTGGTGCAAACCTACCAGCTGCTCTTTGGAAACCCTGCACAGGGTCCTGAGTGATGGCACTTAAGTGAGGAACACAGTGGCTCCACATGGTAAGCACTGGACTGTGAACCACAAGGTCCATGGTTCAAGCCCACCAGCCACTCCTCATGACAAATTTAAGGGTTTTGGGTTTTTCAAAAGCCTCAGCAGGATCACTGAACCAGACATATAGTTCATCCTTTCTCCATCTTGTTCCCATAAGAACACAAGCTTGGATTCAGACAGAAGGTAACGTAAATGACCAACTCCAGGAGAGAAACGGCAGCCTGCCTATGACGTGCCAGAAGACCTTCAGAGTGCAACAGCATCCTCCCTGACCCTCATCACCTCCTAGTTCCATCTTTAACCCACAATGGTAGTCTCTTCAGGGTTACCACTGGAAACCTCATCAACATCAGGAACAAGTGATGGCCCAAAACAAACACAATTCATGCTCTTTGACAATGAAACTAATAAAACACTCAGTTGACGAAATTGCCATCTTGACTAGGCTTCTGAGAGTAGACCTAGTGATGTCACCCGAGAAATTAGACCGAGTTGGATTAAAGGCCGGGTCCTGAGGAGCCCTGATTTACAAGTTGGCCTGCTAACAAGGTCAGCTGTTTTAGCAGTTTGAATCTATCAGCCACTCTGCGGTAGACAGACCTAGAGCCTGACACCCTATACAGGGTCGCTGAGTCGGAACCGATTCAATCACATGACCTAAAGGACATTTAGTGGAAGGGTTTACCCTGCACGGTTGATATGCAATGAGAGGGTTTGAAGATGAAATATGGTGCCCCAGAGCCCCTCACAAGGCCCAGGAAGGAATGGTACATGTGAACGATCTGCTGTCTACTTATGACTCTCCACCCTTACTCAAGAGGTCAGGTACACTTTACCTCTGTGGCTCAACACAAAGCTTGGGGAGGTGCTGGGTGTTACTCAGATAAGAATATCCAGTCATGGTGTGAGGTGCCCTGTTGTTTTAAGCCAGTTCTGACTCACAGCAACTCTGCACAGGGCTTCTTCACACGAGCAGCTGATGGATTTGAACCGCCAACTTCATAGTGTAAACCAACCTTGAGGTGGAACGCTCATGCTCTATGGCATCTCACTGGACTAAGTGATGCCCTAGATCTATCTGACCACTATGATGCATTTTTTAAAAATAAAAGCAGCCAGTTATTTCAGGTGTCTATCAGTCATTCAATCTTCTGAAAGTTTCATGCAGTTTTGGAAATCTAGTCTTTCCTCTAAGGAGCTCTGGTAGCGTGGTGGTTACGAAGCCACAAGGTCAGGAGTTTGAAACTATCAGCTGTTCTGCACGAGAAAGATGAGGCTTTCTGCTCCCGTCAAGATTTACATCCTTGGAAACCCTGTACAGTGTCGCTATGAGTCGGAACCGACTCTACGGCACATCACAACAGTCTTTCCTCTAGACACTTCAGCTTGATAAGCAGGACCGCTTAGTGCCTATACTGCAACAGGCCGTGCATTCCCGCCTGAGACTACAGAAGGAACCGAACACAGTACTGACCAAAGAAATGGCTCCTTTGGGATTTCTGTAAAGACATATACAACACAAATTAAAAATAAATGTGCTCAAGAACACGGTGTGGCACTGGATTAAAGCACTGGACTGCAAAGTCGGTCTGAATCGCAAGGTTAGCAGTTCAAGCTCATCAGCCGCTCCTCAGATAACCTATGCAGGGTCGTTCCAGGTCAGAATTGACTCTACAGCACAAAACCAATCTCACCAGTGAGCTTAACCTATAATATACCACAGTATCTGCTTTTTGAGACCAGAAAGTCACGTCCTAAGCAATTCAAGGATTTCCCCAGTAAATAAAACTCCAAATCGTGCCTTTAACCATTTGTATTAACTAGACCCGTAATATGCCCTGAGACATCTAGCATGCTAGCAACCAACTAGCATGACTTGGCAAAGCTCCTGTGACCAGCAGGTTCAACACAGCAGCTTGCTTCATAAGGGATGAAGCCTTCCACCCCTCCCAGGTCATGAACACAGCACATCTACCACTTCTATTCTTGGGTGACTTCATCCTTTCTACTTGTTTCCTTACATGTGAGCTTCAAAGCTCACGTTCGAACGGTAAGAGAACAGAATCCATTTTCCCACGGACTCTCAAAGCTCTCCGTTTTTTAGTAGTTATTTCCCTACCTCCTTTAGTATCTGGAGAGGTATCATCTGGAGCTAGCTGGCAATTGGGCAAACTGGAACAGCTCTTTAAAGCTCCTGCTTTCGCAGGTCTAGTGTGGGTGGGGCCACGTGCACACCAGGCAAAGATAAAGGTCTCAAGCGCAACAACAAAAGGTTGGAAGTCTCAACTTCACATTCTAGAACGTCCTTTCTAACCTGTTTCATGTACCCTTGTACTGCCCCCGAGGAGGTAAACCCTATTATGTGTCCTGCTGAAACTAAACCCTGAATGTTCAAGACGTCTTTAGGGTTTCAGTGTACTTGAAGACAGAAGGTAAACATGAAACTTTCCCCTAAAATATCAACTTTTCACCCAACATTTAACATCAAAAGGAAAAATCCCCTACAAAATAGACTCATTAACAAATGTGAGTCCTTAAGCACCTGCTTTCAGCTTTGTTTGATCTGTTCAACTTTGATTAAAACAGGGTTACCTCTGTCATAAAAGCACTAAGTGCCATCAAGTGGGTTCTGACGTGTAGCAACCGTGTCGAGGCTTACATGCCACTGTGGAGTTATTAATCCTTAAATTGACTGATAGACCCAAACCATACACGACCTTCACTAACAGGTCATACACCAACTCAAGACAAGAAAGCAACTGCATTGACCAGAGAACAGTGTGTTTGCTACTATACACTCTGCCACATGTCTCCATTCAACTGTATAAAAAAGTAGTTACATAACGCAAGGGTTCTAATTACGTGACAAACACCAAGGCTTTTACATAATAACCTAGCACGAATTCCCTTGTTATTGTTAAGTGCCGTGGAGTCACAGTTCCGACTCACAGCGACCCTGTACAGGGTTTCCAAAACTGCAAATTTTTATGGGAGCAGAAAGCCTCATCATTCTCCCATGGAACAGTTTCACACTGCAGACCTTGAGGTTAGCAGCCCAACTCGTAACCATTATGCTCCCAGAGCTCCTTACAAATTGCCACAGTAGTGGTTTCATAATCTATCAACAAGGGATGAGGTCACTTGCTTAGTTATTTGAAATACAACTTTATTCTGGTTCTAAATGGTAAGGAATGGGAATGACAGTAACAAACAAGATTTCACCACTGAATAGTGTGATGTGACTGTAGCAGTCGTGTATTTGAAACTCAAAAGGAAACAACTGCGTTCCAACAGCTAGATATGTAGGTCCAAAAAATGAAGGTATTTTTAATTGCCACATTCACTCCGAAGCCCATTCATCTCCTTCAGCATCCCAAAGATTAGCACATATTCTGCTTAGCTATATAATAAAGTGGCAAACACGCGGCACCACTGACATCACAGGACAGTTGCCTATAAAACTAGACTTCTGACGCTGGGCTCCAGCTTCGTTCTCTTACAGATCATCATCCTCGTCTGGGAGAGCAGTTGTCTGAGCAACCTAAGGAAAGAGAACAAAAGGTCATAAAGCGTCGGATTAAAATCATTAGTAAAGTAACATGCAAAATCTGACAAGGGAAATTTTAAGGTGATACCTCTAAATCATGCTCATATTGTGCCGCCAAAGCTGGGTCCATGACAACTTCTGGTGGGGCAAGAGCAGGCATTGCAACAAACTCCAAATTAGGATCGCCAATGAGTTTTCTAGCAAGCCAGAGGAAGGGCTTTTCAAAGTTGTAGTTACTTTTTGCAGAAATGTCATAGTACTATTAAAAAAAAAAAAAAAAGCCATTTGAAGCTAAAAGAGAATTTTCAATCCATACAGAAAAAAAGACAATTTATGAGTGCCACCAACCTAGACAAATGTTTCCTAAGAATGCTAACTCAGTACATTGTTAACAAACATACCTGAAGATTCTTCTTTCGGTGGAAGACGATGGATTTTGCTTTCACTTTCCTGTCCTTAATGTCCACTTTGTTACCACACAAGACAATGGGGATGTTTTCACATACTCGAACCAGATCCCTATGCCAGTTAGGCACATTCTTATAAGTAACTCTTGAGGTTACATCAAACATTATAATGGCACACTGGGCTGAAAGAATAGGTAATTATCAATCAGTGCATGCCAAATTTTTCAAATGCTCTTTCAATTCTAAAAACTGTATACATATATAGATATCACTGTAATGAGAATTTGAAATACCTTTATATTTTAAAAAACTGCTTGAGACCAGGTAATCACATAACCATTTAATCAACATTCTAGAGAAGCCTCTTCCATTACAAACGGACATCAGGAAAGTGAGATCCAAGAAAAGCGACTACCTTTATTTTCCTTGGTGATACAATGAGCAGCTATTTCCCTAACAATGCTTAAAGACTTTGGAAGTATTCTGCAAAAATTCATCCATCAAGAAATTAGTTGATCTTAGGAGGCCTGGGGTGGCGCTGTGGGCTAATGCATCACACTGCAAAGTCGTTTGAACTGCAAGGTTGCTGGTTCAAGCTCACCAGTTGCTCCTTGGAAACCCTATATAGGGTCGCTATGGGTCGGAATCCACTTGACAGCACATAACAACAACACGACAGTTTTCATACAGAAATCCTAGTTCCATTCTTTCAATTCTGCTCAAGTGGTTTTAATAGAAAAAGCAGTCTTTGATTATCACCAATATACCTGTGTAAGTATTCAAATACAAAAGTTGCAGTGTAGTCAGTTTGTCCCCCACCCAGAAATAATGCATAGTCTGACAAAACATGAAATCAAATGAAACAAGACCATTTTCATCACTTCCTCCCCCTAAATGAGGGAGCACAGGTAGCGCAGTGGTTACAAGGTCAGCAGCCCAAAGTTATCAGCTCTTCCACAGGAGAAAGATGAGGCTTTCTGCTCCCATAAAGATTTACAGCCTCGGAAACCCTGTGCAGGACTGCGTGGCACAGCACCACCACCCAAATGATGGTCCAGTTCCTCCTGTAGACTGCAGGTGTTGTGTAACTTACAAGTTATATATAACTCCAAGTAGATTGAGAATTAAGCAAATATTCACAGAAATAACCTTGAAGATGGCATTACAAACCCTACTGCTGTTCAAGTCACCAATGAGATACCTACCTTGGATATAATAGCCATCTCTAAGTCCCCCAAATTTCTCCTGACCAGCTGTGTCCCACACATTGAATTTAATCGGTCCTCTGTTAGTGTGGAACACAAGGGGATGGACCTCGACTCCCAAGGTGGCTGAAAAACAAACATTTCAGGTTAGCCAATGAATTAACCCCTTCATTAAAAAAAACACAAACCCCACAGACCCCTCCCCCCCACATACCTACATACTTCTTCTCAAATTCACCAGTCAGATGACGTTTCACAAATGTCGTTTTCCCAGTACCGCCATCACCCACCAATACGAGCTGTTGGGACACCAATGTTCTTTTAAGGAACCCAACTCACAGAGTTCCACGTCCTACAAGCCTGTACCATAGAGTTGGGCGACCGCTCGGGTGGCTATTCTGGGTACCTACGTGGGGACACTCCGTAGGACGCGCGCGGTGCCCTTTCTAGGTAACTAACGTTACAGAATCGCACTCACGTTGAAATTAAATCCACTCTCTTGGGGGGGGGGAGTAGATAAAAACCCACCCCCTATTCCAGGTGACCCTCCTGAGCGGGCAGCGCCGCCCACAGTGTTTCCGGGAACACGTCTTTACGGCAGCGGGTTGCCGCCTCTTTCTTCCGCGGCACGGCTGGGGGTGACAACTGGCGACAACTTTGCCAGCGTTTCCTCCCACCGCGGAGCGCGTCCTTGTTCCCAGGACAGCGGGCCGGTGGGGTTTGCCGTCCGAGGAAGCGCATGGCCCCGGGCCCCGTGGGTGCCCACCAAGTGGGCGACAAAGGTGGCCCCTCCGCCCCCGCGGCCCGCCCCTCGCGCCAGCACCTACTTTGAACTGCACTTGGGGTTCTCCTTGGGCGGCCATCGCGATGGTTCTGCAAAAAAAAAAGGGCGTCCTGGTGAGCGGGGGGACCACATGGCCGCCCCGGGCCCCACGTGCGCCGCGGTCACAAAGGCCAGCCAGCCCATTCATCCCGCGCCGCGCCCTCCCTCGCCGCGGCCCGCGGGCCTCCC
>NW_006408779.1:2085324-2086177 GCF_000296735.1 Chrysochloris asiatica | reverse complement strand
AGAAAGATGAGGCTTTCTGCTCCCGTAAAGATTTACAGCCTTGGAAACCCTGTACAGGGTTGCTATGAGTCGGAACTGACTCCACGGCACATAACCACCAACCACCACTTCCATTGGACATTGATCATGGGTGTAAATAAAATGAAATCCTTGACAACTTCAATATTTTCTGCGTTTGTCTTGCTATTGCTTATTGGTCCAGTTGTGAGGATGTTTGCTTTCTTTATATTGACGAGTACCAAACTAAAGGCTATACAGTCTTTTATCTCTATCAGTAAGTCCTCTTCACTTTCAGCAAGCACGCTTGTGTCATCTGCATTGACTGGTTGTTGATAAGTCTCTCTGCAGTCCCATGCTGTGGTGTTCCTCATCTAGTCCAGCGTCTTGGATTATGTGCTCAGTGTACAAATTGAGTAAGTATGGTGAAAGAATACAACCCTACTGTTCTACCTTTGGGCACATTTCTTTGTAGTACTTTACTTTGTCTTCTTCGACTGCCCTTTGAAATCCTCTGTTTACCTCTTTTGTTTAATCATTTCTCTCATTCACTCTATCTACTGTATGTTGAAGAGCAAGTTTCAAAGTTTCTTCTAACATCTGTTTTGGTCTTTTCTTCCTTTTTTATTTGCCTTTTTTTCTTTTTCATGTATGATGTCATCCCACAACTCGTCTGGTTGTCACATTAGTGTGTGATGCATTCAATCTCTTCTTGAGAGTCCTGAGAATTTAAGGCCTACCTGCTGCACAAGACCTTTTTTAAGTGTTCAAGAGCAAAGATGTCAGCTTGAGGACTAAGGTGCGTCTGACCCAAGCCATGGTATTTTCAATAACCTCATATGCATGCGAAAGCTCG
>NW_006408779.1:2079980-2085224 GCF_000296735.1 Chrysochloris asiatica | reverse complement strand
GCCGCCCGGCCTGCTGGGCCCCGGCCGGAGCCGTGGGGAGGGCCCGGTCACCCGGCTGCCCGCCGCTCCCCGGAGGCCGCCTCGGAGCCCCGCCGCCTGGGTGGAGTTCGAGACAGCCGCGACGACCCCGGCCCCGGGACGGCGGGGAGCAAAGCGCGCCAAGAGCGAAAGCAACCGCCCGTCCGCTCGGCGTTAATGGCTTTTTAGGGCCACTGCCGCCCAGGCCCCGAGGGTCCAGGCCCGTAGCCCCACCGCGGTCCCGGGCTTCCCCGGCGTGCCGCCCGCCAGGCCTCGCTGCCCCGCTGCCCACAGCCCGCAACTACCTTCCAGAAGCGTCTCCGGGCCGCGACTGACTGAGGGATGGAAAGATGGCGGAAGCGCAATTCAAATGCCCGGAGACGCAGCCGACGCCGGCGCGCGCGTAGGGCGGGGCAACGACGCGACGCTCTCCCACGCGGCCCCAGCGAGAGCGCGCACGCACCAGGGCTGCCGGGCTTATAGCGGTCGCGTTGGGCGTGGCTGAGGCGCGGCGCGTCTGGGCGTGCGCGCTCCCGCCGCTTCTTGCGGCCCCTTTCCCGGCGGGCTCCGGGGCGCATGCGCTGACGCGGTCTTGGCGCGCCCTGCTCCCGCCGCGGTGACTCAGAGTCAGGACTGGCCATTGGCCTGAGCGGGAAAGTCGGGGTGCGGCCGGGCCCCCGCGAAGCCCGTGTCTTCATGGCTGTGGGTCACCGTACTGAGTTCTCCTGGCGGGCACCGTGTCCCCGCTTGTCATGGGTTCGGGGTTTTCCACCCCAACCCCCACAGGATCTTCCCGGCCTTTCTGGTCACCACGTGCTCCCCTCCGAGTACCCAGAGTTTAATAAACGGCTCAGGTACTTATAGAATCAATGAATGAATGAATGACGAATCCTAAACCACTCCTAATTTAAACCCAAATAACCTGGACTTCACATCCGTTATGGAAGTCAGTGGTTGTTGTTAGGTGCCATGGCCACCTTTGATTCCAGAGACCCAAGGTAACAATTGCACCATGTGGTTTGCGAGGCTAGGAGGCGCTCGCTGTAGGATGTGTACTCGACCTTCAGGCTGGTGGTTCAAACTCACCAGCCGCTCTGCGGGAACCCTGTATCAGGGTCGTTATGCGTCGGAACCGACTTGACAGCATGTTAAGACAGTCCTACACGTAGTGTTGCTGTTGGGTATGGATTGGACCGCGAACCAGAAGGTGGCAGGGTTGTGACTGCACTACCCGACACTGGAGTCCTGGGGTGGCGCTGTGGGTTAATACGCCAGACTGCAAAGCCATTTGAACCGCAAGGTCGGTGGTTCAAGCTCACTAACTGCTGCTTGGAAACCTATATGGCACTCAATAACAACAACAAATATATATATATGTGTGTGTGTGTTTGTGTATATATACATATATATATAGAGTATATGTGTGTGGCACTCAATAACAACAACAAATATATATATATGTGTGTGTGTGTTTGTGTATATATACATATATATATAGAGTATATGTGTGTGTGTGTTTGTGTATATATACATATAGAGAGAGAGAGAGAGAGAGAGAGTGTCCTGGTGTGGCCCTGTGGGTTAATGCGCCAATCTGCAAAGCTGTTTGAACCGCAAAGTCGGCGGTTCAAGCTCACCAGCCGCTCCTTGGAAACCCTATGAGTCGGAATCCACTCGACTGCGCTTCACAACAACTGCCTAACAGTATGGGAACAGATCCCAGGAATTTTGAAGAGCCGCTATGGGGGTTGAACCGCCAACTTGGCAACTCAGTGCTTAACTACTGTGCCACTAGGGCTCTCTCAGGAAGTGGATTTTTTTGTTGTTGTGTTTCTAGTTGGTTCCAACTCATAGCGACACAGTTTAAGGTTCCTGAGAGCTGCTGGTAGGTTTGAATTGCTACCCTTGCATTTAAGAGTCCAGTACTTATCCTACAGCACCACACCAGAGCTTGGAAGCCAATTGTTGTTAACTGCCGTCCGTCGGTTCCGACCCATAACGACCCTGCACAGGGTTTCCGAGGGTGTAAATCTTTACGGGACCAGAAAGCCTCATCTTTCTCCCGCGGAGCAGCTGGTAGTTTCGAACTGCAGACCTTAAGGTTCGCAGCCCAATTCGTAACCACTATGCTACCAGAAGCCAATTACGAAATCTTAATTTTAAGACACTGTTGGGTGAATTTGAACCTCCAACCTTTGTTGTCATCACTAACCTTTCTTGTTTAGTGCCATCAGGTAGGGTCCCACCCATGGTTTATGGTTTTCAAAGAACGGCTGGTGAGCTTGAACCACCAACCTTGCAGTTCAAGCTGGCTTTGCAGTCCAGCGCATTAACATACAGCGCCTCCCAGGACGCTAACCTTTAGGTTACTTAAAAAACAAACCTATTGTCGTCAAATAGATCCCAACCCATAAAAGACAAAATGGAACTGCTTCCATTCACCTTTAGGTTATCAGCAGAATGCTTTCACCTCTGCTTCACCAGAGCTTCAAGCAAAGAGTGGTTGGAAGTGGGGTTTGAACTCACGCTTTCAGGGGAGACTACAAGCTTGAATATAGCATCTTAGGTCACTCGGCCTTCCCAACTTCATAAGGTTAGTAGCCCATCACCAACTCTGGGACACCCAGATCCTTTTTTTATTCCTACTCTGTAGTGCTATAGTGCCACACCAGGACACAGGTAGAAATACTTCTCAACCAAATCCAAACCATACCCACTGTCTTCCAGTCAATTCCAACTCCTAGCAAGCAGCCCTAGAGGGCTGGGTAGAGTTACGGCATATGACTTCCAAGACTTAAAGTCACAGCTGCAGACAGCCGCACCTTTGTCCTGGGGAGAGGCGGCTGAGTTCCACCTGCAGAATTTTTGGTTAGCAGCCCACAGTTTAACACACCAAGCTGTCAGGGCTTCCTAAACTAAAGAACTAAAAACCCAGAAACCATTGTGCTAGAATTGATTCTGACTTGGTGACCCTGTAAGACAGAACTGCCCTCTAAGGGTTCCAAGTGTGTAAGCTTGCTTTTTTATCCTTTGCTTGTGAATTAATGGTGAAGGTTTCCAGACCCCATCAGTTTTCCACTCAACGCTTCATACTCATTTTGTTTCATGTCCGTGATTCCAGTCCCCATCGTGTACCATCACCTATCCCACATCTTCCCTGTTTCCCGTTTCCCTTCCTCCTTTCCGGACCATTTCCTGCTTTCTTAACCTTGTCTTTGGGTAAATGCTGCCCTTTTGATATCAAATGGTTGTTATTCTGAGTAATGTGGACCTCCCTAACATCATTCTTCTGTCCGTTTGTCTTACTGTAGTGGCTCATGTGTTGCTGTGATGCTGGGAGCTACAGCACCAGTATTTTAAATACCCACAGGGTCACCCATGGTGGACAGGTTTCAGCTGAGCTTCCAGACTAAGACAGACTAGAAGAAGTAGAGGTGTCCACTTCTGACTGTTTAGCCACTGAAAACCTTATGAACAGCAGTAGTATCTCTCTGGAGTCATTGTTTACCTCATAAGGCTGAAAATTGAGTCACGGGGTGGGTAACTTCAGCTCCAGGTCTGAAGAGGGGTTTCATCTGATCAGTTAGCCTGCCTTCTTGATAACTTTGAGTTTTGTTCCACATTATTCTCCCCGTCCATCTATGACGTTCTACCATGCCCCCTTCCGGAGCAGTTGGCAGTACTAGCCAGGCACCATCTACTTCCTACTGTCTCAGGCTCCTGGATGCTGAGGCTCACGTGGCCGTTCGTCCTCAGGATGCATCATTTCCATATTTCTCTATTCTTCACTCTTTGCTCCAGACAAGAAAAGACCAATCATTGCACCTCAGGTGGCTGCTCACGAGCTTCTCAGTCCCTGGTCGCTGCTCCTCAAGGGGACCTGTAGAATACAGTCTCTATGGACTGTTGTTAAGTGTCGTTGTGTACATTTCACCTCATAAAGGCCCCATGTACAAGAGAAGGACACTCTGCCCAGTCCTGCACCATCTTTACACCAGCCCATTGCTGCTGCCTCTCTGTCAGTCCATCTCACGGGGGTCTTCCTCTTACACTGACCCTCACTTTACCCAACATGAGGTGTTTCTCCAGGGACTAGTCCGGCCTTTGTGGACTATGCCTTGCCAATCGACTTTGCTGTCCCAGAAGACTATGATCCTGGGCCCCCAGGACCACTGACTCATCCCCTCGAGGTATTTGATTATGGATAAGAAGTTTTTGTAACTTAATCCCCTGTCTGCTCTAATTTGTTATTACTGTTAAGTGTTGTAGAGTGAGGTCCAACTCATAACTACTCTGTATAGGGTTTCGGAGGAGCTGTTGGTGAGTTTGAACCGCTGACTTGGAGGTTAGCAATTAATTGCATATCCAATAGAACTCCAGAACACGTATGTAGAAATGTCTTCTATCAAAGCAGCTTTGTATACATATTCATGGGCATAAACCCTTTCTCCTTCCATCACCTGGTCAACTTGGGGTCTATGTCTATATCGCTCATAGAAATGCATATAACAGCATTGACCTCAGTTGCTTTTAACTCTTATGTTGTATTTGTTGTTGAGTGCCATCGAGTTGATTCCAACCCACAGTGATCCTGTATAGAGTTTCCAAGGAGCAGGTGGTTAGTTTGAACCACCAACCCTGAAGTTCAAACGACTTTGCAGTCTGACGCATTAGCCCACAGCGCTACACCAGGTCTCCTTAACTCTTATACCTGGACTGTAATCTCTGCAGAAGCCGACCTCTTTCTCTCGAGCGGCTGATGGGTTCAAACCGCTGACCTATTGGTTAGTATCCAAGTGCTTAACCACTGCACCACTAGGATCCCTTCCTCCTGTCCTGTTGTCGTGAGGTGCCATGGACTTGGTTCCGACTCACAGTGACCCCCATGTACAGAACCAAACACTGCCGGGTCCTGCACCAGCCTGCCAAGCTTTGCTCTGCTGGAGCCCACTGTGGCCATCGCATTAAACACCCTCCTCTTGTTCATCAACAGTCTACTTTGTTAAGCATGATGGATGCCCTTCTCCAGGCACTGGTCCTTTGTGATAACATGTCCAAAGTCAGCAAGATGAAGCCTAGTCATTCATTCTAGCTGCATTCTTCCAAGACAGAGTTTTTCATTCTTCTGACTCAAACCAAACCCAACCACTGCCATCGAGTGGATTCTGACTTAGAGCAACGCTATAGAGAGAATGTGAGGCTCTTACTCTAGAGGGAGAATGTGAG
>NW_006408779.1:2063996-2073655 GCF_000296735.1 Chrysochloris asiatica | reverse complement strand
GGTGGAGGGTCAGAGAAAAAGAGGAAGACCCCCAATCGAGATGGATTGGCCAAGTGGCAGCATTGATGGACTCAAGCTTGGCACAGTAGTGAGGCTGGCCCAGGATCAGGCAATGTTTCGTCCTGCTGTGCACAGGGTCACTATGAGTCAGTACCGACTTGATGGCACCTAACAACAACAACGAGGAGCTCTAGTAGTGTTGTTGGTTGGTTGGTTATGTGTCGTGGAGTCGGTTCCGACTCATAGCGACCCTGTACAGGGTTTCCAAGGCTGTAAATCTTAACGGGAGCAGAAAGCCTCCTCTTTCTCCCACGAAACAGCTGGTAGTTTTGAACTGCTAACCCTGAGGATAGCAGTCCGATTTATAACCACTACGCTACCAGAGAGCTCTAGTAGTGTAGTGGTTATCAATCAGGCTGTAAACCTTAAGGTCAGCAGTTCAAAACTACCAGCTGTTATGTGGGAGAAAGATGAGGCTTTCTGCTCCCTTAAAGATTTACAACATTGGAAACCCTGTGCAGGGTCCCAATGAGTCGGCACCGACTCCATGGCACACCACCACCACCACATAATCCAGGTCTGCCTCCCATTCTTCTAGAACTCAATCCTCCAACTCCCAAGCCTCAATCATTATCAATTGCATGAAGTCGATTCTCACCCCATATTCAAGGGGGCTTCAAAAAGTTCATGGAAAAATTCCATTATCTTTTCATTACATTTTTCCATGAACTTTTTGAAGATTCCCCCATATTTCAGAGCAGAGCTGTGCTCCCTGAGGCTCTCAATGGCAGGCCTTGCAATGGAGGCAACTCTGGGCAAAGTCAAACCTTTCGGCTAGCCATGGAGGAAGGGATGAATGAAGCATGGACCAATAGTTACTTCTACCTCCGTGAAGCAGCAACCACTTTCGTCTTCGTCCACCTGACCATGGCCGTAGTCAACTAGCAGAAAGAGGAAATGTTGGGATTGGAACTTGGCAGATGTTCTACTCCTACTTTTAAGTTTGCATGCAATCAATAACGTTTCACATTCCTGACACTTGTGGGGAGAAGGCCGTGAGCAGTCCAGACCTGATCCTGAACTCACAGAATGCACATGAGACGAGCATAGCTGCCTCATCTTGTCAACATGGGGAGAAACTGAGATAAACTGCAAGCTGAACAAATCCTAGCCTCTGTCATCACTGACTTTAGTAAAGACGGGAGCACAATGGACTCTTCCCACCTGATACCGTAAGCCTAATGCCAAGTTTGTGGCACTTGTGTGGCGCACCACTCCTTTTTCAAACTGCCGTATTGGTACTTCCTCCCGAGTTCATTTCTAACCACAATCAGACTAGCCAATTTCCTAAGAAAAGTTTGCACATGAAGACATTTTCTCGAGTAAAGACATGACTAAGAAGGAGTTAGCTGCAGAGTTTTGTTGGTGTTGAACTTTTTAATGTCCAACAATGCACAGACATTTTGAATTGTGATGCTGCTTGCAGCCCCCACAATGTAATAGAGCTCTTCCTACTTCCTCCTGGGTTTGGCTTTTCCATTCATGCTTTCCTGTGATCTTTGTCCCTGGAGAATGCCATCTTTTGGTTGATGGTTGTAAGCAGTGTATACTGCTACTATTGTTCACGTTATAGACCTATCTCTTGGTAGACTGATAAACAGAGTCACGGGGGATGAATTCAGTCCAGGCCTGAAGAGTGATGAAGGGCCATAGTCTCTATCAGCGCAGTAAGCATGGTCTTTTGTGTTTTAGATTTTGGTCTACATTTCTCTCCCACTCCACCCAGGACCTCCTTTCAGATCCCTGTCAAAGTGGTCCTTGGTGATAGCTGTGCACCATCTCGTTCTCCTGCTTAGCCCGTGTAGTTTTGAGCACACTTGCAGGCAAGTCTGCTGGGAACCCAAGGGATGCAAATTGGACATAACACATCAGAGGAGTGCCTGCTGGGAACACAAGTCCTAGCTCCCCGAAGAATCCTCAGCTGCTGCTGCTGCTGCTGCTGGTGTATGAATTGTCATGATTTTGTTGAAGAGCAGACATGACCGAAAGTGACCATGGTCATTGCTTACCCTTGGATTTCCATTTCTAGGAAGGTGCACCCGTATTCACGTCACACATGTGCACTAAACATGTGTCCCACCAGACAAACTGTAACCCATTCTGAATTCAGAAAGAGCTTCTGAAACAGCAGCATTATAATCCTGGTGTGGTGCTCTAGGATAAGCACTGCCCTGCTAACCGTAAGGTTCGTGGTGCAAACCCACAGCTGCTCCTTGGAAACCCCATACAGAGCCACTGTGTGTATGAAGTGACCCCACAGCGCAGTCAAATTAGAGTGATTTCAATATATAAACATACTCATGTTGTAATGCTGTTTCATGCTGAAGACTAATTGTTACACTCATAAAGCATTTACCAGAGATAGGATCAGGTTTTTCCCTCTGATTCTACAGTTCTTAGTGGCTTTGCAAACAATTAAGTGGTTCCCTCTGTGAACAACTGTTCTCTTCGCCATGAGACCAGAAGGACTGATGGTGTCTGGCCACCATTACTGAACACTTTGATCAAAGACTCCATCGGAAGAATCCTGTTTTAAAGGAGGAACATGCAAAACAGAATTTCAGACTCTTGTGGACGCTTGCCTTTTTGGAGCCATAGCATATAGATGGAACCGGCAAACTATTGCCCTAAGATCAAAGCAGGTATCCCTGGGTTTTCAAAAGTTTGCTTTATGGTACTTCACGTTTCGGGAAGCACTACATTGTGGTTGTTGTTAAGTGTTGTTGAGTCGGTTCCAACTCATTGCAACGCTGTGTAGGGTTTCCAAGGAGCAAAGGTTTGAACTGACCTTGTGGTTCGCAGTCCAGTGCTGATCCACAGCACCACAACAGAAGTCCCCAGCACTATATATTACTACCTGTTTTTCTTAACCAAAAAAAACCTGAAGAGGATTTTTTTCAGTTTTATGAAAAAAAGGCCAAAAGCGAAGACAGCGTTCAGCTTTTTTTTTTTTCCAATAGTAAGCCACGAAGGAGGCAGCGTGCACCCAGGTGGGCGGTGAGAGTGGCTCACGTAGCTTCTGCCCCATTAGCTCAGCATCTCGACATCAAGCCGCCTTAGCGTTGAGCCGTGTCTGTGAACATTATATGTTTGTGTCATTACAGCTGTCAGGTGTTATTTGGTGTGATCTGGTAGCTTGTGTTTTGGGTCTGTATACACTCAAAACGGTTTCCCATGTAAATGAATGGGAATTGCTTCTTTGCTCGATGCCATTTCGGTTTGCAGAAGGTTTCATAGGATTGCTATACTTGACGATGGTGAGGGAAACCTGCAATCTTTAGATCTTAACCCAAAAATATCCCCTGAAGTCATCTTAAAACCGAGCCCGAGTTAGCTTCACTGGCCAAACAGGTCCTGCCTCGAGCTCTGGCGCTGTTAGGATAGCTCTGTGTGACCAAGCTGACAAGAGCAACAGTGGGCAGGATCCGGAGTGACCAGTGAGGAGGAGGAACTCGAAAGGAGGTCATCAGTGTCACCAAATGGTATGTTTAGAATCTGTTGAATTGGTGTGTGCTTTGTTGTGTATATTCTCAACAACAACAACATTTTTAACAGCACTGAGGGAAAAAATCAAACAAAACCCTAATTCTAATCAGTGAAAATACCAAATGAGATTTTTTTCCTTATCTCATACTCAACTTTCTACATAGGGAGCAAGCATGTCAATGAACAAATTACATATTACTTCTCAGCGTTTGCACCAGCACTATTTTCCTTACAAGCACAATGGTGAGAGATTTGTCTTGTCTCCATGCCTTATGATCAGTGAAGAATTGATCTCTCTCATCTACAGATCAGATTAGGGCAGAAGATACAAACACGTGGGCCGTGTACTGATGCGAACCATGAAAAGGGTCTGCACTGCACCAGGTGGGCTACTAGATGCTTTAGAGAAGCCAGGAGAACTAGATGGTACCCAGTTACAACTGCTAACTACTCTGGAAGGAAGCCCAATCAGGCACCAAGTAGCGTGGGACAAAAATGTGGAATAAAACTAAAAATCATTAAAAAAACAAACCAAACCCCCAAACCAAACTGGTTTACTCATCTAATAGAGACTGGTAGAACCTCAGAGACTATGACCTCAGATACCCTCTAGGCCTGAAATTGAACTCACCCCTATGACTCAACTTTTAGCCAAGCAAGACAGACCCATAAGTGAACAATAACACCAGGGAGGTACACACTCCTTAAAACAATCAACCATTTGCCATCCAGAGGGCAGCATTTGCCCAGGAAGAAAGTTTAGGAGGCAGGAAAGAAGGATGAATGGGAACAGGAAACACAGGGAGGAGGTACAAAGATTAATGCTCATTGTGGGGATTGTAATCCATGTCACTAAACAAAATGTGTATGAATTATTGGATGGATGAACAACGTGCTCTGTAAACTTTCCTCAAAATCACAATTTAAAATCCCTCAAACAAACAAACATACTTCATATCTGAACTAGTGGCCTGCGTTTTAAAACATGATGGTTTTGAAATCTGCCCACAAGTTCTCTGATACTCCTTCCCTCAAAAGGTTGAGTCTTATTCCTGTCTTGAGTGAGGGTTGGACTTTGAGATTTAATGATGTCAGAATCAACAATGTGTGACTTAGCAGAACGAGGTCATAAAGGCTGAGTGGCTTCCACCCTGCTCCTTGGATCACTCATTCTCAGGGAAGCTAGGCGCCATATTGTGAGGACAAGCACACAACCCATTTTGTTGTTATGAAAGGTTGACCTTGCCCACAATGAGTCTGGCCTTTGTTCTCCGTTTCCAGGATGTGATCTCTACTTTGCTGGGGGAACTTGGGTCACACTGGATAGTCTTAACAGTGTGATTTCAGATGGGGCTGGCCACACCTGATAGTCTTAGAGGGAGGCCTGGCCACGTCAAAAGGCCAACGATGGGGAAGCTTTGGGGCAGCAGGATCAGACCATGTAGAGACTGAGATCGCTGGCCGCAGATCAGCCAGTGAATCAACGCTGTCGACTTAAAGGAGTCCCGATAGCTGCTGAACATCGAGGCTTGGGTGAGCGTCCCTGGTGGTCAGTGCTGTTGTGACTGTCATCACACATTGACACCCAACACAGCCTGACTCCACAGGGAAAGAACAGAGCCCCACGTTTGGTACCTGACATGGTGCTTAAACCATATTGAATGAGCCCCTGCATCCTTCACTTCTTGTTGTCAACTGCCATCAAGTTAGACCTCAACTCATGGCACCCCAATGTACAAAGGAACAAAGCTCTGCCTGGTTCTGCGCTATCACGGTGGTCAGTTGAGGATCAGACTGTTGTGATCCATAGGGTGCTCACTGACTGATTTTCTGAAGTAGATTACCAGATCGCTCTCTCTGCAAGCTCTGCGGAAACCTGTTTAACATCATAGCAACACACAAGACTCCACTGACAGAGGGGTGGAGGTTGTGCATGGGGTGTCTCCGCCAGGAATTGAACTATCTCATGCGTGGCAGGTGAGAATTCTATCACCTAACTATAACTGTCCCGGTCCATTAGTCTCCTTACCACAGTGACTCAGTATTGACACAGTGGCGTTTCATTGTCACTCTTCTCCTTTCTAAGAAGGTCCACTGTAGGAAAAGACATCTTTTTGAGTGCCTAAGTCTACCATGACTCCCTTTCTTTAAGAACCAGCAGCCATGCTTGTACCATGTGACCTTGCATCTCAGCCAGTTGATTAGACTAGGAGTGGGTCACTGAACCAGTGTGATTACCTGTCATTCTCTGTGTGTGGCTTTTACTAGAGAGTTTTGAACCTGGTTGATGTGTCGACCCCCAAAGATGTGCATGTGTAGTACAAACCAAAATGATAAATGATGTACTAGTATTCATATCCTCATCCCTCCCCTGGCAGGATAAACAAAGCTCCTATTGCCCAATTCAACATTATTCAATTCTTTCCCACATTCTTAAATGTTTTGGAATAGTCAGTGGGGTGGGGCCACACTCTTGAGAGATAATAACTCATGCTGACTCAGGGGAGGAAAAGGAGCTAACAGAATACTGGACAGTTGGAGCGTCCAGGAGGAGGAAGTTCCAAGTGTGCTGTACAGAGAACAAGGACTGTCTGGGGCTCCTATGACTGCTAGGACAAAATAATACAAAGTGGGGGGCTTTTGAGAGCAGAAATGTATTCCTTCACAGAGGTGGAGCTTTGAAATTCAAATCCAAGTGTGAGCCATGGAATGGGGACTCTGCTCCAGGCCTCTCTTGGCTTCTGGCATCCCTTGGAGTCCTTGGCTCACAGCTTGGTCCCGTCATTGATGACAAGACTGGTCTTCCTCTGGATCCTTGTTTCTGTATCTGTACAGTCTTTTACAAGACACCATTGTGATGAATTAGGACCCACTCTACTCCACTGTGACCTCATGTTGATCTAGGTAACTGGTATCATCTCAAAGACCCTTTTTCTAAATAAGGTCACTCCAGAATGAGCTTTTGGCCCAACCAGGACCCATGTCAAGGGAGCAAGAGTTACTCTGCCTTGATACATATGTGAGCTGTCAATCCCCGTGCCAGCTCTGTAAAACTAAGATGTGCTGTTTTGCTCCAGGAAATAGCTGTGTCCACAAACAGTTGGTGGTCAGCAGATTCTTAGAAGATGACCCGTAAGTCCCTGTGAACGCTGTTCTGAGCTCCTTACACTGCTCTATACTTTACATTGCCCTGTCCTAACCAACTCCGGTATTTATCAGTGATGATGAGTTTATCTGCATTCCTGCTACCGGCAATGGACTCAGCCATTGGCGGTAACGTTAGCTGTACCCTAGCTGCCTGCGCCATTGCCTCTATGAACTGTCCCTCTGTATGCTCCCTGCAGTGGTTAATCTCACCCCCTGAGACTGTCTGCATCCCCAACTCAAGTTGCTTATAAATGAATCTCTCTTTAGTTACAACTTTTCAGGCTTGAGTTTTACTCATTTGATTTGGCGTAGTTGGCAGGATCTGAAGGGATCACTGGTTGTCACACCAGGAAGTCAGGAACTTGGAGCTTTGAATCCAACATGAACCCTTTGCATTCACATATCTTCAAGGATTGCTACCAGAGTTGTTCCAGGTAAACACTCACTGCTTAATCTCTACTCTCTTTGAATGCAGTTCTTTGGGATTTTCCCTTTTTTCCAGATTGCTTAGCTCTCTTGACTTTTCTGCTTACCTCTGAGTCCGTGGTTGAGTCCAGTGCTCCAGATGAGACCAGCGCCTGACAATCAGCCTCTTCATTAAACCGCCTTCCTTTGTGTCTCTTAACTCTTTCAGGACCAAATTACTTTCTGCTTTGAATTTTTCTTGAAGCCATTTGTTTTTAGTAGTGGAAGGCATTTTGAATAGAATGAAAATGTTTTATTTGAATCTCAACTTTGATACAATTAGTGGACTCCTTATGTCTCAAGGGCTCTCTCGTGCTGGGCTTGGTGGGATGAGGCCTGCATTTTCTGACTCCTGCAGGTATTCAGGTCCCCACCAGATGGCAGCATGCACTAAAAGAGGGAAACAGCATCCCACTAAATCCCAGAGCTAGGAACTATAGGTGGGCACAGTATGTCCCATGGGTCACAACAGGATTAAAGTTTGGTGCACATGCCTGTGTGGCACAGATGTCTGCATTTTGTTGAGGGCTCACTGCTTGCATATGGTACCAGAAGATGAGATGTGTTGTCTTTGAAGACGGTGCACCACACCCCTGTACAGGGTCTACTGCTGGTTGTATGTTGTCTCCGTTTTGTTTCATGATGGGGTGGCATGCACTCACTAATGGAAATTTTGAAAAGGAATAGCTATCTGGGAATACACAGAAATCAAATTGACTACATCTGTGGAAAGATGCGGTGGAAAAGCTCCGTATCAGCAGCCAAAACAAGGCCAGGGGCAGACTGTGGAACAGACCCTCAATTGCTCAGAAGCAAATCCAGGCTGAAGCTGAAGAAAATGAAAACAATTCCATGAGAGCTAAAATATGACCTTGAATGTATCCCACCTGAATTTAGAGATCATCTGAGGAACACGTTTGATACCTGAGATACTAAAGACTGAAAACCAGAAGAATTATGGGATGACATCAAGAACATCATACATGAAGAAAGCAAAAAGTCATTGAGAAGACAAAAAAGAAGGAAAGGGTCAAAATGGATGTCAGAAGAGACACTGAAACTTGATCTCCTGCGTAGAGATGCTAAAGCAAATGGAAGAAGTGAGGAGGTATAAGAACTGAACAAAAAATTTCAAAGGTCAGATCAAGAAGACAAAGTCAAATGTTATAACAAAATGTGCAAAGACCAGGAGTTAGAAAATCAAAAGGGGAAAACATGCCCAGCATTTCTCAAGCTGAGGGAACTGAAGAACAAATTCAAGCCCTGACTTTTGGTATTGAAGGAATCTCTGGGCAAAATAGTGAATGATGCCAAAAGCATCAAAAGAAGGTGGAAGGAATATGGAGTCAATGTACCAAAAAGAAATGGTTGATGTTCAACCATTTCAAGAGGTAGCAGATGATCAAGAGCCAATGATACTGAAGGAAGAAGTCCAAAGTGCATTGGCAAGGAACAAGGATTCAGGAATTGATGAAATACAAATTGAAATCTTTCAACAAACTGATGTAGCACTGGAAACACTAACCCATCTGTGCCAGGAAATTTGGACGACAACTATCTGGCCAACTGACTAGTAGAGATCTGTGTTTGTGCCCATTCCAAAGAGAGGTGACCCAATGGAATGCGGAAATCATTGGACAATATCTTTGATATCCCAGGCAAGTAAAGTTTTACTAAAGATAATACAGAAACAGCTGCAAGCATACATTGACAGAGAACGTCTAGAGATTCAAGCTGGATTAGATGAAGTCATGGAACAAGGGTTTTCATTGCTGATGTCCGATGGCTCTTGGCTGAAAGCAGAGAATACCAGAAAGATGTTACTTGTGCTTTATTGACTACACAAAAGCTTTCAGTTGTGTGGATCCTGACAAGCTATGGACAACATTGCTAAGAATGAGTATTCTGGACCACTTAATTGTGTTCAAGAGGAACCTGTACCAAGAGGCAGTTGTTCAAACAGAACAAGGGAAAACCGAATAGTTTAAAATTAGGAAAGGTATGTGACAGGGTTGTATTTGTTTCACCATACTTATTCAATTTGCATGCTGAGCAAATAATCTGACAAGCATGATTATATGAAGAAAAAAGTGGCATCAGGATTGGAGGAAGACTCATTAACAACCTGTGATATGCAGATGATATACCCTTGCTTCCTGAAAGCGAAGAGGGCTTAAAATACTTACTGTTGAAGATCAAAGACCACAGCCTTCTCTATGGGTTGCACCTCAATGTAAAGAAAACAAAAATCTTCACCATTGGACCAATAAACAACATCCATACCAATGGTGAAAATATTAAAGTTGTCAAAGACTTAATTTTGCTTGGCTCTACCATCAACACTCAAGGAGCTCTGGTAGCGTAGTGGTTACGAATCGGGCTGTGAACGGCAAGGTCAGCAGTTTGAAACTACCAGCTGTTCCTCAGGAGAAAGATGAGGCTTTCTGCTCCCGTAAAGATTTACAGCCTTGGAAACCCTGTACAGGGTTGCTATGAGTTGG
>NW_006408779.1:2062762-2063896 GCF_000296735.1 Chrysochloris asiatica | reverse complement strand
CCCTCATTTTGTATCAGCTGGATGCTTCCCTCTCAGCTCTAGGCCTCTGTGGCTGTGTCCTTGTCCATGGGCTTAAGTGTCTTCAGGTCTCACCACACTTTGGACCAACCTGTCCTTCCTCTTCTCTCTCTCATCTCCAGGTCAGCGGAAGCCAATGGACTGTGGTTGAACTCAGCCCATTTCTTCACTGCTGCCTTTCCCCCTCTTCCACTCACCAGTAGACCAATGTGGTCACCAGCAAGCTTACATGCTTCTTTGTGTGTTCCCTTTGAGTTTCAGTCTTAGAGGGAAGTTTGTCCTGAAGGAACTTGAGTGCTTGCCTTGATGTCTTCCTGGTGAACAGCTTGCTTATTCTTGTAGTAACCAGTCATGCTGACGTTTTTGTTTTGGGTTTTTCCTGATGCTTTTTCTTTGAAGATGTATCTTCTGTCACTGTAGCTGTTCCAGGCTGGTCTGCTTGTCCTTTCTAGTGGGAATGTCCCATCTCATAAAGTTCTGGATGGGACTCAGGATTCCACCTAAGGTCCTATACTCTGTAAAGACTTTGCAAGAGATCTATTTGACTGGGCAAGTTCTAGAACCTCTTTTAGGAATTCTGATCAGTTATAGGCCAAAGACGGGCTTACAAGATTTTTCTAATCATGTTTCCCAGCATTCCTTTCTATTCCACTCATGTGTCTATGTTATAATAGTAGACAAAGGAAACTAATATTCATAAAACACTCAAGCATCTTAGTATTATTTACCCTCTTCAAGCTATACCTAGATCCCTGTATCCCAGAGCCCTGTTGTTCCAAGGTTGAGCACGCATCACTATTTACCTCTGTCCCACTAGGCCATACAAACCTGTCTCAGTGTTCCCCTATCTATCTTGTTCTTCCGCCTCCTCCCCCTTCTTATATTGCGCTCCTCAATACCCGAACTAAACCCCCCACCCAAACCCCATTCTTGTGGTTACCTTATGTTCCATTAATTCTTCTCTTCATTTAAGACAATCTATTTTATCCTGTAATCTACCTGACCTTCCCACCACCTGGATCTCTGTTCTTCTGTGTTTACCTTTTTTTCACATTGTAATTGTTTTGATCATAGACTGACCTCCCAGATCCTCTGTTCTTATAATTTTATTCTGTT
>NW_006408779.1:2052433-2059656 GCF_000296735.1 Chrysochloris asiatica | reverse complement strand
GCTGTTCCTCAGGAGAAAGATGAGGCTTTCTGCTCCCGTAAAGATTTACAGCCTTGGAAACCCTGTACAGGGTTGCTATGAGTTGGAACTGACTCCACGGCACATCACCACCATCAACGCTCACAGAAGCAGCTGTCAAGAAATCAAATGACATATTGCATTAGGTAAATCTGCTGCACATATCTCTTTAAAGTGATGAAGAGCAAAGATGTCAGCTTGAGGACTAAGGTGCGCTTGACCCAAACCATGGTATTTTCAATAATCTCAAATGCATAGGAAAGCTGGACAGTGAATAAGGAAGACCATAGAAGAATTGATGCATTTGAATTATGGTGTTGGAGAAGAATATTGAAAGTGCCATGGGCTGCCAAAAGAACCAACAGATCTATGTTGGAAGAAGTGCAGCGAGAGTGTTTTTTGGAAGGCAGCATGGCCAGACTTCGTCTCTCATATTTCAGACGTATTATCAGGAGGGAGCAGTCCCTGGGAGAAGAAGAGGAAGACCCTTACCCAGATGGGTTGGCACAGTGGTGGCAGCAATGGGTTCAGACAACGATTGTCAGGGTGGCCCAGGACCGGGCAGTGCTGTTAACTGTTGTGCATAAGGTTGCTGAGTGGGTACTGACTTGATGGCACATAACAACAATCTGGGGGGCATTTTAATTTCTGTGCATTACAGTTGAACACAAACCTCTTGCCTTAAACAGAAACATTGGGACATGTTTTTAAGTGGATATCAGGAACTCTTAAAAAAAATATCAAAACAGTAAACTTGCCTCTTACGGGATATAATTTTCAAAGCAGGCCAAGTTAATGAAACAATTACAGTGGGAAAGGTTTGTAGCCCACAAGCCAGCTCTCAGGCTCCCTCCTGGCCCTCCCCAGGTGTTCCCCTTTAGCCAGCCTAACCATCCTATTCTCAGGCTAACAGCCTTTCTGAATTTTCTTATCACCTAAAACGTCTGCAAAGGAGGCTAAAGTCATGCTCAAAATGCCTTTGAAAATTAAATACCTGGAGGAACCCAAGAAACCTCCCCGAGTTACCTTTACTCCTTTTCTAGGGCAAAACTGTACTATATTATTTAGGATTTCCCAAATGATGAGAAGACTTCTTGAAACTCCAAAAGTAATTTAAAATCCTAATTGAAACTTGGGTTGTCAGAGGTATGCCAATTGCTTAATATGAGAGGCTTATAAAACCTTCACAAACAAATTCAATGATCTTTCAATTGCATTTTTCTAAAAACATGTTGTACCTCCCTTGTATATTAGTTGGGCCCAGGGAAGCCTAACTATTGATGGATGTCGAAGGCTAGAAATACCCTGAAAAACATAGGGCCATGGGAACCAACATGGCTGGGCTCGAGCTAGCAAACAGAGCCAAACATTTTGGCAAAGATTTATTTCAAACTATACCAAAGGTGAGTGATTGGGATACAGTCCAAAGTTGTAAGCAAGAAAAGGATGGAAACATTTCTAATTTTGAGAATCAACTGATTAAGCTCTTCCAAGAATCCTGGTGTGGCGCTGTGGGTTAATGCACCAGACTGCAAAGCCATTTGAACTGCAAGGTCGGCGGTTCAAGCTCACCAGACACTCCTTGGAAACCCTATTCAGGGTCGCTGTGGGTTGGAATCGACTCAACGGCACATCACAACAACAACGGCACATCACATCACAACAACAAGAAGAGCATGTTGGACTTCAGCCAGAAGAATGTTGAATATGCATAGTCTTTCATTCCATGTTTCTTAATGACCTCAACCCTGAGCTTACTAAACTGCTTGTATAACACTGCCTAAATGATGGATATGTCCCGACCCAGAACTAAACACTTACCCCACATATGGGCTCAGACTTTAAAGTCCCAAACCAAAGAGGCCAAACAGGAAACTACAGCCAGACAAAATAAGCTCCTGACCCTTCATTTACATCAACTTTCAACTTAGCTGACAGAATGACATCCATGCCAGCACAGGGAAGTCACTTCGAAGTAACCCTGAAACTAAAATGAGTGTCTGTTAATTTTGTAAGGAACCTGGGCATTTTATAAAGGATTGTCAATTTAAAATGAAAGTTGATAGATAGTAAGACCAAATCCTTCATCAAACAGTGTGAAGGGCTCCCACCAATTCACAAGAGCTTCTCCTCTAGTAAATTCAGGAAGAAAAAAGTGTTGTCCAAATAAACAGAGAGCCAGGTAAACTTTAATCCACAGAACTGCTGTCCTCTCTGCCATCAACCCCACAAATGTACAAAAGTCCCAGTCCCAGAGTAACAAGACATCAAATATAGTAGGGTTACCATTCACGGACAAGTGTGAACTAATTCTCAACCTAGTTCCCTCTCTTTAGGCCTTGATGAAGACATTTACCCGCTTTTACTCAGTTTAGTTATCCCATTAAACCTTTTAAAAAGAGATCTTTTATGCAAATGTAGAATAAAATGTTTGAAAACAGGAGAGATGCTATTAAACATACCTGAAACTAACAGACGGATTGTACAATAGAAAACGCCACACATTAAGAGGCCGGTTGCTCCTTTTACTCAGCTCTGCAGAGCGCCTCCCTTCTCTACCTGGAAGCCTTTGAGCTGTGATCTCGTGTTCTGACTCAATCAACTCACATTAACATGGACATCTCTGAACTTTTACCTAAAAGTTCATAATATCCATTTTTAAAAAGAAGCTAGAGAAAGACTTGGCCCAATAGACTGATATCTTCTAACTGCAGGCTTAATAATTCCTGGTACGAGAACTTGGAACACTGTCAAAAAGCATAATAAAGGGGGTGGGGGGAAGAAGATTGAGCTGATCCAAGCTGATGAACTTGACCTATGCATACGAATGCAGTGACACAAAAGAGGCAAAGAATCCTTACAGCAAGAAACAGTCCCACCCCCTCCACACACAGAGTAGACAGACAGGGGCAACTTGGACATTGGATACCCAAATGGGGAGGGAGGGACTACAAAGGCAAGAAGTAACTGGCTTACAGGCTTTCAAGAGGGAACCTAGAGCTAGGGGACATGGAGGAAGGCAGAATCACCAGTGAGTACTATCCAATTTGTCTAGGTGGAGCTGATGGAATGAAATACAGTTGGGTTACGTGCGATACTGTAGTGAATAATGGTTATCAAGATGGATTGTGAGGGTTGGAAATGCAAGGGTAGATGTTTTGTAGCAAGGAAGAGAGCAATTATTTCTCCAGTCTAGGAGTGGAGGTCTCTGGGACCACCAACGGATAAGAGCCGAGAACGGGACCCCACTCAGAGAACCGGGGATGCCTGAGATGGAGACAGAGGTGATGACATGGAGGGATGAAGTAGCTGGGGACTTTGGATCCAGAGAGGGCGAGGAACTGTGGGCCGAAGACTGACGGGGAAGTGGGGAGTGTAGAGCACGGACTTCTAGGATATGCCCTTTGGTCAGAAGACGATGCATGGAGGGGATTGGAACCATGGCAATGTAATGATATACGATGGAATGAATATGGAACTGAGGTTCTCTCATGCAAACTATCATATAATTCACAATAAAACATTAAAAAAAAAAAAAAGAAGCATAATAAAGTGGACTGGAGATGGTTTACAGGGCCTCCATGCCATCCTCAAAGCCAACCTCAGCGCTGCCCTAGAGGCCAGAGTAGAACTGCTCCGTAGAGTTTCCAAGACAGTGACCTTTATGGAAACAGACTGTCTTGTCTTTCTCCTGGGGAGCAGCTTTTGAGTTCAAACCGATGACCTTTTAGTTAGCCGTCCAGTGCTGAATTCACCGTGCCGCGGTTCGGTTCCAACTCATAGCAACCCTGTGTAGGGTTTCCAAGGAGCAGGTGGTGAGCTTGAACCACCGCCCTTACAGTTCTATCTGACCATGCAGTCCAGCACATTAAAGGCAGTGCCACCCCTCATCTCTGTTGTTGTTGTTAGGTGCCATGGAGTCGGTACTGACTCATAGTGACCTCATGCACAGCAGAATGGAACCCAGCACTTTAGGGCTTCTCTAGTCATGTTGTAACCCCCGAAGAGACTCACTTGATAGCGGGTTGTTTTCATCGCACCCTTTTCAGAATCTCCTTTCATCCACACAGTCAATACTTAATTCTCTTTCATTTTGGAAAACTAAATGAATTATATAAATGAGGGAGTCCTCATGTGGCACTGTAGGATGAACACTGGACTGCTAACTGAAAAGTTGGCGGTTCAAACCCACTGGTTGCTCCTTGGAAACCCTATGTAGGGTTGCTTGAAGGTGAAACTGACTTGATTACACTTAGTGATACAACAACATAATATCTTAGGGGGTTACTGAGCCTTCCACCTACTTTCCCCAGATTTTAATGCTGGTTTAAAGCCTTCACAATTTACTCAAGGGTCCATGTTATTACAATATGTGCACAACAGTCTTGTATTTCCCCCCAAACATTCAGACATAGGCCAATACAACTCCTCCAAAGAAAACAATCTCCACTTAAATATTGGGGCTAGGTGGGGAACACACAAACAACTGAGAGGACATTTAGGGTTCTAGTTACTGCAAGGTGCAGTCTTTAGATGACTTGTTAGGTGCCATACCTGTCCATTGTTGTTATGTGCCGTGGAGTCTATTCCGACTCATAGTGACCCTGTACAGGGTTTCCGAGGCTGTAAATCTTTACGGGAGCAGAAAGCCTCATCTTTCTCTTGCAGAAGAGCTGGTAATTCCGAACTGCTGACCCTGAGGTTCGCAGCCCGATTCATAACCACTACACTACCAGAGTTCCTGTACTTGTCCACAAGCGGTTGCTATTTGTTGTCGTTAGGTGCCGACGAGTCTGTTCCAACTCTCAGTGCCCCTGTGCACAGCAAAGAGAAACACTGCTCAGTGCCGCACCGTCCTCACAATCTTTGCTGCACCTGAGCTCACGGCTGCCCCCCTTTTGGGGGTTGTTCTTTTTTCTCTGATCCTCTACTTTACCAATGGAGTCCTGGTGTGGCTCTGTGGGCTAATGCACTGGACTGCAAAGCCAGTCTGAACTGCAAAGTTGGTGGTTTAATCTCACCAACCACTCCTTGGAAACCCTATACAGGGTCGCTATGGGGCATAACCGACTCGATAGCATGTAACAACCACTTTACCAAGCATGATGTCCTTTTCCAGGGACTGGTCCCTCCTAATAATATGTCTAAAGTATGAGAGACAAAGTCTCACCATCCTGGATTCTAAAGAACATTCTGGTTGTACTTCTTTTAACATAAATTTGGTTGTTTTTCTGGCAGTCCATGGTACTTTTAATATTCTTCCCCAATATCATAAATCCTTAATTCTTCTACGGTCTTCTTTATACATTGTCCAACTTTCACATGCACATGAGGATATTGAAAATACCATGGCTTAGATCAGGCATACCTTAGTCCTGTAACTAACCTTTTTGCTCTTGAACACATTAAAGAGGTTTTGTGCAGCAGGTTTGCCTAATGCAACACGTCCTTTGATTTCTTCCATGAGTACTGATAGTGGAGCCAAGCAAAATAATGTCTTTAATAACGTCAATCTTTTCTCCATTTATCGTGAAGTTATTTATTGGTCCAATTGTAAGGATTTTTGTTTTCTTTATATTGGGGGTACAATCCATACCAAAGGCTGTATTCTTTGATCTTCATCTGTATTTTAAGTCCTCTTCACTCTCACCAGCAAGGTTGTATCATCTGGATTCTGTTACGTCAGTTTTGGAACCCAGGTTGTGTCATGGGTTGAGAGCTGTGTTGCTAACCGCAAGGTCAGAACTTAGAATCTACCAGCTTCTCCATGGGGGAAAGATGCGTCTTGCGTCTTGCTCCTCCCACACAGATGACAGCCTTGGAAACGCTATACTGCATCGCTCGGAGTCAGAACTGCCTCAGTGCACACAATCTCCACCCACAGCAGCACCCCGGCAACTTGTTGTTAAGTGGCATCAAGTCAGTTCTGACTCACAGTGACACTGTATAGTGTTTCTGAGGCTGAAAATATGTGGAGGAGCAGAAAGGCCTCATCTTTCTCCCACAGAGTGACTCGTGGGCCCAGACCACCGAGTGTGTAGTTCGCAGTCCAGTGCTGACCATACAGAGCCACATCATGAGGACGATAGCCTTGGAACCTGTGGGCCACTTGGACCTGTCTGTTTAGGGTCACTATGAAGTGACGAGAACTCCGTGGTGGTGGGCTGGGTTTTTGTTTTGGTTTGTCACTGAAAACGCGTCCTAGCAACAAAAACTCGAAGTCAGGAAATACTTTAGTCAAAAAAGGGTTAATGATACTACATGAGGCAATTTTTTTTTTTAAAGTTTTTATTATGAATGTTGTGGGAGAACAAGGAGCTCTGGTAGTGTAGTGGTTACAAATCGGGCTGCTAACCTCAGGGTCAGCAGTTTGAAACTACCAGCTGTTCTGTGGGAGAAAGATGAGGCTTTCTGCTCCCAAAGATTTATAGCCTCGGAAACCCTGTACAGGGTCGCTATGAGTCAGAACCAACTCCACAGCACGTAACAACAACAACAACATGTGGGAGAACATCAGTTTTACATTCATTCTATCATATTTCATTTCATTGCAATGATCACAATCCCTTCCATGCTTCATCAAATAACCAAAGGACACACCCCGCAGTCCCGCCCCACCCGGCCATCAGCGCACAGCCCCTCTCCCTCCAGTGTCCCCAGCCGCTCCATCTGTCCACGTCATCATCTCTGTCTCCAACCCTGGCATCACTGCCTCTCTGGGTAGGGTCATGCTCTCCGCTCTTCTCACTTGATGGTCCCAGGGACCTCGGCTCCTGGGCTGCAAAATCAATCACTCCCTTCCTTTTGTCAAAAAACATCTACCTCTACATTTCCAACCCTCACAGTCAGTCCTGATGGCAATTGTTCACTACTGTACCACAAGTGTCTTATCCCCATTTCCTTTCGCCAGCCCGGTCCCAACAGATTGGAAATCATTCAGTGGAGGTTCTACCTACTCCTGCCCAATCTGGAACTAGGCTTCATCTTGTATGCTTGTAAGCAAGTCACTTCTTGCCTTTATAGCCATTTCCTCCCCCCCCCCTCCCCCCGATTCTGGGTAGCCAATATCTAAGTAGCCCACCCCTGTCAACCCTGTGTACTGAGGGGGTGGGAGTGATCCTTGCTGTAAAGATTTGTTCCCTTTTTTAAACTACTACATCCATACGTATAGGCAAAGTTCATCAAATTGTAGTGGGTTACTCTTT
>NW_006408779.1:2039693-2052168 GCF_000296735.1 Chrysochloris asiatica | reverse complement strand
GGTTATTGCTGTTTGCACTGAAAGTTACAGATGACTTTTCAATCTTTTAAAAAAGTTTACAACAATTTTACCATGTGTGAATTAGTGGTTTTAAAAACTTGTATGTCTATTAATTATTCAAAGAATAATATTTCTTATAAGTTGACTGTTTTTAAGTGCCTTCGGGTTGGTTCTGACTCATAGTGACCCTGTATCAGGTTTCCAAGGAATGGCTGGTGAGTTTGAAGCACTACCTTGTGGTTAGCAGTCCAGTGCTTATCCTACAATGCCACACAAGGACTAGTGATGTAGACTTTTTGGTTGCAGTAAGGAGCTTTGGTAACGTAGTGGTTACGAATCGGGCTGCGAACCGTAAGGTCAGCAGTTCGAAACTACCAGTGGTTCAGCTGGAGAAAGATGAGGCTTTCTGTTCCTGTAAAGATTTACAGCCTCGGAAGCCCTGTACAGGGTCGCTATGGGGCGGAACCGACTCCACGGCACGTAACAACAACAACAACAACAACAGAGAATTAGGATGTTAAATCATAGCTTCTATAGACACAATCTTTTTAGTGACAACATTATCACTACTTTACAGGTAAGGAAACGGAGTCGGAAAGGATTAATCCATTTGTCCAAAATGACGCAGGAAATAAATTGCAGAACTGGGATTCGAAGCAGGTGTGAACATTCATTCCTTGAGGCCACATACATGCTCCACAGACCTATACGGTGCCGGGAACTCTGTAGGCATCAGGGTTGCAGCATGAACCAAACAGGCCCAAATCCCTGCTCCTCTTGGGATTTGTCTTCCTCAGACGCTGACATTGCAGCATTGTGTGTTCTCACACTCACAGCAATGTCTGAGGGCGTCCTCAATCTAAGTCATAACACCAAAAAGGCCCTTTCTGGCTCAGAGAAGTTCTGGGGTTTGGGCTTCAGGTACTGGCCAATCCAAGCACTCCAGTACTGTATCAGGACCTGGTCATTTTCCCACCCCCCAGTTGCACTTTCTTTACATTGTGTCCCCTCTCGGATACACTCTGCTCCGGCTCATAGTTGGTGTTACTGTTGTTACTGTTAGGTGTGGTCAAGTTGACGTCAGTTCCTAGTGAATGAAGCTGTGTCCTGTCCTGTGCTGGCCACACAATTGTTACTCTATCAGCTCATCATTTGGGGGGCGGGGGAGGTCTTCCTCTTTCTTGCTGACCCTCTTACTTTTTGATGTTCTTCTCCAGGGACTGGTCCCTCCTAAAACATGTCCCTCCTGATAATATGTCTGAAGTATGAGAAACGAAGACTTGCCAGTCTGGCTTCTAAGGAGCTTTCTGGCTGTACATCTCCCAACACAGAGTTGTTGGTTCTTCTAGCAGCCCATGGCACTTTGAATACATTTTAAAAAAATGATCTTCCTTATTCACTGTCCAGAGTTCACATGCAGATGAGGTGATTAAAAATACCATGAAAATATACTTTTTTGTAGCTTTGTCAAAATAGGGATTTTTTTTGTTTGGCCAATGTCTATCAAATGATTGATTTTGATATAAATTATCAAAAACATATCCAAGTTATAAGCTAAGAAGACCCATATCCACCGAAATCCAGGTCTCTTGTCTTCTCTCTCTTGAGCTGTCTCGTTGCTCTGTTTCCCCTTACTCTCCTCCTAAGAACCAAGACCCAAAGCATACCCAGATGAACCCCAGGCTTACCTGCTGTTTCTCCAGTGAGACTCTGCTTTCCAGGTACATTTGCTATGGCTGCAACCCCGAACCACCTCCCCAGCAAGACTCTCTGTCTAGTAACAAACCCAGCATTGTCCCCAAAGGGCTTTTGTTTTGTTTTTCACGGATTAAAGCACTTTACTGAATTCCCATTACACAGAGGATACATTTCAAAATTCTTAAAACGATCCATGACCTTTCTACTCCTCTTTTAATTCCCCTTGCTTCTCCCAATATTGTCTATGTTTGTCCTCCTCTTGTTCGCTCTCTCTTCCTTTTTTTTGGTTATGTTGCCAGTGATTCTTTTAAATTTTGATTTAGTTTTTATTGTGAATTATGTGTTAGTTTACATGGGGGAACATCATCTTTACATTCATCCTATCATATTTTGTTTCATTGCAATGATCACAATCCCCTGCATGCATCATCAAACACCCAAAGGGTACACCCCACACGCCTGCCCCCCAGCCGCTAGCCCACAGCCCCTCTCCCTTCTGAGTCCAGAGTCCCCAGCCACTCCTTCTGTCCATGTCATCATCTCTGCCTCCATCCCTAGTGTCACTGCCTCCCAGGACAGGGTCTCACACTTCACTTTTCTTCCTTGATGGTTCCAGGGATCTCTGCTCCTGGACAGCAAAACCAGCCCCTCCCCTCCTTTTGTTACCAAACATTTACATTTACCTTTCCAAACACTCACTGTCAGACCTGATAGCAATCATTCCCTATTGAACCACAGGAGGCCTTTCCCCCTCACCTTTTATCAACCCCATCCAGACAGGTTGGAAACAACTCAGTGGAGGTTCTACATTTCCCTGTATCCTCTGGAACTAGGTTCCCTATTGAAAGCTTGTAAGCCAATCACTTCTTGATTTTGTAGCCCCCCCATTTTGGGTAGCCAACGTCTAAGTTCCCTATCCCTGTCGACCCTGTGTACCAAGGGGGTGGGAATGATCCTCACATAAAGATGTGTCTGCTCTTTGTCATATGCATCTGCAAGTGTAGGTCAAGCTCATCCACATTTAGTGGGTTACTATTTTTTTCCTCTTCATGCTTCCTCTAGTCATGTTCTGATCATCCAGCCATTGATGCCAGGTCAAATGGGTACTATCTGCAAATGTGGGTTTTCGTGTGCATCTCCCCTCACTTCATATCAGCTGGATGTTTCACATTCCGTTCTAGTCCTCTGTGGCCATGTCCCTGCCCCTGGGCCCAGGAGTCCCCAGGTCTCGTCAATCCAGGTCATCAGTAGTCTATTGAATGTGGTTGGACTTAGTTCACAACTTCATTGCTGTTTTTCCCCCTCTTCCCCTTATCGATGACCAGTGTGGTCAGCAGCAGGACCATAAACCTGCTAGTGTTACTCCATTTGAGTTTCAGCCTTGGAAGGGGGCTTGCACCCCCAAAGGTCTTTGCCCTCAGCTCCTGGGAGGTGATTTCTGTTTGCCAAGTGGCACTGGGCTTGCCTGGTGGTGCAGGGGAGTGTGCTTTAGGGTTGGGGCTGGTTCTTCTGCCTTAGACTAGGGTTGACCTTGTCAGAAAGGCCTACAGTTGGAATTTAGAGTGAGGGGTTGAGATCAACCGCTTGGGCAATCAATACATCAATCAAATGTATGTCATGAACCCACTGTCATTTGTCAATTCTGACTCCTGATAACACTGTAGGACAGGGTAGAAGTGTTCCTTAGGGTTTCTGGGACTGTAAATCTTTACAGGAGCAAACAGCCTCATCTTCCTCCCATAGAGCTTTGAACTTCTGATCCTGCAGCTAGCAGCCCAACACTCAACCCCCTGGACCACAAGGGTTCCTTTATGCAGTGACGCCCCAGTGAAAACTCTGGACACTTGTTCTGACTCTACAGACACAGGACAAGGCAAACGCTGTACTGGGTGCACCTGGGATCTGCTCCAGGTGCCTCATCTCCCGGCTAAGTCTAACCAGCGTCCTTCCCATATAATAAGCCACACCTGTGAATACAACGGGCGTCCAGGTAAAGTGCTGGGCAGCTCACTGGGAGGTTGGTGGTTCCATGTGAGTGCTCTAGGAAGACCTCTCATGGAGCAGTTCCACTGTGTGCTCTAGGGACGCTACGAGTCGGAGCTTACGTGGGGGCTTCCGGTACATATGGCAACTTTCAGTAAATTCTATGAGTCCTAGTGAATTGTGGAACCTTAAGGGGGTCTGGAGAACACATGGATCTTATAGTAAGGATCAGAAGAGGGGGTGGCCTCAGGGACTGTTCACTGTAACTCTGGGCACCTCCTGGGCCATCCATCTTCCTGGGCTTCACCCTCATGTGTCCTGTTTTCTCCTTGGACTGATCTGTGGACCCCAGCTCCTGACCTGCAGCTGCAGGCCACCCTCCCGACCTTCCTTTCCTTTGATGTCACTTTGTTCAGATGCACCAGCAGTGCTACTTCATTCCTTCTTTAGCCACACCTAAGGCCGCATGTAGCGTAGTGTTTACGAATCGGGCTGCGCACCTTAAGGTCAGCAGTTCGAAACTACCAGCCGCTCCGCGGGAGAAAGATGAGGCTTTCTACTCCCGTAAAGATTTACACCCTTGGAAACCCTGTACAGGGTCACTATGGGTCGGAACCGACTCGATGGCACTTCACAACAACAACACCTAAGGCCGCATGTAGACTCTTTCAGGAAGACCTTGTTCTGCAAGTATACTGCACCCAAATCATCGATAGCTTAGGCAAATTTGTCAAGATTCATTACATGATCTCTTTTCTTTTACATATGAAACTCAGGGAGATTTGAAAACTCAAAATTTTTTTAGAGTAGTTTTCAGGTTTACAGAAAGTACAGAGGATTCTCTTGTCCCCTGTTGTGGCATGAATTGTGTCCCCCCACCCCCCAATATGTGTCAACTTGACTGGGCCATGATGCTCAGTGGTTTGGCGGTCACGTGATGATGTAACCGCTCCCTATGCTGTGATCTGATGGGACCAGCTCTGAACTGATGACGTCCGGGGCTTAGGGTGGGATGCAACACCCTGCCTCTGGTCATAGTGCTGACGTGATATAAGGGGAGTTTCCCTGGGGTCCCTGGGGTCTAGCTCCAACAACACCTTTTGTCTTGTTGTTAAGTGCTGTTGAGTTGGTTCTGACACATAGCGACCCTGTATAGGGTTTTTGAGAAGCAGCTGGTGGGTTTGAACTGCTCACCTTGGTGTTCGCAGCCGAGTGCTTATCGTACAGCGCCACACCAGGAGTCCACCGTACAAGAGGTAAAAGGAGAAGGCGATGTTCAGAAAGGTAGGAACCTGGCTACCACCAAGTTAAGAACAGGCAGGAGTGGAGTCCATCCTGAGGATGCAAAGTCCCTGTGCTGAGAAACTCCTAGTCCAAAGGGAAGACTGGTGGCAAGGACCTTCTCCTAGAGTGGACTCACTAAACTGGATCTCTGAGCAAGACAATCAAGGTCTGTTTGTTCAGCCGCCACTTGTGGCATCTCTATCATAGCAACGGCACTGGAGAGCTAAGACCGAGGGTCTTTGCAGATGTTGCCAGTTAAGTTCACATGGGTTCTGAGTAGAACAGAGGGTGTATGATAAAAAGGAAGACCAGACTCACTTGGTAATGTCAGGAGCTGAAGAGTCAAGGAAGGGCCCTTCCCTCAAGCTTTTCGTGATGACTCCCTTGAATTTGGACTTCTAGCCCCCAGACTTTGAGAGAATGAACTTCTGTTAGGGGTCACCCACTTTGAGGCACTTTGCTCTGGCAGCCCTCGCAGACCGCATCTTCTATAATTAACACCTGAGATGTCTGTAGGAGTCCTGGTGGCACCGCGGGTTAAGCGCTGGTCCACTACTGCAAGGTCGGTGGTTCAAACCCACCAGCCCCTCATATGGAGAATGACGTGGCAGTCTGCTCCAGTAAAGATTTACAGCCTTAGAAACACTATGGGGCAGGTCTACTTCGTCCAACACGGTTGCTAGGAGTCAGTGACAATTTGAAAGCGGTGTGTTTTTTATATTTTTATGGTCCGTTTGTTACAACTGATGAACCAATGTACATAAATGATTAACTAAAGTCCCTAATTTACATTTCGGTTCGTTCTTCATGTTGAAATTGACTTTTTAAAAATAAAACCAAGGGAGTAGAAAAGCAAAAAACAAATCAAGAGATATAGTGGGCTCTCTTTCAGTCCCTGGTCCACCAGAGCAGCGGGTGACAGTACATGGGCAACTCCCAAGAACACCGCCACCCACATCAGTCTTGAAAATGGAACAGAAAGGGCATCAAGAAGCCCCTAGCACAATGACAATATGAACCTCTTAAGGAGGTAGACCCCAAGTTTCCGAGGAATATGCGCTTTGCCAAAAAGCCAACAACACCAAGGCCATGAGACACAGAGGTCAAGTCTAAGACCCCAAGGGGTGTCCACCGCAAGCTCAGTGGACTGGCCCTACACTGCCCGTCCCAAGCTGGGGAAGCGTCAGTCAAGAGTCCAAGGCCAATGCTCCAAGTCAGGCTGAAGGTCCAGCCAAGGCCTCAACTCAAGGTTTGGCTCCAGGTCAAGCTCCCAGAGGTGCCCAGACCCCCACAGCGATGGAACAGAGTTCTCCATCTAAGGATAGAGGGGCTGGCATGACCCCTTGGGCTGCCATCTGGGTGGAGTTGAGGTCTTCCTGTGCATTTGTAAAAACAGACCCGATGTTGCTAAGTGCGGTTCAGTCGGTTGTGGCTCTAAGGGGTTCATGGATCTTGTGGCTCTCAGTCCAGTGCTGATCCTACAGTGCTAGACCAGGAGTCAAAATAAACCGGACGCAGGGAAAAGGAAAAAAAGTGGGGCACTGATGTGTGACTCTGACTCAGGCGACCTCCATACCGGACTCATATGATCACGCCTCGTTGTTCGAGGAGGTCCGCCCTCCCATCATGGCTCTGCCCTCCCCCACCCCACCCTACCCCCGCGCGCCCCCCCACCCTCAGCCCCCCCGCCACGCTAGGCCACGCCCCCGCCATGTCTTCCTCCGCCCTGCCCCGCCCTTTCACTTCAGTCCCCGCCCCTCCCATGGCTCCGCCCTTCACCGCAGCATTCCCTCAGGGAGTTCGCGGGCGGTGGCCGCGCACGCGCAAAGAGGCGTCCAGTTGCCGTGGCAGCGCCGCCCTGAGGGGAGGAGGGCAGCCGAGGAGGAGTTGGGACCGCTGCGGCTGAGGTGGCTACGCGCGACCGAGACCCCGTGTCCTGCGAGCCGCCGGGCAGGAAGTGTAAGCGGTGGGGCGCTGCCCGGCCAGGGGATGCGGGACCGGCTGCCGGACCTGACGGCGGTGAGTGGGACAGCGGGTAGCGGTTTGGGGCCGGGCGTGGCAGGGCGGGTGGGAGTGGGGGGCCCGGGCTGGGGCGGGAGGGCTGTCCTGGGGCCGAGTGAGGCTCCTCTCCCCACCCCTCCGTGGACCCCTGACCCCTGGCACAGTAGACTCGGGGCCGTGATCTCATTTCTTACCGCCGCTCCCAGTGCCCCCCAGGACTATGGGTCCTAAGCCTGTTCTGGGCGGGGGGTCGTTGTCCCGCTGGACCACTCACCCCTCTGACAGCCTGAGAGGCTGGACCGGGGCCAGCAACCGAACACTGAGCTGCTCTGACTCCCAGGAGAGGGGCCGAAGCCGTTTGCTGGGCGGAAATTGCCTTTTCTGGGGTGAATACCCCTTTGTGGACCAGACTCTGCTCCCCCCTCCTTCCCAGCACTTAGGACCAGTCACCCCCTAGCCCGTGTCAGCTGGGAGAATAGGCCTCGGGTTCTCCCAGGGCCTGTACACAGTAGGCGCTCAATAGATGAGTGGGGGGGGGGTGCTCCAGGCTGCGGCGTCTGATCCCCCAGTCAACAGTTTGCTTTGTGAAAAGTGCCCAGTGGCTTGTTGGCTGGCCCTTCTCAGACTCCGTGTCCACTTCAGGTAGAAGGTGTCCCGCACATCGTGTCTGTGCCTCGTAGTGGTCATTCGCACACTGTTTCAGACTACCGTCCAGTATCAACATCATTTTTCTATGTGCTGGGAAACCAAAACATGTACGACGCTTTGCTTCACCATCTGCATTACTGTGAGGGTCTGGACTCGAACTTGCAGTATTGCCGAGGTACACCTGCGTTACTGTTGATGCTGACCCCGTATAGGGTTTCTGAGGAGCTGTGGATGGATTTGAACTGCCGACCTTGTGGTTTACAGTCCAGTGCTGATCCTACAGAGTCACACCAGGAGTCTGAGGCACACCTGTTGTTGGTATTAATTTTTAGGTCCTTATCTGTTCTGGTGTGGTGCCGTGGGACATGTGCTAGACCACAAGGTCAGTTTGACCACAAGGTCAGCGGTTCAAACTCACCAGTCAGAATCCACTTCACAGCCCTTAACGACAACAACAACAACAACAACATTTGTTCATCCTTTCTCAACAGTCTGACTTTTTCTGCCAGCACCATTGTATTGAGCTCTGTGGGCCAACTCGGTGGCTTGGCATAGTACTTTAATGGGTCTGGGACCTGCGGTATCTCCAAGGCATGCCTGGGCGTTAGCCGTCCCAGCCCTGAACTCAGGCAGCAGTGGTTTTCTCAAGATAAAGCAGTTAGCTACAAATGGAACAGCTCTGCATGCATGTAACCCTCATGGATGTTTCTAGAATGTAGTGAATGTTTCTAAAACCTGCAAGAGTTGGAACATTTTTGGCCTACAGAACTAATTATAGCTTTTTTTTTTTTTCAGAATACAGGTAGTTATTACTGTTAAGCGTTTTCCATTGTGTTTGGTCTTGCATAGGTCTATCCTCTGTTCTCAGAAGAGCTGGCAGCCTGAAAGTAGGGGCTATAATCCCCACTGCCCTAGGGCATCTGCAGTTGTTGCATCAGAGAGATAGAGCCAGTAGGACAGAGTGAACTGCCCAGAGCATTTCCTAGGCCATCACCTGGTACTGTAACATTGCGCTGCTAACTGCAAGGTTAGCTCAGAGGCACACACATGAGACTGTCTTCTCCCCAAAACTTCTCAAGACTTGGAAACCCTTAGAAGCAATTATGATTTGTCCTGTAGGGTTGCTGCAAGTTAGAATCAGCTGGATGGCAATGGGTAATCTTTACCAGAAAGAACCCTGCTGGCGCAGTGGGCTGCTCACCAAAAGGTCAGCGCTGAACCCACCAGCCCCTCATGGGAGAAAGATGAGATCATCTCATCTTCCCTAAAGATTTACAGCATCTGTAGAGTTGCTATGTGAAGCAGAGCCGACTGGACAGCAGTGAGGTTTTGATTTAATCTCCATGGGAACAGATCATTAGATCGCTTCTCCCACAGAGCCACTGGTGAATTCGAACCAGCAGCTTTTTGGTTAGCAGCCCAGTGAGCTTACCAGGGCTCCTTAGGGGACACATTGCATGTCATGAATTTGTTTCTCCTCTTGGCTTCTGGGATGGCGAGAATAGACACTGTGATCACTCCAGTCGCCTCCTGTGCTCTGTGGCTCCGGTGAGAAAGGCCTTGTACTCATCTGTGGTGGTGGTACAGGGTTTCCGAGGCTGTAAGTCTTTACGGGAGCAGAAAGCCTCATCTTTTTCCGATGGAACAGCTGGTAGTTTCCAACTGCTGACCTTGAGGCTAGCAGCCCGACTTGTAACTGCTGTACTATCAGAACCTCATCCAAAAAATGGCGCCAGGTGGCACGAATGGTTTGCACTCTGATAGTGTAGTGGCTCTTCTACCATCTGCCTTATTCATTGGCCAGCTTTCTCATGCATATGAAGTGCCTTTGAGTTATGGTGTTGGAGGAGAATATGAAAGTGCCATGGGCTGCCAAAAGAACCAATAGATCATTTTGGAAGAAGTGTAGCCAGAGTGCTCCTTAGAGGCCAAGATGGCTAAACTTCATCTCTCATACTTCGGACATACTGTCAGGAGGGAGCAGTCGCTGGAGAAGGATATCATGTTTGGTAAGGTGGAGGGTCAGAGAAAAAGAGGAAGACGACCCCCCCCCCCCAATGAGATGGATTGGTCAAGTGGCAGCATCGATGGACTCAAGTGTGGTTACTATGGGTCGGTACCGACTCGATGGCACCTAATAACAAGTGTAGTGGTTACGAGTTGGGCTGCCAACCTCAAGGTAAACAGTTCAAAACTACCAGCTGTTCTGTGGGAGAAAGATGAGGTTTTCTGCTCCCGTAAAGATTTACAGCCTCGGAAACCCTGTGCATGGTCACTATGAGTCAGAACTGACTCCATGGTACTTAACAACAACAGTGTAGTGGTTACGAATAGGGCTACAAACCTCAAGGTCAGCAGTTCGAAACTACCAGCCATTTCGCAGGAGAAAGATGAGGCTTTCTGCACCCGAGAAGATATACAGCCTTGGAAACCCTGTGCAGGGTCGCTATGAGTCAGAACTGACTCCACGGCACATCACCACCACGATGACTATAACCAAAAGGTTGGCAGTTTGAATCGCCACAGTGGCCCTGCGGGAGAAAGGTCTGGAGATCTCTAAGATCCTAGCCAAGTAAACGAGCTGGAGTACAGGTCTACACTGTAACTTCTGTGAGTGGAGGTCGACTCGAAGGCGACAAGTTTTGTTGGTCTTTTTTTTTAAATCATCCAAGAAAGCATTTTCATAGAGATCTTACTTTCCTTTCCCCTTTTAGAAGCTCAGTGGGTTAAGTGTTATGCTGCGAACAACAAGATCGGTGGTTCCAAGCCACTAACCGCTCTATGAGAGAAAGATGTAGCAGTCTGTGCCTAGTGTGGTCTCCCCTGTTAGGACAGGTATTCGGAGCTCAGCTGTTAAATGTAGCAGAGTACGACTGTGTTGTCTCAGTGTAGAGAACATCAGTACCATGGGATAGGAGCTCAGATGTCTGTGAGTGAAGAGATGTGGAAGGGCACCCCAACTGAGAGCTGTAGCTATATTAGCCAAAGAGAGCCGCGACTGTAACCTTGAGGAGCAGTAAGAAGGGTGAGTCAATGGAATATGTGAGCGCCTCATCTCAGCTTCATTTTTTAATTTTTTGTTACTGGATTGTGAATTGTGTGAAGGTTGGTAGGGTAGATCGCGTTCCCATTCAACAATTCACACACGTTTGTTTCATGTCATCGATTGCAGTACAAACCATGGAACAGCCCTCTTCCTACTTCCTCTCGGTGTCTTCTGTTTTCCTTCCTTGTCTCAGCTTGATTTGCAAAGACCAAATAGAATCAAGTCCAATTGTTGGCTCTTAAAGTGAATGTGTATGTTAACTCGTACTGAAGCAGTGTTGGTAACGCTCACTTTCTAACAGTGGGGCTAGAAGTGACTCATGGAGCAGAGACCCTCCTGTTTCAGGTGATGAGACCTCACAGCTGTCAGACACATTGGAAACAGTGTCTCCCTCTGGAGTTGTCTCATCCTGGGCAGATGGTTTGTAAGTCTCCCTGAACTTGGGTCTTCCTGTCTCTAAAGCGAGGGCCCTGACCTCTGTCTGTCTCATCTTCCTCAGAGAGAGAGTTATGAAACCTAAAATTATCTAATGCCTGTGAAGTTCTGGGAGGAGGTGGGAGGGAGCAAGTACTATGTAATTATAAGGGCTATGAATGTTTACTAGATCTTTTTTTAACGTTTTCAGAAAACTACATAAAAAGCAACCTTCTTCTAAGTATAGAACGTTAATTTTAAATAAAATTTGGTATCCTTAAAGCTTAGTAACTTTTTAAATAAAGCTTAATAACTTTTACTTTCAAAACCCATCTTAAAATTGCCAGATGTAAAACTCTGAATGATTTCTGCCCCACCATACCCCCGCCCCCGCCCCCAATTCAGAAATGTGTCCTTTCAAAGTAATTCTGGAATTGTTCAGTTTCTGTTCGCAGCGTCGATGTAAAGGATTCTTCTGGTTTTGTTTCCGCTAGGTAAATTTAATGTGGAATTTTAGTAGTGAGAATGCCTTCTTTGCATGGTCCACACTAACAAGATATTTGTGATGTCTCCCAAAAGTCCCCCTTCACAATCCCTTATGCTTCCTCCTCAGTAAAAGGCCCCTGATAACTCCTGGAAACCCCACTGCTGATGAATCCGTGCCGGTGGCGAGCCTACACAGCAGACTAGATCTGCTCCATCGGGTTCCCAAAGCTGACGTCTTTATGAAGGCAGACTGCGACTTCTTGAACCATGGAACAACTGATGGGTTTGAGTCGCCCTCCTTTCAATTCACAATCAAGAGCTGAACCCCTTGTGCGAAATCAAATCAATTCCTTTGCCATCAAGTCAGTTCCAGCTCACAGCATCCCATCGGGTCTCTTAAGATTTCAGTATGTGTCCAGTGTGTGGCGCTGTAGGGTAAGTGTTGTTGTTGTTGTTAAGTGCCGTTGAGTCGATTCCAACCTCTAGTGACTCTGTATAGGGTTTCCAAGGAGCAACTGGTGAGCTTGAACCGCCGACTTTGCAGTCTGACGCATTAACCCACAGTGCCACACAATACTGGACTGTTAACCCCAAGGTCAGCAGTTCAAACCTGTTGGCTGCTCCTTGAAGATCCTATACAGGGCAGCTGTGAGTTGGAACCGACTCGGCAGAACTTAACAACCATCACCAATGACTCTCCTTTAGAGCATCGAATTCATTTGGGCTCAGAAAGCTGAAGTGACTTGCCCAAGGTCTCTTTGACTTGAAACCTAGGGAGTTGTTGTTTTTGAGTGACAAGTAAACAAAGCCTTGTCAAACACAATTCAGTGCCAGGTGTGTCCCAAGCAGTGAGTGAGGTGTACACCTGTGTCTCAGGTCTGTCCCAGGTGATGAGTGAGGTATACAGCTGTGTCT
>NW_006408779.1:2033620-2037778 GCF_000296735.1 Chrysochloris asiatica | reverse complement strand
TGTCCCAGGTGATGAGTGAGGTATACACCTGTGTACCAGGCCTGTCCAGTTCATGATTTGGATAGAGAGATTTGAGTTTGGCCTGGGGAAGGTAACGTGTAGAGGACACAGGGAACACGTTTTAGTGTATACGCAGGTACATACAGGATAGCTCTGTCAGGAGACTCCAAGTCTGGAAGTGCCCCAGATGGTGTCCTCACCTGTAATCTTTACAGGTGCCGATCCCCAGGTCTTCCTATCTTTTGGTCAGCAGTTGAGCTTTGTCTGCTGGACCCTCAGTGCTCTTGTAAGTGAGAAGTCTAGGGCAGGTTGTCAGCAGCTCCCAGGGAGAGACGCCTTATCCGACACTGTTGTGGCTGTAATTTGAGTCCCATTAATAGCGACCCTGTCTCCCTATCTCCCTGAGGAAAGCCCTAGAAAGGGGTCTGCAGGCATGGTAGGAGCCTGGTGAAACCCCTCATGGCGGGTTTCTGAAACGTAGCCCTCCGTGGGGGTGAACAGGAACTCGTTGGGAGGACCCACATGTGGGACTTAAGCGGTGGGGAAATCACTAATCATACCATGAAAAGGGAGAGAAATCCGACTGCAGAAGCTTTGGTGCATACGATGAACATTGAACAGACTATGTCAGAGCGTAGTAAAATCCCTAGCATACAAAGTAGCGTTCTGCCCTAGGGGGTGGTGGTGGTGGGCCGTGGAGTTAGTTTCAACTGAGTGACCTTGGATAGGGTTTCCGAGGCTGTAAATCTTTACAGGAGCAGAAAGCCTCATCTTTCTCCTGCAGAACGGTTGGTAGTTTTGAACTGCTGACCTTGAGGTTAGCAGCCCGACTCGTAACCACTACGCTCCCAGAGCTCCTTAATTCGTTATGTAAAAATAGAAGAAAGCATTGTTGCATTTGGGACCAGGAGTATTAACTGGCAGAAATTCTGTTTTTCTCTACATTTAAATCATATATTCCTTTTTTTGGAGTCCTGGTCTGGTTAATGCACTGGACTGCAAAGTCGATTTGAACTGCATGGTCAGTGGTTCAAGCTTACCAGTCATGCCTCGGAAATCCTATACAGAGTCGCTATGGCTTGGAACTGACTCAACGGTACAACAGCACTTAAGAACATTTTTTTTTTTTTTTTTTTTTAACCTGGGCGACTTCATTTTGAACAAGTTAATGAGTGCATCCTTGTTAATGGCAACAGCACGCAACAAGGCTATTAGAACCGCTGGCTATTTCAGGATGTTATTGTTAAGTGCCGTCGAGTTGGTTCCAACTCATAGAGACTCTGAGGAGCATTTCTGAGGAGTGCCTGGTGAGTTGGAACCACTGGCCTTGATGCTCCAAACCAGCCTGATCTGACAGTGCCACACCCGGACTCCGTTTCAAGATAGTAACGTCCTAAGCTATTTCCCTACTAGTACACTGTGTCTAGAAAACCTGGAGTGTGCATGTACGGAGAACAGTACTGGAGAAGATGCGCATCTCAGCCAGCTTCCCTGTCAAGTGCTGTCGAGCAACCCTCTGTAGGGTTTCCGAGGAGCGGCTGGTGGGTTTGAACCGTCGATCTAGCAGTTAGCAGTCCAGTGCTGATCCCATATTCTGTACTGTCCTACTTGTCTTGTTCAGTGCCCTTAACTTGTTTCAGACTCATAGCGACCCTACATAGGGTTCCCGAGCAGTGGCTGGTGGATTTGAACTGCCGACCTTGCGGCTAGCAGTCCAGTGTCTGTCTTACACTGTTCTGCACCGGATTTGTCTTGTTGCTGAGTGCCGCGGAGTCAGTTCTGACTCATAGCGACCCTGTATAGGTTTTTCGAGGAGTGGCTGATGGGTTTGATCGTTCAACCTTGTGATTAGCAGTCCCGTGCTTACTCTGCAGCACCACACCAGGAATCCTTGGACTCTACCTGATTTGTGATAATTCAGCTCCTGTTGGATCCTGGGCATTGCAGTGTTGCGTTACTCATCTCTGTGTTGTTGGGTGCTGTCAGGTTGGTTCTGACCCATAGCGACCCTGTATATGGTTTCCAAGGAGCGGCTGGTGACTGACCTTGCAGTCCAGCACGTTAGCCCACAGCTCCACACCAGGCCCTGCTGGTTTCTCTAAATGTGGAAGCTCCTTGGTGCCCAGTCCTAACAAAAGGATGCATGTGAGGAGCCATGCTCCTGCCACCATCAACTTCTGAGGGGTTTATTTCAAATCTAATGATTGCGGAATGCTGATATTTTAATGCTTACCTTGCCCTTTGAAATGCTGGGAATGAAGCCTCCCTTACCAGGAAGCATTCTCAGTACCTTGGTTAAGTGTCTTGCCACAAAGCATATTGTCTTTGACATGAAGTATCCTGTCATAAAGGGGCTGTGGTGGTGCGGTGGTGAAGCACTAGGCTGTTCACTAAAGTCAGCAGTTGGAAATCAGCGCCTCCCTGTAGGAGATCCATGAGCCATTCTGTTCCCATACAGCTGTACAGCCTCAGAAACCCCATGGAGCACTCTGTTAGAGTTGTCAGTGGCTGGAACCGGCTCCATAGCACTTCGTGACCGTGACCTACGTACAGCCACGCCCAAGGACTAGCATGGTGGTGGTGTTAGGTGCTTGCAAGTCAGTTCCCACTTATAGCAAACCCTGTATAGGGTTTCTGAGGAGCAGCTGGTGGGTTTGCACTGCTGATCATTCGGTTCAACCTGACCTTGTGGTCGAGTGCGTATCCTCCAGCCCCACCCCAGGACTGCAAGCACTGCCATATCTCTGCGTAAAATCCAGTGTGGGCGCTCTCTGAAGACAGGGGTGACGGCACTTAGGCAGAAAGCCTGAAGCTGCACTGTTGTTGGTAGTCCGTTTTGCTTGCTTTGTTATGGATGGAAAAGCAAAGGCAGCAGGGACCAGGCCTATTTCTTGATATTGCAGACTTCTGAGGAAAGTTGGTTTGAACTGCAAGATCAGCAGTTCAACCTCACCAGCCGCTCCTTGGAAACCCAATACAGGGTCGCTATAGGTCGGAACCCAATTGGACAGCACTTCACAGCAACACCACCACCTGGTGAGATGAGAGGCTGGTGGAGGCCCCGAGACTGTGGGCCGCAGCAGTCTCCCTTCAGGTCTGGAACGGACTCACCCCTGCGACGCAGGTTTCAGCCACACAGGAGATAGAGCTCTAGGGAACAACACTAGTGAGATATACACACCACAGGCGGGTCGACCCTTTGAGATCAAAAGTGCACCTCTGACCCAAGGAAAGTAGAGGGAAAAAAAATTGTTTAGGAGTTCAGTGCTTGATGGCTAACCTGAATGTTGGCAGTTCAAACCCACCCAAGGTGCTTTGGAAGAAAGGCATGTTGATGTGCTGAAAGGTCACAGCCACTGAAAAGCCTGTGGAGCACAGTTGTACTCTGAAACCCGGCCACTGCAAGTCACTGTGCGCTCAGTGCCCACTATATGGTGTGTGGTTCGTACACAATGGGAAAACCACAGGACAGTGACTGAGTGTCCTCAGGGAAAGCCGGACACCAGCTCTTCTCCACATGGGGATCACCAGTGGTGGCCTTTATGCACTCGAGGTGCACTGGTCAGGAATTGAGCCTGGGACCTCTCAGGGCAAGGTGAGAATTCCACCATGGAGGGCCCCAGAGTCGAGGAGAAAAGAAACAACATGGGGGAGAGTTGAGTAACAATGCCTGGTTGGGTTGTTGTGTGAGGTGCCATTGAGTCGGTTCTGAGTCATAGTGACCGCAGATAGAACCGAAGGAAGCACGGGCCCGGTCCTGCACAGGCCTCACAGTTGTTGCCATACTTGAGCCCAGTGTTGGAGCCACTGGGTCAGTCCATCTTGAGGAAAAGGAAGACCCTCCATGCATGGCCAGTCAGTGGGAGCTGAATCACCAGAGGGAGCATCGAGTCATGAGAGCACTGTGCACTGGATGGTACAGAGACTGTGAGGAGACGGCGCGTGGGTCACTCCAGGGATAAAGTCAGAAGAGGGAGCATCCTGGGAGGAAGCCGAGCCACAGCAAACAGCCAGGCCCATCTGTGGGGGGTGAGGGTGGGGGACACATTGTGTGTAGAGCAGGGTGTGTTCTAGCGGGGAGACACTGTGTGTGCACTGCAGGGCATATTCTAGGTGTGGGGACACTGTGTGTGCACTGCAGGGCGTGTTCTAGGTGTG
>NW_006408779.1:2029372-2032714 GCF_000296735.1 Chrysochloris asiatica | reverse complement strand
GTGTGTGCACTGCAGGGCATGTTCTAGGTGTGGGGACACTGTGTGTGCACTGCAGGGCGTGTTCTAGGTGGGAGGACACAGTGTGTGTACTGCAGGACGTGTTCTAGGTGTGGGGGCACTGTGTGGTGCTACGGCTGTGTCTTTCAGGAGTTGGGGAGTGAAGCAGTTTCCAGTACCTGGAGTTGGGGTCTCCTTTATATTCCTCTCATGTTGTTGTGAGTGGTTTCAGTCAGTTCTGCCTTCTGGTGAGCCTGTGTTATTGAGAACTGCCCCTTAGGACTCCTAGACTGTGATCAGACTTGCTGCCGCTGTTCATAGTGTCCCTGTAGAAGAGTCCAGCTTCCCCTTAGGGGTTCCTACGCTGTCACCCTTACAGGGCTGATGGCTGCAGACGGACCAGAACCCCCAGCCGTGGTTGAGCTGCAGTGGAGGTATCTGCTGAACTTCCTGTTCTGACAGCAGCCTCCAGGAACTGAGGCAAGGCCTGAGGCAGGTCACTGAGGGCGGGGCCCTCCATGTGACGTGGGTGGGAGAGAGGGAGGATCTGGAATGTTCTCCTAACACACTATGTGACGTGTCCTGGTTTCCAGAGTCTTCTTACCTTCGTCTTAGTAGACTTTTCGTGTCTAGATGATTCTTGTGTTGTGTTTCAGTAGTTCAGGTCTCAGGCCTCGGATGGGCACAGACCCTGCCCTGTTCTGTGTAAGAAGGAGAGTCCTGAATTTCACTGCTACCTCGGCTTTCCCCAGCGGAGTCCAGCTGACTCACTGCGCAGGGCCCCTGGGGACAGCTCCTGCCTCGGAGCACTGCTCAGTGGCTTGCTAAGCCCACAGGCCTGTCGGTCACTGGTGGCCAGTAACTGTGATGTACTTCAGTTGCCCATTCACTTGTGCCGTCCTTTATGGGCTCCCCTCCCCTGCTACCGTAGACAGATAGTCCTGGCTTTTCCAGCTGAGGTTTCCCTGTTCGTTTATGTGGATCCCACTCACAACCAGCTGTAGGACAGAGTTGAGCTGCTCCATAGAGGTTTTGAGTCTGTAACTCTCTAAGGACGCAGACTGCCGCCTCATTGGCCCGAAGAGCAGCTGGGGGGCTTGAACTGCAGAACTCTTGGTTCACAGCTGAGCATTTTAATATTTTTTCCTATGTAATTCCTTATTTCTTGTCAGTATTACAGAGTTTTTGAGTTTTGTTGTTGTTATTGTTAGGTGCCATCGAGCCGGTACTGACTCATAGCAACCCTGTGTACAACAGAACAAAACACTGCCCAGTCCTGTGCCATCCTGACAATCATTGCTATGCATAAGCCCATCACTGCTGCCACGGTGCCAATCCATTTCATTGGTGGTTTTCCGCTCTTTCTCTGACCCTCCATGTTACCAAACTTGATGTCTTTTTCCAGGGACTGGTCCCTCCTGACAGTATGTACAATGTGTGAGAGTTGAAGTCTGGCCATCCTGGCCTCCACGGAGCAGTCTGGCTGCACTTCTCTGTTCTGTTGAAACAGTTGCAGAGTTAAATGGCAAGAGGTGGCTGCTACTGTATGACACTCCGGTGCTCATTGGTCAAACGAGTGATTGAGACCTTGTAGGCATTGAACTGCTTTTGTCTTTCTGTTTACAGGTGAGGTCTCCATAAAGGTATATTGTTAACATTCTGTGTTTTCCATTTCAGTGCCGGAAAAATGATGATGGAGACACAACTGTTGTTGTTGAGAAGGACCATTTTATGGATGACTTCTTCCATCAGGTGAGATTCTTCTCCTAAGAGCAGCCAGTGGCCTTGCTAATATCATTGTGTTGCTGTGGTTGTGCAGTGCTGTTGAGTCAGTTCTGACTCACAGAGACCCTGTATGAGATTTCCAAGGTGAGCCTGGTGGGTTTGAACCTGCAACCTTGCAGTTAGCAGTCCAGTGCTTATCCAACAGCATCACACCAGGACGTATTTATCAACTGGACACCATTCTAAATATCAGTGAGATGATCATTTGTAAAAGTTGCTATCTGAACTGTTAAAGTTCTCTAGAATTTTTACTGCTCTCAAAATACAGGTTACTTGTGAAAACCAAGGAGCTCTGGTTGTTGTGAAGGAGCTCTGGTAGTGTAGTGGTTACGAATCGGGCTGCGAACCTTAAGGTCAGCGGTTCGAAACTACTAGCCGCTCCGTGGGAGAAAGATGAGGCTTTCTACTCCCGTAAGGATTTATACCCTCGGAAACCCTGTACAGGGTCGCTATGGGTTGGAACCGACTTGACGGCACTTAACAACAACAACAACAACTATCAAGGTCAGTAGCTTGAAACTACCAGCCGTTCCATGGGAGAAAAATGAGGCTTTCTGCTCCCATAAAGATTTACAGCCTCGGAAACCCTGTACAGAGTCACTATGAGTCAGAACCGACTCCACAGTACTTAATAACAACAACAACTATCAAGGTCAGTAGCTTGAAACTACCAGCCGTTCCATGGGAGAAAAATGAGGCTTTCTGCTCCCATAAAGATTTATAGCCTCAGAAACCATATGGTAGAGTCGCTGTGAGTCAGAACTGACTCCACGGCATACCATCACCACCCTCACCACAAATCAAATCCTCACCAAATCCACTGGCCGGGGCTGGGTGAGAATGGAGGAATTATGTGTCGAACAGGGTAGAGCCTCTCTCCTCCCCAATAAGAGGATGTCTGCGCTCAGGGCAGGCCCCTTCTTAGCAAGGAGGTTCTGTGCGCTGACTCATGTGCACAGGATCCTTTGAGTGAGTTCGAGGCTGGTGGTGGTGGCCCAGGCCATCACTGGTAGACAGGGCCACACCCTGGGGTGTGGTTGTTAATGTTCTCACCAGAAGGCCCACGGCTCCTCCAGACTGGGGCCACCCAGCCTTTTAGACCGTGAACATCCTGGTCTCATGGCTGTCCACCCTTGGCTGAGGTGGTGCTCAGAGACCAGTGTGACTCACTATGTGCATTGTCCAGACCTGGGAGGGAAGGGTTCTACATTCTGACTAACCCTATGGGCATTTTCCCAGAGTTCTCTTCTTGCTCATAAGCACATGTGTAATTGTAGAAGCTTTGCTTTGCCTGGTGGTATGGTTTGAATCCACCACTCGACTGTCAGTTTGTCGTACCGTGGTGGCTTGTGAGTTGCTGTGATTCTGGAAGCTATGCCACGGGTATTTTAAATACCAGCAGGATCACCCATGGTGGACAGCTTTCAGATAAACTTCCAGATGAAGACAGACTAGGAAGAAGGAGACATGGACTGCTTCTGAATATTTAGTCACGAGAGACCTTCTGAATAGCAGTAGAACGCTGTAAGATGAGCTCTTCAGGTTGGAAGGCACTCAAAA
>NW_006408779.1:2023916-2025317 GCF_000296735.1 Chrysochloris asiatica | reverse complement strand
GGGCTCATTTTCCGGCACTATATCTGACAGTGTTTCTCTGCTATTCATAAGGTTTTTAGTGACTAAATATTCAGAAGTAGTTAGCCACTCTTTCTTCCTAGTCTGTCTTCGTCTGGAAGCTCATCTGAAAGCTGTCCACCATGGGTGACCTTGCTGGTATTTAAAATACCGGTGGCATATTTTTCAGAATTATAGCAACTCATAAGCCACCACAGTACAACAAACTGACAGAGGAGTGTTGGCCGTTTGGTTTTAAATGGAAACTGTCACTTTAAATTTTGAGGCGATCTGTGAGTATGCGTAGTAGAACCCTCCAGGGGTGGGGGTGGGGTGTCCATTTGCTCAGGCTTCTTCTCTAGTCTCTAGAATGGAGGTACACAGACAGCGAGAAACCAGTGAACAGATAACAACAAAAAAAAGACTGTCCAGACCTTTATCTCTGCAGTTCTGTCAAGTGTTCGTGGCTGTTCTGATCCTTCCCCTTCTTGGTCTCTCCCAAGATGGCAGCTCTGGGAGCAGCTGAGTATCTTAAATTAGGAAGCAATGGATTTCTTGAATTCTCCCAGCGGTAAGCCTTCCAACCTTCTAAATATTCCTTTGTATGTGGTTCAGAGTTCTAGCACCATCCCCTGAGCCTGCTTGGTCTGGTATTCTGTGTTGTTGCTGACAGAGCTCCTCACTGCATGTCTACACGATCCACCATCTTGTTGTCATGAGTTGTTGAGTGATGTAGAAAGCATCAAAAGAAGATGGAAGGAATACACAGAGTCACTGTACCAAAAGGAAATGGTTGATTTTCACCTGTTTCAAGAGTTAGCATATGATGAAGAGGCAGTGATCCTGAAGGAGGAAGTCCAAGGTGCATTGAAGGAATTGGCAGAGAACATGGCACCGGGAAGTGATGGAATACAAATAGAAGTATTTCAACAAAGTGATGCGGCACTTGAGGCACTGACTCTTTTAAACTATCTGGCCAACTGACTGGAAGAGATCTGTATTTGTGTCCATTCCAAAGAGAAGTGATCCAACGGGATGCAGAAATCGTTGGACAATCTCTTTGATATCTCATGCGAGTAAAGTTTTACTAAAGGTAATACAGAAATGGCTGCAACCATACACTGACAGAGAACTTCCAGAAGTTCTAGCCAGATTCAGAAGAGGATGTGGAATGAGAGATAGCTTTGTTGATGTGAGATGGATCTTGGCTGAAAGCAGAGGATACCAGAAAGATGTGTACCTATGCTTTATTGACGATGCAAATGCTTTTGATTGTGTGGATCATGACAAGCTATGGATAACATTGAGAAGTATGAGTATTCTGAAACACTTAACTGTGCTCATGAGGAACCTGTACATAGACCAAGAAGCAATTGTTTGAACAGAACAAGGAAACACTGAATG
>NW_006408779.1:2004464-2022561 GCF_000296735.1 Chrysochloris asiatica | reverse complement strand
CCCTGTGCTGAGAACCTCCTAGACCCAGGGGAAGATGTTGAAAAGCCCCTTCCCCCAGCTGACAAGAAAGCCTCTCCTTCCCCCAGCTGACAAGAAAGCCTCTCCTTCCCCCAGCTGACAAGAAAGCCTCCTCTTAGAACTGGTGCTCTGAATTTGTGCTTCCAGCCACTGAAACAGAGAGTATCAATGTGTTGATTAAAGCCACCCAGTTGTGATACCTTGTTTACAATAGTAGTAAACAGCTGGCCGCTCATTAGCCTGGCTGGTGCTTAGGTGAGGATCTGACCTTGAACCTGGTGTGTTCTCTCGGACTTCACTGGAAACCTTCCCCCCCTCCCCAGGCTGCCCATCGCTTGCAGTATGTTCACAGTCTTATGTTTGATGACATTTTACATAATTTCTCCTTTTTTGAGGTTGAGATACAGAACAGAAACTGAACAAATAAAAGTATCTACATAATGTATTTTCAATGATGAAAACTTTGTTTTCAGGCTTGGTTTTGTTTACGGTGAGTCTAAAGGATAATAGTTTCAGTGCTTAGATTTGGACGGAGAGTCCAGTTGGGTCTGTTAGTATATGGATTTAAACATTCGTAATATGTTAGCAGAAATAGATGAAATGATATCAGTTTTCCAGATCTCAACCAGGATTTATTGAGTACTTAGTGTCAGTCTTGTTACCATATTGAAAATATTTATCACAGTGGAAAAATCATGAGATTAAATTGTTCAGTTCAAGAATTTAATCAATACAAGAGCTAAATACTGGATTTTCTGATTGTACTACTTGGAAATGAGACATTTTTAAATTGTCTCCTCACTGTTTTTATGCACTGTGCCATCTTTACCTGGATGCTTAGTTCTTCTGTACCCATTTTTTATATATATAAAGATACATTTCTTGTTTTAAAGATCTCCTAGCATTAATTGTTGTTATATTTAATACAACATTTATGTACGGTAATTTCCTGAAGGACATTGAACTGAGGTCTTTGCTGATCTAGTACTAACGCATCTTTGCTGTTGGTATGTACGGAGCACTCAGGGCGCAGACGGTTCGGTGCTCAGCTGCTAACCACAAGGTTGGAGGTCTGAACTCAGACAGTGGCTCCAGAGTAGAAAGACTTGGCATTTGTGCCCATAAAGACGACAGCCAAGAAAACCCAACGGAGCAACTCTGCCCGGTCCCATGGGATCGTTATGAGGTGGGATCACCTTGACTTGACGACCCCCAATGACAACATTGGAGTTCAGGGGCTACATAGGAAAGCAGACCACTTGTGTTAGGAAGGTTGGAGCGTGATTGAATCCATTTGAACCGTAGCATAAGGTCAGGTTTCCATTTGTTAAAAATTGAATTGACTTTACAGTCGGTTGCTATGGAGTGACTTCTTGGACAAAGGGAGAAGCAATGGAGGTTTGCTGACACAACTCATTTCTAGACAGTGACCTTTAGACCTGAAGTGTGCCTTCGAATGTGCGCAAGCCCACGGGTCTAGGAGGTTGCCTTTTTGTGAAGATGATCATAATGAAAAGAGGAGAGCCTGTGTCGTGGAGATCACAGGCGCAGGCAGGGGCTGGCACCATTGTCACATTGGGGCATCCCTGCCGGGCTGAGCTGGTGGGGCTTTTGCTGCCAGAGCCCCTCAAACATGACCTCGTCTTTTGTCCTGCTTTTTTTTGATATACGTGCACCAGGGAATTTGCTTTGGACATGGTCACTTAAAGATGGCAGATGGAAATGACCATCTGCATCCTTAATGCTGAATGTCTCATTACTTGGGTGTAAGCCTTCATTGTAAAATGGCAAAGGTTTAGAAAAGACCCAGGGCTTGTTTTTAAGGTGCTCTGTTGACAGGATGCTCACATGACATGTAACAGGTGAGGGAGGTTGTGATCCCGCAGACTGAACAGTACGGAGTGCCTCTTCACTGTTGTGGAAACAGCAGACGTTCCCGGGAGACTCTGCCATGCTGTGGGCTTCACGAAACATCTTAGGAGCTCTGACCGGGGCTCCCCAGGACTGAGGCCCTTCCAAGGGTTCCGTCTGGTCAGAACTACAGTCCAGTCTTGACCAACACGGGTTTGAGCTGTGTGTGCATTTTCAGTGGATGCTCGATGTAATAACCGTGGAAAAAGCAATCTGCATATAAGTGGGCCCACGTACTTCCAACCTGAGCTGCTCAAAGGCCGACGGTGTGTCCTGTTTCATGCTCATCCTCTTATGAACGTATGGTGGAGGGTGTGGCCGGGCCCCACATTAGACACAGAAGTAGATAGGAAACTTTGACTGTCATCTGTCCAGGAGGACGTTCCATTTTCAGATTTGTAGAAAACGGTCTCTGTGTTTACTAGTTTATTTCTGTTTTGGAAAAAGAATAATTTTTCCTGAAAGCATTTATGGTGCTGTGTCCTCTTTCCGCTATAACAAACGATGGGAAACGTGGTGGCGTGTGAGGTCACACACAGCTCTGGGGGTCAGAAGTCTGACACGGGTCTCAGTGGCCGAATCTAGGTGTCTATAGGGCTGCTTCCTTCTAGAGGCACCATACTTTACGGGGCCGCCCACACTGCTAGGCACGAGGCCCCTTCTTCCATCTTCAGAGCCAGTGGTAACGTCTTGCTTCGTGTGGCCAGTTGCCTCCATGTTTCCCCAGGCCTCCCTCCCCACTTCTCCTGCCTTGTCTATGGTCGCTTGTGGCCCACCTGGGTAATTGAAGATCCTCTCTATCTCAAGATCTGTAATTGGATCATACTGCAAAGTTCCTTTGGCATCCAAGGTACCAATCACAGGTCCAGGGAATTAGGAAGCAGATGTAGTTGGGGGCCATTTTAAAGTGACCATAAGCTTTCTAAGGAGAGAACACAATGAACCTGGCAAATCTTGCCAATGTGTAATTACGCTTTGAAGCAAACCTTGGCTACTTGAGACTCTCACTGGTCAGAGATAGCGAATGTGGACACTTGACCCTGTGGGCCTCTCTCATGGAAATACTACTGTCAACATGCTCACAAATCCCTTGCAGTTGAGTTTATTCTGACTCATGGAGGCCCTGCAGGATAGAGGACCGCCCTGTTGTTAGCAGGCAGCACTGTAGCCGATGTGTGTGCCATGGCTATGGACACTGGACAGTATGACCTCGTAATAGTTTGTGCCTGGTTGGGTATTAATTGAAAACGTTTATGCAAGTTCAAAACTACCAGCTGTTCCCCGGGACCAAGACGAGGCTTTCTGCCCTGTAAAGATTTACAGCCTTGGAAACCCTGTATGGGGTCATTATGTGTCGGAACCGACTCCACGGCACATAGCCACCACCACCATGGCATAAATAGGTTGGGTTTGAAGGCACCTGGTGGCGCACTGGGTTAGGTGTTGAGCTGCTAAGTGAAAGTCCTGGGGTCAGATCCCTTAGCTGTGCTGTAGAGGACAGACATGGCTGTCTGCGCCCATAAAGATTGCGGCCTTGGAAACCCTCTGGGGCAGTTCTCCGCTGGTCTGTAAGGTCACTATGAGTTGGAATCAATGTGTCAGCAGTGGGTTTGCTGGTAGGCTTTACTGGTCAGATTGGTTGATGTTGCCTTAGTCACGAAAGTACGTAGTATAGGATGGTGCAAGTCTGTCTCTTCAGTGACGTCATTTCCGGTGTGAGGCAGGGCAGGACTGTGCATGTTCCTGTGATTTTCGTTTGCCTCCCTCCTGCCCCTTCCCTTTTGAGGCGATGAAGCACAATGTAGCAAGGTTGATTTCGCTGATGACCTTTTCTGGCTCTTCCAGGTTGAGGAGATCAGAAGCAGCATAGCTAAAATCGCTCAGTTTGTGGAAGAGGTCAAAAAGAACCATAGCATCATCCTCTCTGCACCAAACCCAGAAGGAAGTAAGTATTTGTCCAGAAACAGCAGTGTCTCTGTGTGTGTGTTTCTGCAACCCATCCTCTCCATCCTCAGTGCTGTGCGATTTACTGTGAAGCTTGTGAGTACACGGTACGAGAGCCATGCAGCCCTGGCATTCTGACTTGGCAGGGTGGACTGAGGCCGTGTGTCCAGCCAGGGAGCTTTGTGTCATGGCTGCAGCTCCACGGAACTGACAGGGCTACATGCTCAGGGGCCAGGTGACATGAGACGGGGTTAGAGAATGGGACTTGTTACAGCCAGTGGAGAGCTGAGGTCAAGACTCTGATACGGGTGTCTTCCTTCCCTGGTACTGCTACCGTAGAAATGAGTTCTCTCATGGATTAGGAGGCGCGGCGTCCGAATTCAGGGGCCAGCTCTAGGGAAGGCTCGCTCTTTGTTGGCTCTGGGGGGATGGTGCTTGCCTCTTTTTAACATCATTGGGCCTGGTGTTCCTTGCAGATCTCCATGTATCTTGGGAGCAGTTTTCCCCCGAGTCCAGCAGGTTCTTAGTGCAGGGACCCTGGGTGCAAATGGCATACTCTTCTTTCTTGATGATACTGAGGCCCCTCCATGTCTGCTCCCTTCTCTCTCCTTCTCGTGACGTAAGTGATGCAAGCCACGCCCAGGGAAACCCCCATTACCTGGGCTCAGGGCTGTTAACCTCAGTCAGGGATTACAGCCCACCCTAAGCTTTTTTCAGCTGATTGACTGATGGTACCGAATTGTGTCATGGGGGATCACATCTTCTCATAATGCCAGCCCACTGAGAATCACGGTCTAGCCAAGTTGACACATATTTTGGGGGCATGGTTCAATCCATGACAGTATGGAGTATGCAGAGCCGAACATCTATGGAACGTACCTTATAAGAGAAGGACATTAACTTAACCAGGTGCAGGGGCTTCTGGGTAAGGAAGTGTTTCCTTACTCTGGAAGAATAGAAGCTGCAGGCTTTCTGGAGATAATCCCAGTGAGACCAAGGTGGGGCACTGGCATCCTCTCCGTAGACTTAGTCTACTGGCTTGTGTCAAGGTAGATAGAAACCAAGGGAAGGAAAACCACGGACAAAAAGCTGAATTGTCCAGCCGCATGAATCTTTTGGTATGGGTTAGCTGGGTGAATGGTTCTGCCTTGTGGGTTCTGGACACAGGGTGAGTGTTCGTCTGTCTTGTGGGTTCTGGATGTAGGAGAAAGGTTTCTCTGTCTCCTGGGTTCTAGAGTGATCGGGCTCGAGGGAAGATACTGCTGCCTATAACAGTAGACAGCTCCTGGCAGTGTGTGAACACATGGTGTCTAGCTGTCCTTCTGTGGAATGAGTCAGGTCCTGTGGCCTGCTCCCTTAGGCACTGCCCTAATTTGCGGCACTGTCGATTCAACCAGAGGTCTTCTGCTCGCACCCGACCATGGAGATGCCATGTTCTGCGTCAGTCGGTATGCAGACACTGGGGCACATGGACTATGACCAATCTCCCACACACTCAGAGGGAGAGGTCCTGATGGTAGGAGCTCTGTTTTCCTGTCCCAACCTGGGCACTGGCTATGGTGTCTGTCCACTGTGCCCTTAGTGACACTGTGGGTGGATGGGAGGTGACCCCCACCCCCAACCAGCAGGATGCCCCTCCCTCATAGGTGAGCGGCATGGAGCGCACTCATCTCCGGAGGCCCCATTGACTTTGGGCCTCCCTGCAGAACCACTGGAGAAGCAAGAGAGGAAAACACATGTTTACCAAGCGGATTCCTGTCTCCTTTAACCTCGCTGCTCTGTGTGTGTTGGATGCCACTACTTACGCCTTATATTTATTTTTTGTTTTTGTTTCTAAAGAAATTAAAGAAGAGCTTGAGGATCTAAATAAAGAAATCAAGAAAACTGCTAATAAAATCCGAGCCAAGTTACAGTGTAAGTGTGAAGTCTGCGTTATGTTTCATTATTGCTGATGGGGGCAGGGCAAGCTCTTGTTTGTTCCGTTTTAACTTCATTCTTTGTTATTTTCCGCACTTCTGATTGTGACCGCTTTAAACCGGATGATTTATGTGTGCTTAGAACAGTAAGCCTGTATGTTATTCAGTTTTCAGGTTGATTGCTAATCCCTAAATTTGGGAGAAAAGCACTATTTTACTTACATTCAACAAGATAAAGCACTTGTTTATCAATTGCTAATCTCTTTATACTGTAGCATTTTCTTTTGACACATTGACTGCATTTTAGCTGTTTGAACCAGTGAAATAAGCTTTCCCATGGGTCACGAGTTTTTTCAGTGCGGGTTCCTTAAAACCTGAAGTACGATTCCATTCAGTTTGATGATGTTTGTTGTTCAGCTTTCGCAGTGAAGCGCTGGGATTTTACAGTTTTGATATCGTCGGAGAGCACACTGTGCTTTGTTTATACAAGAGTATGAAATCAGGAATGCCAGCCTCCGTTTATGGCAAAGGCCAAAGAGATGTAGAGGCCGAGAGAGTGCCCGGGTGCAGCGTCCACCCCTCCTTCTTCTGTGGATTAGTTTTCCAAAAAATGTAGTCACCATACTACAATTGGTGGTGGTGACGTGCCATGCAGTTGGTTCCGACCCATAGCAACTCTGTACAGGGTTTCCAAGGTTGTAAATGTTTATGGGAGCAGAAAGCCTCATTTTTCTCCTGTGGAACAGCTAGTGGTTTTGAACTGCTGACCTTGCAGTTCACAGCCCGATTTGTAACCACTACGCTACCAGAGCTCCTTTAAAAAGGTCATTGAAATTAATATTATTATTTTATTAGTAAGCATTGTGGCTAAGTGCTGTTGAGTCAGTTCCGACACATAGTGACCGTATATATAGGGTTTCCGAGGTGGTATGTGTGTGCAGGAGTGGGGATCCTCATAGGCATTCATGATGAACGATAGGTACCTGTTACCATCAAGTCAAATCTGACTCATTGTGACTCTGCAGGACAGACTGCACGTGCCCCACGGGGTTTCCAAGGGTGATCGAGTCTTTACAGAAGCTGACGGCCAACCGCTTTAAGAACCGTGGCTCCTGTAATGCCTAATTGATAATACAAGGGGTCTTCAAAAAGTTCATGGAAAATGCGTATTATGAAAAAACTATGCTTGAATTCCAAAATTTTTTGGTACCTAAATAAACTCGTATTGACATGGTTGCCATCTCCCTGAACAGGATCTAGTTTGCGCCAGTAAGAAAGATAAGATATTAGTTTGAAAAGAGCAACTATCAGAGCAGCATGAATTCTGTCAAAATTAAAACAAAAACAAACATCAAATTTTTGGTGAAGCTTGTGTGGAAGAAGGGTGAAATCATTGATGTTTCATGAAAAATTTATGGGGACATGCTGACAACCACATTGGTCTACTGGTGAGTGGAAGAGGGGAAAAGGCAGCAATGAAGAAATGGGCTGAGTTCAACCATGGTCCATAGACTCCCATTGATCTGGAGATGAGAGAGAGAAGAGGAAGGGCTGGTTGGTCCAAAGTGTGGTGAGACCTGGGGACACCTGAGCCCATGGACAATGACATAGCCACAGAGGGCTAAAGCTGAGAGTGAAGCACCCAGCTGATATTAAGTGAGGGGAGATGCACAAGAACACCCAAACTTGCAGACAGTACCCATTTGACCTAGCCTCGATGGCTCGATAATCAGAACTCGACTAGAGGAAGATAAAAACAAAACAATTTTTGAAAAAGGAAACAAGGGTAAATTGCTACAATCTGATGAACCTGACCTCTACTCATGGAGGTAGTAACTCTAAATACCAACAGAGAGGGAAGGAGTCTTCACATCAAGTATCAATCCTATCCTCTCTGTATTATACAGGGTAGACAGGGATGGGCAACTTAGACACTGGCTACCTAAAGTGAAGGGGTGATAAAGGCATGAAGTGACTGCCTTACAAGGCTTCAAGAGGGAGTTTAGTTTCAGAGTGTGGGGGAAAGAAAGAGTCCCCACTGAGTAGTTTTCATCTTGTCTAGATGGGTGTGGTAAAAAGAGAGGGGGATAAGATTCAACAGTGAGTAATTGTTATCATGACTAATTGCTACTGTCATAATGATAAAGGTAGAAGTTTTGTAACAAAAACGGGGGAGTAGTTAATTTTACAGTCCATAAGCAAACAGCCCTAGGACCATCAAGGGAGAAGAGCACAAGCAGAATGTGAGACCTCATCCAAGATGGAGGCAGAGATGGGAACATGGAGCGAGGGAGCAGCTGAGGACTCTAGATTCATGGGAAGAGAGGGACTGAGAGCTGGCAGCCAGGAGGCAGACTTGCAGAAGGTGCCCTTTGGTGGTGTAAATTATTATATATGCCTGAGTGTTCAAAAAAAAGAGCTAAAGCGAATTGAGAGAAATACTGTTATCTGATGGAACATGGAGCAGATTATAATCATTGTAATGAAACAAGGTGTATGATTTGTTGAATGTAAAAATGATGATCTCTGCCCTGTAAACTTTCACTCTATTCACAATAAAAACTTAAAAAAAATTAAAAAACAAAAATTTATGGGGACAAAATCCCAAAGAAATCAATAGTTTACCCATAGATATATTGTTAAGTGCCGTCGAGTTGGTTCTGACTCATATATAGGGTTTCTGAGGAGCAGCTGATGAGCTTGAACCAGCAATCTTGCAATTCAGATTGACCTTGCAGTGCAGCGCATTAACCCACAGCACCATACCTTGTTTTAAAAGGGTATGAGACAGTGGTAAGCATAAGCCTGCAGTGGCAGACCAGCTACCTTCGTTTGTGAAGAGACTGTTTTGTTTGGACCCTAACTGAAGAGGAATGAAGATTACCAGCAGACACAAGGGCCAACAGCGCAGTGATTCAGCCTGTAAATTCCCACTGAAAATGAAAGCTGAGCAGACTCTCCTCTCAATGATGCCCAAACTGCAGGGTCCACATCAGCGGCAGACAGGAGCAGGGCTGCCAATGGAAACTGTAAACAGGTGGGCTCAAGACCCTGAAACGCTTCTTGGAAGACTTGTAGCAGGAGATGAAACATGCCTCCACCAGTACGATTCCAAAGACAGAGCACAATCAGACCAACGGTTACCAGGAGGTGGACGTGGTACAGCCAGAGAAAACGCCGTCCAGTCAAGAGCAAGGGTCCTGGAGACAGCTTTTTGGGATGGTCAAGGTGTTGTGCTTGCTGCCTTTGCAGAGGGCCAAAGAATGCTGGCATGTGCTTTATGAACGTGTTTTAAGAGAGTTAGCCAAAGCTTTAGCTGAGAAATGTCCCAGAATGCTTCACCAGCGAGGCCTTCCCTGTTAGGACAGTGAGAGTTTCCAGGGAAATAAGGAGATGTCTGCCTTACTGCCCTGAGTTGCTTCCTCCTGACTTCTTTAGTTCTTAAGTGTAAAAACCTTTGAAAGGCATCCATTTTTCCTCAGTTCATAACGTAAAAATGAGTGTCTTGACATGGTCAAATTCCCAGGAGGTCCACTTCTTTAGGGACAGGCTCATGACTCACAAAGGTGTCTCAACTTGATGGAACCAATGTTGAGAGATACAGTTGATTCAAATTTTAATTCCATTTTTCCATGAACTTACAATATTTTCATTAATAGACAATCAGTTTGCATTTCCCTAGTGGTTTCATGAGCTTTTTTTAAAAAATACATTTGGGATGGGATCCAGAAAGGACCCACACACTGGTTGGTGGAGCTGCCTTTTAAGATTTTAAAATCAGACTCTCCCTCAGTCTTTCTTCCCTGCACTATGTTCTTTTGCTGAGGAAACCGCTCATTATTCCCACAGAGCTTTTGCCACTTGATGGATTGGTGTCTTTGATCAGAATCCACTGCCCTCCAAATTCCCTTCTCCAGCCTTGGTCAGACATGGCGATGAAGTGGGGATGGTGGTATGTGTGTTGCTGTGGTCACACAGACTGGTAGAGCGGGGGTTGGGGGTTGAGTGGTTGTTGAAATACAACATCTGGTGAAGTGGGGATGTGGTAAGACAGAGCATCTGGCGGAGCAGGGGGAACAGCTGGCAGGGTGGTTGTTGTTGTTAGGTGCCCTCGTGTTGGTACTGACCCACAGTGACCTCAGTGCACAGCAGAATGAAACACTGCCCGGTCCTGGGCCAACCTCACTACGGTTGCCACGTTTGAGTCCATTGATGCTGCCACTTGGCCAGTCCATCTGTCTGGGGGTCTTCCTCTTTTTCTTTGACCCTCCAGCTTACCAAACATGATATCTTTCTCCAGTGACTGGTCCTTCCTCACAATGTCTGAAGTTTGGCCATCTTGGCCTCTAAAGAGCACTCTGGCTGCACTTCTAGGGTGTGGTTAAGATAGAACATCTGGCAGAGCAGGGAGTGTGGTAACATAGAACATTTGAAGGGTACTGTGGTAAGCTAGAACATCTGGTGGGGCAGGGGGCAAGGTAAGATAGACCATCTGATAGAACGGGGCGTGGTAAGATAGGACATCTGTCAGCGTAGGGGCCTGGTGAGGTAGAACACCTGGTTCTGTTTGGTGGTCTTATCAGCAGTTGATGATCATCACAAGGTCCACTAGGCGTAGTAAACCGCGAGCCCCACGACTTCTGTAATTCCTTCTTTCTTTGAGCTGAAGTGGTCCCCTCATCACCTCTGTCACCCTGAGGCACAGACTGCTGGGAAGATGACACAGACACTGATCCTTTCCCATGTTCCAGTCACATGCTGTCTCCCCAGCACCCAGTAGAGATGACCATCGAGACACCTCCTGCTCCTCCTCTATCCCAGTATAATGTGACCTGCACGTTACCCTTGTCTCACTTGGGGCCCTGTAGGAGCCTGTGCCGGGTGACATCTGAGCCCTCTTGTCTCGGTCTCTGACGGTCTTTCAGCTCCCTGGCCAGACAAGATGGTTCTAGCTTATGTTGTACTTTTCCTGCCCAGACCTGTGACCAAGCATTTCTTCCAAGAGTTCGGTTCCTTTTCAGGTTGACTGGCTGTATGCATTGAGTTGGTTCCGACTCAGCAACCCTGTTCCGAGGCTATAAATCTTTGTGGAACCAGAAAGCCTCACGTTTCTCCCACGCCTGGTGGACTTATACAGCTGGCCTTGGGGTTGGCAGCCCACCACACCACCAGGGTTCCTTGCTCCCCTTTCCAGAGCATGGCCCTCTGAACCTCAGAGTCAGGAGCCTGAGGCGTGTGCGGCTGGCTGTGCACTCAGCAGTAGGACCATAGTTTCAAGGCTGTTTCAGTGGATAAAGTGAGGATTGTGTTTTTAAAAGACAAGTCATGGATTCCTATTGAGATTCCCAAGTCGAACTAAGAACTAATGATTTGGCTTCACCTGAAAGGATTCTACCTGTATCCCTCTGCAGCTGTGCCCCACACTCTGGCTGTCAGTGGTACCGCATAGCTGCCCATTTGCTTTGTTGCTCCTGTAAAGATTTACAGCCTCAGAACTGTTTACGGTCGCTGTGAGTCTCAGTCGACTTGATGGCATTGGGTTTAGAGTGCACACAAAGAGCCCTGGTGACACTACAGATTAGGCACCAGGCTGCCAACAGAAAAGTCAACAGTTCAAATCCACCAACTGCTCTGAGAAGGATGAGTCTGCCCCCATACAGCTTCACAGTCTCGGAAGCCAGATACAGGCTCGCTCTAAGTTAGAGTCCCCTCAGTGCCAGTGGGTTTGGTTTTTGCTTTGATATGAGAACACACACAGCAGAGTCGGAATACTGACGCCAGCACCCACCACAGGAAGAGCAGTTTGTCATTTTTGCCGTTGTGGTGGTTCTTTGTGTTTTATAGCTATAGCCCCCTTGAGATAGACAATCAGAAGGACGGAGTTTTACAGTCACTTTGCATAGATAGTCCTACCCCGTGTGACCATGCTGCCACCTTGACCCAGTGTATTTGTGCGTTTTAGGGATTGCTGTATTTTTTATTTTTCAAACTTTTTATGGTGAACTGGGTGAAGGTTTACAGAGGGATTGCTTTTGTAAACACTGAATGTGGCATGTTAGTTTTGCCAAATGTGTACATCGTCCTAAAGTCAAATGCATAAGAGAAGGTTAGAGAGTGCCAGCTTCTATGTCTCTCTGTCTCCAAGTGGTAACCATTTAAACGACGTTTATGGGCTGTTTTTCCATTGCTGTTCTTCTGTAGGTAGATATACCAATGAAAATACATCAAAAAGCTTTGCTACTAGGGTTCCAGTTCGTGCGCAGTTTTATTACAAACAAAATGTGTTTAAACATGTTTCTGGACAGCTGCAGACAAGCTCGCTCAGGAGTACCCTTCTCTTAGTCCTCTTAAGGGACCTTCAAAGCAGAGGACCAATCAAAACAGTGGTTTCTGAGGTGATCTGCTGACCCGCTTCAATTCAAGGCCGAGAGGTCAGCTCAGAATGCCATGGCAACTGTTTGGGGATTCCAAACGGGCCATTGTGATAAAATTTCTGAAAGGACACAGGACGATTCTGGGGGCTTATGGAGACGAAGTTCTAGGAAAATTGAAAACTGCTTTGGTGAGAAAAAGACCAGGAAAGTTGTGCTGAAGAATATTTTTTCATCACGACAATGTGTCCGTCATTCTTCAAGGACAGCAAGGACTGTCCTGGGAGAGTTCCATTGAAAGTTCTACCCCAGCCGCCCCACAACGCCGATCTTGCCCTTTCCAACTTCTTTTGTTCCTAAACCTGAAGCAGTCTTTCAGAGGAGTGTGATTTGAGTGCCTCGAAGATGTAAAGCTGCCGTTTGAGTGTGGAGTCAGTTGAAGAACCCAGGCTTAAAGAGCTGGAAGCATCACCTTCAGACCTAGGCAGAGGATATGTTGATAAACAATAGCTTCACATTTCACTGTGTTTGTTTAATAATGCTTCCTGTGACATTGTAGCAATCTGTTTGACTTATCCTCCTGTATACATACACAGAAGGAGTCCTGGTATCGTGGTGAGTTATGTGTTGGGCTGCTAACCGCAAGGTCAGCAGTTCAAGGCCACCAGGCGCTCCTTGGGAGAAAGATGAGTCTTAATGTTCCTGTAAAGATTTACCACCTTGGAAACCCTTTACAGGGTCATCGTGAGTCGGAACCGACTGTGGCACACCACTGCCACCATTCCTCTGGATAGATAGTGGATTATCTCAAAAGGTCACCTGATCGATCATTAACTTTATGAAGAGCTGTAGTTTGAAGAGAAGACAGAAAAGCAATGTAAGTTTTGGGCTGAAAAACTTGTTTTTAACTGAAAAGGTAACTCTTTTCTCTTTGTTTCTAGCTATTGAACAGAGTTTCGATCAGGATGACAGTGGCCACCGGACGTCCGTGGACCTTCGGATACGGCGGACCCAGGTCTGCTGAGCGCCCTGTAACCTGCAGTCCTTGTGTCTGAGGAGGCGTCTTGGACGCATACTGAGTCCATCTCTGCAGTCACGTGCATCTGCACTTCCTTAACACATTAGAAGAACACAATGTTTATAGACTGATGTTGTGGGTCCTCGAATGGTTTCCAACTCCTAGTGATGCGCTGTGACTTAGTGGGGCAGCCCCATAGGGAGCAGATGGCCAGGTCCCTGTAGACTGGTGTTATTTTTGTGTGCTGTCGAATGGTTTCCAACTCCTAGTGATGCCCTGTGACTTAGTGGGGCAGCCCCATAGGGAACAGATGGCCAGGTCCCTGTAGACTGCATCTCTTTATTAGGAAGAAAAAACCTGTGTTCAGCTCTCAGCAGAGCTGTACTCTGAAGAGCAGGAGTGATCCGAATCATTCCTGTGCCTAGGGCCTCCCGGGGTTTGGTTTATGGTGCAGCATGGTCCAAGGAAAGCCCGCCTTTACCTGACAGAGGGGCGGCCTGGTGTTGGCAGAGCCTGGAGCCACTGCTCCTGAGTCTTGGCTTTCTCAAGAACGGGGTGCGCAGTGATTGTGAGACTCAACTGAGCTGATGCTGAAAAAGTGGGTGGTGGTACAGGGCCGCTGCCGTTCTGCGTTGCCACATGAAGGAGCCGTGCGACAGTGTGGGCTTCTGAAACACAGTGGTCTTCCGGAGAAGACAGGACCGCCACGTACTCACTGTTCTGGTTTCTCTGTGTTGTTAGCACTCAGTGCTGTCTCGGAAGTTTGTGGAAGTCATGACAGAATTTAACGAGGCACAGACTCTGTTTCGGGAGCGGAGCAAAGGGCGCATCCAGCGTCAGCTGGAAATAAGTGAGTGAATGGAAACTTTCCCTGAGCTGAAAACAGACTTTTACTTTTTAAGGTCACCTCAAAGTATATTAACTTCAAAACCAGTAATTCCATTCTTGTGTTTACCAGTGTTATAAAATCTGAAGACCTCTCATGTCTTCCTACTCTGTGCTTGAACCCAACCTATTGTTTACTTAGGACTTTTAGCATATTCTAGGTGAGTGGACTTTAAATCTCTGGTAATCACTGTTACTCTTAGTGCGTTAGGCGCCCGATGGCTCCTGACTGAAAGATGGCAGGTCAGTAGTTGGAGCCCATCCACCAGCACTCTGAGGAGAGAGATGGGGCAGTCTGCTTCTGTAAAGATTTATCGTCCTGGAGAACCTATGAGACAGTTCCACCAGTCCTGTCGGGTTGCTGTGAGTTGGCATTGACTCCTGGCACTGGTTTTATTAGAGTTCTATTGGAATCCTGGTGTGGCATTGCAGGATAATGTGCTAGACTGCAAAATCAGTTTGAGTTGCAAGGTCGGTGGTTCAAACCTACTAGCTGCACCCTGGAAACCCTATACAGGGTTTAACAACAACCACATTCAATGTTGGAAAAATGTTTTGCCGTTACTCCTTCACATGTTTCCCCCTGTGTTCCCAATCCCCTCTTGCCCTGGGCTGGGAGAAAATTCCCCACAGGCCTCTACGATCTTGTGAGCAGGGTAGGGACTGGCCTGTTTGCTCTGGACGACCCTCCCCAGGCTGTTTCTGTAGTAGCATCTTCCTCTGGACCAAAAGGCAAAAGGCTTACATATCTGCACAAATGTGGAGGTCAGTCAGGCTTGCTGGATCCCCGCTTGGGGGTCTCAGCTGTGACTTGTCAGTGTGAAGGTCAGGCAAGTCCCAGGCCTTTCACAGTGCTCTCGCAGCCATGTTCTTCAGAGACCATCTTCCCGTGGTCATGCGGCTGCCTGAAGTGGCCCCACAGCCCATGGATGTGCTTCCAATTGTTTCAGAACTCTGTATGGTTGGGTCATGTGGTTGGTTTGTTTTTAACCTTTTGTTGTGCATCGGGTGCAGCTTTACAGAGCAGATCGGCTTTCTATTGGACAGCTCACACCCATTTCGGTGTGCTCATTGACTGCCATCCCACCAAGGAGCAGCGGCCTTCCCACTTCCTTGTGTTTCCGGCTTCTGTTCTTCCTTGTCTCCTGCCCCTTCCTGCTCTCTCACCTTTCTCCCTGGGCACATGCTGCCCTTTTCATCACATATGGTTGTCCGAAGAAATGTATCCTTCACCTGTGTCGATGTTCCCTTTATAAACCTGTTGTTTGATTGGAAGTTGGGCCATGGGGTTGCGTTCAGTTCCTGGCTTGAGGCGTAATTAAGAACCTACTCTTGGGTTTTTCCCAGGGTCTTTCTTATATATCTTCCATATCTATACTTAACTGAACTTTAGGATAGGAGTATAGTTGTAATTGTTTTAAACCCTTGTCTGATCTTTCTAACAGCTACGTGTATTCTCTGTCAGTTTGGATTGGTTGATTTTTCTCCTCCTTCGGGGTTAGTTTTTTTCTGATTCTTCTAGTGCCTGATAATTTTGGGATGCCAAACATTGTGAATTTTGTTTGGTGCTGGATATCTTTGTGTTTCTGTAAGTACTTTTGCTTCCGGTATGGAATGCAGTTCAATCAGTTGACCACAGTTTAATCCTTTGGGGTTTATGAAAACCCTATAAAGTTTTTCATGAGTATTTTCTGGTTCTTCCCGATTCTTACTCTTAGGTTGAATTTCCTCATCATTAATATTTACCTCAAAAAATGTGTTTGAAAGGATAGGGCAACATTGTTTGAAAATGTTAAGACCTCAATTAGACTTTCCTTGTGAATTTATGGTTGAAGAAATCCTCGTTTTAGAACATTGTGAATGGATGTTTCCCTGGTTCATCTTTCAGCTGGAAAGACCACCACTGACGATGAGCTGGAAGAGATGCTGGAAAGTGGGAACCCTTCCATTTTCACCTCAGATGTGAGTGCCGCACGTCGCTCTGTGGCTCATGTTTGCCTTTATCTTCCAAAGCAAATTAGCTTCATTCCTGTCTCTTATCTGTGCCTTCCAAAGATTATTTCCGATTCACAAATCACACGGCAAGCACTTAATGAAATTGAGTCCCGTCACAAAGATATCATGAAGTTGGAGACCAGTATCCGGGAGCTGCATGAAATGTTCATGGACATGGCTATGTTTGTTGAGACTCAGGTAACGATGCAAAGCCCAAGTCTGCCATGAGGGGCACGGGGGACATCTAATGGTTGACTCCAGTATACCTGGAAAGGTCATCGTTTTGGGTCCAGTCCCAAAACTCAAGAAACTTTGTTGCAATGTTCAGTGTGGAGGCAGACAGTGGACAGTAGGCGAGGGCGGTCTCTGCGTAACCCCAGCAGAGCATTGTTTATTGTGAGCAGCTTTAGCCTAGAATGTGTGCAAACATAGGTGCCATGAGTTTGCTAGATGAAACCAACAGCTCCAGGGGAGCAGGGGTGGAACAGCTCCTAATTTGGGGTGGCCCCCTTGCCATCTGTGATGTAAGAAATGGGCGAGTGTGGTGTGATGCCACCGCTTTCAGTTTTCAGGAAGTATTCTGAAGGCAGCCAGCTAGACGCTATGAACTTGAGACTGGGCTTGCCATATCTTAGACCGTCATTCTCACTGCTCCACACCAAATGCGTTCCTTCTGGCTCTGTCAGAGAACTCGCTGCATACTTGGCTTTGTTTCACGGTTCACTGTTAGAAGTACTAGGACTGTGTAATCCGCTTATCTCATTCAAAAGACATGTGTGTTTGTAACTTAGCAATAAGTTAACGTTTGTGAATAGACATGTCGGTTGTTCTTCACTCTTCAATGCTTTACTATTCACTGCTGCAGAGTATGTCTGCCGTGGACAGAAAACCAGGTAACATGTCTTCTCCCTAATGATTCACTGGGGTCATCTTCCTTCATATTTTTGCCTAGTAATGTAGTTAACTGAGTGCCGTACATAGCATCCTATGTTTAGTTTACTGATTCTTTAAAGAAAGAGCCACAGTCGTCACTTGTATACTACTGTATGTTTGTACAGACTAGTAAAAGATGAGCTTCCCTAGAGCGAGCTCCCTTCCTCTCACTGGGCTCATCTTTAAGAGGCTGTTTGCACAGTAAAGCATATCATCCCATCACCGCTGCCCGGCCCCCTCCGAGTTCCTTTGAAAAAGTTCCTTGGATTTTCAGTGCATGTTGGCACACTTACAGTGAGCCTCACCTTTCACCTCTCGGGAAGTGTGACAGTAAAGCTAATCAGCATCCGTTACATGCACTTCGTGTTTGTGTCAAAACTTCACTCATTTCCATGCTGCTTTTCAGGTACTCCAGCACAGCATTTGAAAACTTCTCCTAAGTTTGAAACTTTTTATTTCAAGGGTGAAATGATCAACAACATAGAAAAAAACGTCATGAATGCTGCAGACTATGTAGAACATGCTAAAGAAGAAACTAAAAAAGCCATTAAATATCAGAGCAAAGCAAGAAGGGTGAGTTTGTCTCTTGAGTGTGTAGGTCTGCTTTCACCTTGTAATGCATTAATGTCAGCCTGATGATAAAGTAGTCCACAAAATGAAAGCTTTCGTTTCAAGTCTGAATTTATCATTTTTACTGTACACTTTAGAAGTTAATTAGAAAAATTATGTTGACTCTCGGCCCTTTTGAGCTCTGAGTCATTAAACCCCCCACATTGTTACGTTCCTCTTTTAGGCTGGCTGAGTTTGTAAGGTCAGTTTGTGTCTCTTGTGCCAGTATTGGGAGGGAGGTATAAAACAGATAGAGTCCTGGTGTAGCGCTCTAGGATAAGCACCAGGTCACAAAGTCAGTGGTTCAAATCCACCACCCACTCCTCGGAAACCCTATACAGGGTCGCTGTAAGTTGGAGCTGATTCAGTGGCACTTAGCAACAACAACAATAACACCACAAAACTAACAGGATAGGAAATTCTCCTTCAAAATTGTTGGCTGCACAGGTATTGCATATACTACGAAGTAAGCCGTGATGATATAGACACTGAAGTAA
>NW_006408779.1:1999862-2003921 GCF_000296735.1 Chrysochloris asiatica | reverse complement strand
ACAGTAAGCTGAGGTGACGCCTGCACGCTGAAGTCATCCGGGGTGATGTGAATACCATGAAGTCAGCTGAGGTGGTGCAGCACACTTGAAGTGCTTGGTTTCATTTCAGGCATGGAGCAGACCCTCTTTAAAAAGTGCTTCCCCTCCCCATGTCCATGGCCTAAACAGAGTGTGGACCCAGTGCAAAGTTCACTGGTTTTATAAAGATCAAAGATGGTGACTATGATAGTTTCCATTTGTATTCTGCTGAGTAGGTTGCGGGGGCCCATACAAGCCTCCGTAGAAGGTGGTCATAAAATACGATGCTAATTTTGATGTCGGTAGTTCCTAACTTCCTGATTAGATGCTTAGATGCTTCGTTGCTGTTCCTGTTCTAGCTGTTGGCTGTCTTGCTTTTATTCCCTCAGGCAGATGGAGTCTCAGAGGGTGTGTGTGGAGAAACTTCTTCAGTCTGATGATGGAACAACTGAAGGCTGGGCACACAGGAGGCCAGGGCACACTACACAGATAGCTGCTTTCATAGTTTACAAAGCTGGCTACTTAGTTGTACATATATGAAGAAAACATGTTAATACTCCTGTTTTTCTATCAGAACTTTTCCAAATAATAGGACTCTGCCTTCCTCTCCTTTTGATGAAACCTAACTTGCTAGCGTTCTATGTTATGGATTGAATTGTGTCCCCCAAGATGTGTGGTGAACCCTAACATCTCTGGTTATAATTTCATTTGGGAGTGAGTTTTCTGTTAGGTTACTGGGGCAGGGTTAGTGTAGGGTGTGTTTTGAGTGTTTTTATCTCTTACAAGAGATAAAAAGCTCAGATTAGGCCCGGAGAGATGGGGGTGGGCATAGATGCCAAGACACATGGAGGTTTCCAGGGAGCCAGGAAACAGAGCCGCAGAGATAAGGAGCTGTCAGTAGAGCTAACCGAGACAAAGTCTTCCATGGAGTCAAAGCTCTGAGTTGACTTCTAACCTCCTAAGCTGTGAGCAAATGCCTGCTTGTTAAAGCCGTCTACTGTGCCAGTTCTGTTAACAGCAAGGATCTTCAGATACCAAACCCACTGCCACTGCACTGCCCAGTGTGACTCAGAGTCACTCACAGGGTTTCCCAGGCTGGAAATCTTTGCGGGAACAGAAAGCCTTATCTTTCTTCTGCCGAGTGACTAGTGGGTTTGAACTGCCAACCTTGTGGTTAGCATTCCAGTGCTTATCCTATAGCGATAGTCTGACCTTAAAGACCTTTTAAAACTTTTTTTTGAGAGTCAATAATGTCCCCCAGGGTAAAGCAGAAGCCCTGTGATGTAGACTTTAAAACACACTTGATTGTAAATGAATAATGGCTTTGAAGGGGAAAAAGGCGCTAACATGTCATCATCTGCTTGGTTTTTCTTTGACAGAAAAAGTGGATAATTGTTGCTGTATCAGTGGTTCTGGTGGCCATAATTGCTCTAATTATTGGTTTGTCAGTTGGCAAGTGATGATGCGGATGGCAGCACTGTGCATGAGCGGCAGTAAGTAACCAATCAGCTCATTGACCCATTAACACTCCTAACTCCAGGCCTGGCCTCTTCACTGACTCAGTAATCAAAGCCTGCCTGCATGGCTTGGGTGGTACCCTCTAGTGGTGCCTGGGTGCCTTTGTGTTTTACTCTGGAAACATTCAGGCAGGGCAGGGACTCGTGTCTACAGTGCTGTGCAGTGGTGTAGAACTGGGTTCCACTCAGAGCCACCATGTCTACGATCTCCAGGGAGCAGCTGACCTTGTGGTTAGTAATCCAGGGCTTCTCCTCCTTTTCTCGTGTGTTGTTGTTAAGTGTCATTGAGTCAGTTCTGGCTCACAGAGTCCCGGTAGAGTACAGTTTCTGAGGAGTAGACTGCATACTGTGACGTCGTGGTTATACCCACCAGCTGCTTTGCAGGAGAAAGATGTGGCTTTTTCCTCCTGTAAAGATTCTTGTATGTACTTTAGTTCTTCTTTTTTTAAGTTTTTATTGTGAATTGAGTGGTAGTTTACATGGGGGAACATCAGTTTTACACTCATCCTATCATATTCATTTCATTGCAATGATTACAATCCTCAGCAAGGTTTATCATTCAATGGTATTTGCTTCTGTTCCCTCTGTTTGTTTTTTTATATACACCAAAATGCTCAGGAATATACATCATTCAAACATCCAAAGGGCACACCCTGCAAGCCTGCCCCCTGTCTCCCAGCACACATCCCCTCTCCCTCCATGAGTCTAGAATCCTCAGCTGCTCCGTGTCTCCATGTCATCATCTCTGACTCCATCTCTGGCATCACCGCGTCTCTGGGTAGAGTCTGCTTCCACTCTTCTCCCTTGATGGTCTCAGAGCCCTCCTCTCTGGGACTGTAAGATCAACCACTTACCCCTTTTTGCTACAAAACTTCTATCTTTACAATTGCAACAATCGCAAGTAGTCATGATAACAATTACTATTGAATCGTGAGACTCTTGTCCCCATCTCCTTTCACCAGACCTGTCTAGACAGGATGAAAACAACTCAATGGGGATTATACTCCTCCCCCCCTCAACTCTAAATCTAAACTCCTTCTTGAAAACTTGTAAGCCAGTCACTTCGTGCCTTTACAGCCCTCCTTTTTAGGTAGCCAATGTCTAAGTTGCCTGTCCCATTCAACCCTGTATATGGAGTAGATGGGAATGATCCTTGCTGTAAGGATTCTTTCCCTCTTGGTTGGTATTTTAAGCTACTACATCCATAGTATTTGGTGAAGATCAAAGAGCACAGCCTTTGGTATGGATTACATCTCAATGTCAAGAAAACAGAAATCCTCACCACTGGACCAATAAACAACATTCTTATCAACGGAGAAAAGATTGAAGTTGTCAAGGACTTCATTCTTCTTGGATCAACTATCAACACTCAAGGAAGCAGCAGTCAAGATATCAAACGACGTATTGCGTTAGGCAAATCTGCTGCATAAGACCTTTTTAAAGTGTTGAAGAGCAAAGATATCAGCTTGAAGACTAAGGTGCACCTGACCCAAGCCATGGTATTTTCAGTAACCTCATATGCATGCAAAAGCTGGACAGTGAATAAGGAAGATCATAGAAGAATTGATACATTTGAGTTACGGTGTTGGATGGGAATATTGAAAGTGCAATGGGCTACCAAAAGAACCCATAGATCCGTTTTGGCAGAAGTGCAGCCAGAGTGTTCCTTGGAGGCCAAGATGGCCAAATTTCGTCTCTCATACTTGGGGCATATTGTCAGGAGGGACCCATCGCTGGAGAAGGATATCATATTTGGTAAGGTGGAGGGTCAAAGAAAAAGAGGAAGACTCCCAACGAGACGGATTGGCCAAGTGGCAGTATCGATGGACTTAAGCATGGCAGCAATAGTGAGGTTGGCCCAGGACCGGGCAGTGTTTCGTTCTGCTGTGCATAAGGTCGCTATGGGTCAGTACTGACTCGATGGCACCGAACAACAACATCCAAAAATGTAAGTGAAGTTCATCAGATTGTAGCTGTTTATACTTTTCTTTAAAAAAAAAAAGAAAAAAAGGTTGTTTTTCTCTTTTTCTCTTCCTTCCTCTAGTTGGATTCTGAACATCCAACCATTGAAGCTATGTCCAGTGGGTACTACCTGCAAGTTTGGGCACCCTTGTGCATCTCCCCTCACTTCATATCAACTGGACACTTTACTCTCAGCTCTAGGCCTCTGTGGCCATATCCTTGTCCGTGGGCTCAGGAGTCCCCAGGTCTCACCATACTTCAGGCCAACCGACTCTCACCATCCTCCAGGTCGATGGGGGGGTCTGTGTAACTTGGTCCGGCTCAGCCCACCTCTTCATTGCTGCTTTTCCCCCACTTCCTCTCCCCATTGGACCAACGTGGTCGCCAGAAAGCTTCCATGTCTGCTTGTGTGTCCCTTGAGTTTTAGTCTTGGAGGGGGGTTTGTCCTGAAGGGACTTTATTGCTTCCAGGTGAACAACTTGCTTGTTCTTGTAGTAGCCAATCAGACAGCCATTTTTGTTTTTGGTTTTCCTGGCTGGTCTTTCTTTCAAGAAGTATCTTC
>NW_006408779.1:1993121-1997145 GCF_000296735.1 Chrysochloris asiatica | reverse complement strand
CCTGTATATTTTGGAAATGAGTCCCTGGTTTGATGTGTTGTTGCAAAAGACTTTTTCCCATTCTGTGGGCTCCCGTTTTGCTCTTACGGTAAAGTCTTTTGATGCACTTAAGTTTTTAATTTTTAGTATGTCCCAATCATCTTTTTTGTTTTCTTTTGTTTGTGTAATTTTCGCAATGTTTGGTAGTCTGTGTGTGCCTTGTATTGTTGTTGTTGTTACGTGCCGTCGACTCAGTCCTGACCCATAGCCACCCTGTATAGGGTTTCTGAGGAGCGGCTGATGAGCTTGAACTGCCGACCTTGCAGTTGAAACACCTTTGTAGTCTGGTGCAGTAACCCACAGTGCCACACCAGGACTTCAATGTCATTATTAGTACAGAGGAATCCCACTGAGTTTTGTATGTTGATCTTATACCTGCCACTTTGCTGAATCTTCCAATGAGGTCCAGTAGTTTTTTTGCTGAGTCTTTGGGGTTTTCTATGTATAGGATCATATCGTCTGCAAATAGAGAGAGTTTTACTTCTTCTTTTCAATTTAAATGCCTTTAATTTCCCTATCTTTGCCTATGTATTGTGTAGCAGCTGGTATTGGCTCCTGCCCAGATGGTGGGATATTATAGGGTATGCTTGTAGCTTGGCTATATGGCCATGATTGCTGTCTCTTCTTGGGTAACGTAGGGAGAGAAAGCTCCTATCCCAAGGAAAAAAATAAGAACAAAAAGGCAAAAAATGAAAGAAAAGTAAAAGCAAAAACTGAAAAAACAAAACAAACCCACAACCAAAGCAACAACAACAACAACAACAAAAGCCCGTAGCAAATTAGTCCAGTAGTCTTTGCTGAGTACACATAGTGGACACCTTCAGGGGTGGGTGGGGGTTTCCACTCACACAGGCACCCCCTCTAGTCACCGCCGTGGAGGTGCACAGACAGAGAATGAGAAATGAATGGAAGAAAGATTGTTCACTCTTTGTTCTCTTGTGATCAGTTAGGTCCCTCCATATCCACACAGCGTCCTTCTCCCTGTAGCCTGTTTTTAACAGGTGTTGGGTTTACACACTGATCTTGTATATAGTAGTTGGGGTTGGCTCTTGCTTTTTATGTTGGGGTTTTACAGGGTGCCAATACGGCTCGGCTGTATGGCCAGACGTGGTGTCGCGTGTTAGATAAGGCAGGAATCAAATCTCCTGCTCAAGTAGGAGAGCCAGCTTCCGGGCTAAATCTCACAGTCAGACGTCTTAAGAACCCACCGGAGGATTAGCCTCTGGACTTTCAGTTACTTTGCGCCATGGGAAAATTGTGCCCTTGTGCACAACACCGGACCCTTTTGGGGGTGCGCTCTAACTCACGTGACAGGGTGGAACACAGGAGTTGAATGGAAAATAATGAAAGAAGAAGAAGAAAAACAATGCACGTCTTTTTCATAAGTCACTGGGTGGTGTTTGCTCCCTAGCTGCTGGCTGTCCGTACTTTCTTTTTAATTGAACCTTCTAGCTTTACTTATCCTTGTCTCTCTCTCTCTCTCTGTATAATTACGTAAAGGGGATAACAGTATCGATGATGATTAATGCTTAATTTTAAAACTAACATTTCTGATTAACATCTTTTACATTTTAACTTACAGATTAATTGCAACTACTGAAAGTTAATAAAATATATTTCTTAAAAACTGATAAAGTAGCAATAGCGTCAAAATTAAATACTATAAGCATGAATAAGAAAGTGAAAACAGATAGTTGCTCATGATTTTCCTGTGAAATTGGAGGGAATGGAGCTAAATTAACATCCTGGCTCTCATTTGCTTCTGTTTAGCAGCATCTGCTCACTTGGTGTTGCGGTTAATGCAAGGTTGGTCTGAACTGCAAGGTTGGCGGTTCAGGCTCACCAGCTGCTCCTGGGAAATCCTATACAAGGTCGCCATGAGTCAGAACCGACTTGATGACGTTGCTTAACAACAACAACAACAACACTAGATTGGAAATGTTTCCTCATTAACATGGACACTGTGTTATTTTGTTAGTGTACCTGTGGGTTTTCACTGAAGCATTCTGAATATGAAAGATCATTAATACCCTTATTTCAAAGATCCGTTCTTTTTGCTGTATCGGTGTCAGTTTGTTCCAAACGTGAGGATTGTCTCTCTGGCTCTAGTATGCATTAGAAATGTTTTCTTTGTGGACGAAATCTCTGGTATTGAGTACAAGGCTAGCTGGCATGTTAAATTTGGATACACAACTTGTTTCGCTTGAAGCGTTTGTGACAGAACACGCTGAACCCCACCTCCCCCAGGGTCTCTAGATGGTGACAAGGAGTCCCAGCCAAGTCATTATTTTACTACAAGAGTGCCTGCCAAGCTTCATGGTCAATTGACACTTAACAAGGAGACTGTGGCCTGAAGGGGGGCTTCTGGCTGGTCAGGGTCACTGCTGCTTCCCAGCCTCAGCATTCCTTTGTGAGCGGGGCAGCGGGGCTGGCCGGCTGCTTCACAGGGTCTGCAGGCTTGTGTTCTGACACTAGTCAACCCCCAGGACTGCACTTGAAATCGCTTCCTGAATGAGCTGAGGGAGGTGGTGTTGGCTTAGCCTCCCATTCCGGAGATGGAAGAATGTGAGCACTTTACTTCCATTTAGTTTCCTATTAGCCTTCTTGCTGGGGAAGAAATGTTCAGTGTGCCGTTTCTTCATGAATAGAGTGTTTCTTTAATGTTTGTATAACTTTTGGTACAATAGATATTTCTTAATGGTTTCTCATAGCCATCATGCTAGTTGAATGTGTTTACACTTGAGATAAAATGATAGTTTGTAACAGGGAAATAACTGGCTTTTCATCACTGCAGTTTGGTCTTGACATGGAATCGAGGAGATCTGGCAGTCCCTGGTCCCTGGCCCTGGCTGATTATTGTCCCCTTGGGCCCGCGGATGTGAACGTGAATGAGTGGAAGACAATCCTCGTTAAGAAAAGCAGCTCCGAGTGTAAACCCCTCAATTATTCCTGCACACAAGGATAAAAGCCAGTGCCTTTTAGAAAATTACTTGATTTTTTTCCCCTTCCGAAAACCCTTGTTAGTGCCTTCCTGCTGCACCTTGTAGATCCTCACCCATAATCCTGCTCCATGCCGGGAGGCTCCATTTCACTCAAGAAGAGGCAGATGAGGGAGCCCCTTGCCCATGCTTTCGTAGAGAGTTGGCGCCAGGGCTTGAAATGAGGGCTGGGCCAACTCCAAGGGGTGTACTCCTCCCTTAAGGAGAATCCCAAGAGTTTGGCTTACGCTACAGGTGTAAGTCAAAAAGAATTGCTGCAAAAATCATAGCCCCCCATTGTGAAATACAAATATCAGAACATGAAGCGGTTGTTTCTCCATGTTTCCTCCATCTAGGTCTTTACAGTTCAGGTGGAGGCGCTTCCCTAAAGGACTCTGCCTAATGGGATTCTCAAGGGTCTCAAATCCGATTCCTTCTAAGTGTTCTTTGAGTTTGGGGGACACGAAGATGTCAGGACTGGAGGGTGGATGGGTTAAGGTCTCCCATCTTGTAGGACTGTCAAAGAATGCGCAGGTGCGTTGTTGGGATGTGAAAACTTTCCTGGCTTTTTTTTTTTTTTTCTTTTTTCACCAATGCGTTTTTCAGTTTTCTTTACATTTCTTTATAATAAGCCCCCGTGATTTTCTTGTGTCCTTTCAGATAACCCTTTTGAGTTTCCCCAAATGAGTCACCTTAACTTCTGAGCTGACCTCTCTGTCTTGAATTGAACTGGCCCGGCAAATCCCCTGGGAAGCCACTGTTGTGATTGGACCTTTCTTTTGAAGGTCTGCTAAGGAGACCAAGACAAGGGTATTACAGAGAGAGCTTCTGTATGACGGAGACGTGTCGACGACACACGTTTTGTTTGGAATGAACCCATGTGTGTGTAAACTGGGAACTCTGATAGCAATACTTTTGGTCTTACCCTCGTATTCGCAGGCTAACCAGGACGATTGTTAAATGCATGCATTTAGGGCACAGTGATTTCATAGGATGGAGTGATTTCA
>NW_006408779.1:1992135-1992838 GCF_000296735.1 Chrysochloris asiatica | reverse complement strand
ATAGGATGGAATTTGGAAGAGCAGAACTGAAAGTAGAATCCACAGAAGAGTCCGGAGAGAAGATGCAGGGAAGGTGAGGCCCAGTCCTCACTGTCCAGGGAGACAGGAGGAGCAGGTGGGAGGCAGATTGTAGGGACCTAGTACCCCAAAGAGGAGCCCTGGTGGTGCGTGGTTAAATGGCTCGGCTGCTAACCAAAAGGTTGGTGGTTCAAACCAGCCAGCTCTTCCACGGGAAAAAGACAAAGCCATTTGCTTCTGTAAAGATTTATGTCCTCAGAAACCCTATGGGGTAGCTCTACTCTGTGTATCAGAATCCAGTAGGAGGCAGTGGGCTTGGAACTTTGGGGGTTTTGTTCCCAAAGGCAGCCTTGGCAGGTCTGAGAAACTCACACTTGGTGTGTTACTGATAACTTAGGACTGTCCATGTTCACCAGCTCTGATTGCTTCTGTGAAAATCTGCCATGTTTCAGTTACTTGAACGTAAAATGGTGAAGCTCTGCTTTTTACAGAGAAACCAAGATGCCCCCCATGAGCTGACTTTTCCCTGTAGGTACTTCTCCCCAAACACACATCCTTGAGAGAGACACAGATTCCATAAGCAAAGGGTAGTGGGCCTTCAATTGTGCAGCAAGAATTCTTCACAGATCAGCTCGAACCTACAAACCTATTGTTGTTGTTGTTAGGTACCATCGAGTTGGTACCG
>NW_006408779.1:1986615-1991310 GCF_000296735.1 Chrysochloris asiatica | reverse complement strand
CTCCCGCGGAGCGGCTGGTAGTTTCGAACCACTGACCTTAAGGTTCGCAGCCCGATTCATAACCACTACGCTACCAGAGCTCCTTATAAGTATCTCTAAAGTTCCAGCTCACTGTTCCTAGATCTGCACACATACATGTATCTGTAGTGTTCCGTCTCAGTGTTCATAGATCTGCTCATATCTACACACATACACATATCTGTAAAGTTCCTGCTCAGGGTGCAGAGATCTGCTCGTACCTTCACATGTACATGTATCTAAAAAGTTCCTGCTCGGTGTTCCTAGATCTACTCATATTTACACAGGTACATGTATCTATAATGTTCCTGCTTGGTGTGCATAGATCTACTTATACCTCCACACGTACATGTATCTGTAAAGTTCCTACTCAGTGTGCATAGATCTCCCCCTATGTACACATGTATATGTATCTGGACAGTTCCTGCTCAGTGTGCATAGATCCACTCGTATGTACACACGTCCATGTATCTGGACAGTTCTGTGCTGCACTGCCCTGCTTATGTCTTGGATGCCATGTAATACTCTATGTTGTTTTGGTGGTTTTCACGTGAAAAGAAAATATATAAATAGTATTTGTTTTAGCAAATGATCAGTCAATTTTGTTTTGAGTTTTTAAAAGATTTACACTGAAACTGAGAAATAGCATCTGAGGACCTGTTTTGTGACCTCTGTCTTGTCATGTTCTATCACGTCACTTCCGACTCTTGCTAAGCCTACTAGACAGAGCAGGACTGGCCCGTAGACGAGATGTTTCCTAGCTGTAGTTGTCACGGGAACACACTGCTGTGCCTTCTTGTCCTCGAAGTCTCTGGTGGGTTCAAACTGCTGACTTCTTGTTTAGTTAGCACTGAGCGCTTAGTCATGGTGCCACCAGGACTCCTTCCTGTGATCTATGGGAGGAAGTTACTGAGCATGCCCATGGTTTCAGTGGGCCTGGCTTTTCCCTTCAGGTGCCCCACGGTAGTTGTGCGGGCTCTAACTGGTGTGCGGGGCTGGCTCTGTGTTTACGCTCAGTCCTCTGGGCCCTCTGGCTTAGGAACCCCCAGCATCCACTTGCAGGCACCCCCTGTATGCCCTGTACTGTTATGTAAATATTTGTCACCTGGAAATGGTTGAACTAAGCGTGCCATGCCGTCACTGCACTCTTCATCACAGTCCCCCTTCCCTGGCTGCACATGCAGCTATTCCATCACTGAAAAGGCTCCGGAGCCTTCTCCTGCCCTGAAGTAAGACCACACACCAACCTGTGTACCTGTCCGCTCTCACCTACAAATGCCCTGCAGACCCACTTAGAATGGCTCTCACTCATAACCTCAATCCCCGGATGATTCGGTTAGGAAATGACATTGGTGATATCTTTTGTTTGTTCCGTTGTAAATGAATGTTTCTCTTTATCTTTCAGAAAATGATGTTCATTATTATCTGTGTAATTGTCTTGCTTGTGATCCTTGGAATTATCCTAGCAACGACGTTGTCATAGCAACCACATCCCAAGAGCTCTTCCCCCTTGGTGACTCAGAAGCATCTGCTGCAAAGCCCACATCCCATCATTTCACAGAGTCCTCGGCAGCGTGACACCAGGCAATGACTGCTGGTTCGTTTTTTTTTGTTCACGGAGTCTTCGCAGCGGGAAGGCTCGCCCTGGGGAACAGCGGGAGGCAGACTGCCACAGACTGTCACAGCGGAGCCCAGTCCTGGGACTCACCACCACGCCGCAGAAGTTTAACAATGTCAAACCAGGTCCAGCAGCTTTATAATAAGGAATTACTGAAGATTTCCATTTTCTTTTCTTTCTTTCTTTTTTACTATTTCAGTGTTAAGAGTTTCTGTGAAGTTTAATTAGGATTACTTTCTTTACGAAGCTATTGGGTCACAAGTGTGCATGCCCCTACTCCCAGCTCACAAGCGAAGTCAGAGCCGTTCATACTGCCTTTTAGCGATGTTTCTTTCTTGTCTGCAGAGATAATTTCTATGATCTCAAAAGCTGTTTTGTAAGATATCTGTAGTTTTCAATGTTTATAAATGGATTGTTTAATATATTAACATCTGAACTCACCCTACTTTGTATACTAAATGCTGCCTTTGACGTAAAATAAGAAGTTTCATAATATTAGAGCCATCTTTGTGCAATTATTTTCAAGGTTTGCCATTGTCATTGACAAACAAATGTTGACTACAAAGCCTCCCAAAGAAGCCTGGTAGGTGCCTTGTGTTTCTACTGCTTTAGACACAGTCAGTGCCTCTGTTTCTGTGCAGAGGAGGCTAGAGGGTCGTGTTGGGCCCCTTGTCTTCCTGTTCTAGTGCCTGTAATCATCAACACCCCACTGCCCCACAGTCCAGAGCACGTTCGTCCTCCTTCACTAAAAAGAAAACTTTGTGTTTCCCATCTGCACTAGTGGAGTCTGCGTTTCAACGTGGTGATGAAATCAAGATCCATGACTGTTTACACTCAGGGAAATTAGTCCCAGGCATTAAGTAAATCTTTAAAAACTTAGGCTCTTCTTACAAATCATTTCAATGTTCTGCCCAATTTTACAAGTTAATTCACAAAGTTTATAGAGATCTGTGAAAAAATGAAACATTCTCATCGCTTATTCAAATTTTTTCAGTAAAACAACATGATTTCTTTTCGGGCTCGTGAAATGTATGAAACCTTAACAGTGACTGGAAGTTGATGAACACAGCATATGGTAACATTTTGTCCCTTTAGATCCTGTTGTATAAGCACGTGACTGCATTTCAACATGGTCAGGTTTGAAAACTAACGTGGCTAAGCTTGCTTATTCCAGACAATTAGTGTGGCTATAAGTGAACAGTTTAGAGAATGCGTCCCTTCCGTCTCGCAGCTGTGCAGTCCACACGTCCGTAATTTTCACGTCTAACCGTACAACTTAGACTCTCATCTGTGTGCACGCATGTTGTGTACTTGCCGGTGATCCCTGGGTGCTCAGCAACCCTCTAGGAATAAGCCAGCTGTAGCATATGTTCATCTTTAAACAGCCTGTTAGGAGTACGGTCACTGACTTGTCTTGAAGGATAGTTAAATATTTGGAGATCATGCCTGTATTTCTGTAACTTTTATACATTTGCTGTTTGGTGTAATTATGTCCACATGTCGAAGACTTTTGTGCAGCACCATCCCCCATTCTTTTGTTTCAAGTTCGGACTCACCACTCATTCAATACTCTCTGTATCTTTCGAGCCATCCTCCCTAGATTTGAAGAACTTGCTGAGTTTGCATTTTTATAGTTAAAATTATGGAAAAACTGTTTGGTTTCTATGTCGATATATAAGTCAGTTGTCAAATGACACATTTGTATGTTTAAACCTAATGTACTACTTGAAATCTGATTTAAAAAAAATACTTCCAGATCCATTTGTTACTTGTTATTATTTCAAGTGTTCTATGCTTATATTAAAAATAACAATCCCCTGAGAACCCAAACCCAGATGTTACCTTTTGCTTATTCATTTCTGAAAAGACTTTTGGGGAGATGTTTTATTGCATATTCATTAATAAACTGTTCTACTAAGAAAATTACCTGTGGCTATTCGTATGTATAATAGTATAATTTTGGGGAATAATTCAAATGTTTTGATAATTATTTATTAACCATTTTATAGCTATCATTGTTATTATTATAAACTCATGCTGTTCACAGTGTCTCAGACGTCAGTACCAGGAGTGAAGAAAGTGGATGAATCCTTGCTATTTACAACAAAGGCTAACTCACCGAACTCGGGTTCCCGCGGAAGGCTACGGTTTCCACAGATTCTCAGACCCCCTCATGTTCGGAATTATCATCTGTCTTTTTTCAGTTTTTCTTATTAGATGGAATTTTCTTAGTTCCTTCTTGCTGTCTGCTACCCAGTCAGTTCAGACTCCTAACAACCCTGGATAGGGTTTCTGAGGCTGTAGATCTTTATGGGAGCAGAAAACATCATCTTTCTGCTAAGAAGCAACTGTGGATTCTAACCGCCAACCCTATAGTTAACTGCTCAGCTACCACACTCCTTCCCCTTACTCAAACCATGCTAGAAAGTTCTATTCCAAACCCAAAATTTTTAAAAGAGAAAATTAAGGAACCTTGGCGTGGCATTGGGTTAAACGTTGTGCTGCTGACGGTAAGATCGGCAGTCAAGACCATCATCCCCTCTGAGGGAGAAAGATGAGGCTGCTACTGCCTGAAAGGTTAGTCTTGGAAACCCAAGGACTAGTTTCCTCTGCTCCGTGAGTCGGAATCGAGTTGACAACAGCGGATTTGATTTATCTCTCTACTTGAAGGAGCCCTGGTGACTCTTTGGTTAAGCACTGGGCTTAACTGAAAGGCTGGTAGTTCATATCTACCAGCTACTTCTTGGGATAAAGACGAGGCTATGTGCTTCTGCAAGGATTTACAGTCTCAGAAATCCTAAGAAGCAGTTCTACTCTGTCCGACAGAATAATGACATAACAAACAGAGTTTGGTTTGCTTTGGAGAAAATCAGTTTAGGGAAATAGGTTCCCAGACAGTCGTGGTAATGTTCTATTCCTAGATCTTTTCCACAGTGAATCCAGTCTCAATACATACATTCAATGTTGTTGTTATTAGGTGCCATCGAGTCGGTACTGACACATAGCAACCTTATGCACAGCAGAACGAAACACTGCCCGGTCCTGGGCCAACCTCACTA
>NW_006408779.1:1974799-1983580 GCF_000296735.1 Chrysochloris asiatica | reverse complement strand
ACAAACTGACAGAGGAGTGGTGGGCGTACATTCAATAGCTTGGTTATATTTTGAAAAGAAATCATAAAAGTTTATCACTTGGATGAATGAATGTGTATGAATTTTTTGTAACTCTACGCTCACATCCTGCTGGGAGCTCAGACAATGTTGGTAAGTGCCATCTAGTTGGTTCTGATTCATAGCGACCCAGTATAGGGTTTCCAAGGAGTGGCTGGTGGGTTGGAACAGCCGACCTTGGGATTGGCAGTCCAGTGCTTATCTTACAGTGTCACATCAGAACTCCATTAAGAGTGGAAGCCGAGCAGCCGTGAGGAGGGGGACCAGAACACACCATGCGTCAGAGAACCACTTCCTGACTCCAAGTTGAAAAACTTTCATTCTCTGTTAATGCCATTTTCCCATGACTCTTCTGAAACACCAGGGCATCATGTGGGCTCATACCCCATGGGTGCTCCACTGGGTTTTCCAAAGCAGATCTTCTGGCCTTTACTCAGGGTGTCTCGGGGTGCACTCCACTGCCAGCCTCCCGGGGCCTCAAGCTGGGGCAGTAACCCCACAGACCTCTGTGTGGGGCCGACACGTCCCAGCTGCGAGGTGATTGCGGACTTGGTGACAGATTTTGGCCTTACTAAGGTGTTGAACCTCTCACATAACACTTCCTTGACACAGTTCTGGTTTGAAAAGTCCATGGAAGTTGGTTTCCGTGTGTGCGTGGGGCCCATGTCCCCAGGGTGAGCAGTGGTCAGGGCAGAAGGTGAGCAGCGTGCTGTGGCCCATTTGTGTGTGTGTGTGTGTGTGTGTGTGAACTTTACTGTGAACCAGGTACAAGTTGATAGCATATCAGCTTTCCATTCAGCAATTCCTACCTTTTCGTTTCCTGTCATTTCCTGTAACATCACCCACTTCCTCCCTGTGTTTCCTGCTTCAATTCTTCCTCCTTTCCTGGCCCTTCCTGCTGTCTGAACTTTGATCTTGGACCAAGGATGTCCTTTTGGTTGTTCTCAAGTGTGCATACCTTCCTGGCATTATTGATTCATTATTGCCTTTCCCCCTTGAACTCTGTAGTAAGGGATATCTGAGGCAACATCTGGGCCTCACTGACAGAGCGAATTCCGCTCCTGTGGAGAATGATTCAGACCCCACTGGCTCAGATGGTCCAGAGCCAATGGCGTAGGACAGCTGGTGGCCAGATTATTGCTGATGTGGTAGCACAGTGATGAAGCGTTCAGCTGCTAACCAAAAGGCTGGCGCTTGGAACCCACCAGTGGCTTGGCAAGAGAAAAGACCTAGCAGTCTGCTCCCATAAAGCTATAAAGTGTCAGAAACCCCAGGGGGCAGTTCTCCGCCCTGTCGGGTCACCATGGAGCAGACTCGACTAGCTGGCAGTGTTACATGGTAAGTCCTTTTGTTTTGATGGGATGGATTCTGTCTCCATCGTTTATATTCCATTATCCTAGAGGCGTCCCACTGGATGGCTAGGCCACCCTCTGTTTAGTCACTCGCCTGCTGGATGGCATTTCCTGTTTGGGCAGCGTGAGAGCCATGAGGATCCTAGGTTTCCGTTTCTGCCAGGTAAACTCTCGGTGTAGAGTGTGACTAGACTACATGGTTGTAGCAGATGGGCGGACTGACTGGAAGAAGTGGTCACACTGACTCCTAACAGCTGAATCCGTTCAGTGGGGGGAGTGGTGGTTTTGGTGGCCTCAGTCCCTGTCCAGGCCCCAAGAGCCCGGTGGGGACTCAGGCCACTGTGAGGCCCCTTGGCTCCAGGAAGGCAGACTTTTCAGTCAAGTCTTCTTCATCCCGGCTGCCCCACATCCTGCTCCTCCTGGACCTTGACTGGAATGGAGAGGACTGGAGGGCGGGTCCGAGGGGAACATGGGTGTGCGGTGGGAAATCTAGAGTTAGGCCCTGTTGTCGACTCTTGGTCCACAGCGCTGCCTAGACAGCGCCAAGGAGTAGAGGAGGTGAGGACTTTGGGGGAGGTCATCGATCTGTGACCCTGAGGGTTTTCCAGATGTTTCCAGATGTGGTGGTCTGGACAAGCGTGGTGGGTGGGAGCCATGGGCTCTTCAGAGGAAGCAGAGCACTGGGATGGGGGCTAGGGGCTCCTGTGAGTTCTGGGGGCAGTGTTGTTTTGTTTTAGGAGATCTAGCTCTATATTCAGCTGGAGAAGATACAGATAGACAGACATAGATGTTAGATAAGATGGTAGATTAAATTGATCCATAGGTGAATGGAAGCTAGGTAGGTGGATTGGATTGTTATAGCTAGATGACTAGATGACAGATTAGGTAGATGGATGGATAGAGGTGATAGGTAGCTGGTAGATGAAGTACATGGGTACACTGATGACTAGGTGATAGGTATAGACAGATGGATTGGATCGACAGATGGATATATCGATATCAACACATAGATGGATAGATTGCACATTAAGTAGATACAGAGATGAGATAGGCAGGTAGATTAAAGAGATAAAAAAAGATAGATTCAACACATAGATGAGAGATTGGCCAGAGATGGACAGATTGATGGCTACCTAGAAACAGCTGGTGGGTGGAGCTAAGAGACATGGGTGGAATGGTGGGGAGCTGGAGATGGAAAGAGATGAAGAGACTGATGTGGAGAGAGAGAGATGGAGACCGAGGCTCAGGGACAGGGGCAATTCACAAGCTGGACAGGAGGGGACGTGGGCGCACATGTGGGTCCCAGATGGGATGTGGTGGGCTCAGTGATGATGAAGGAAAAGTCCCTGGTTCTCTTTCATACCTAATTCAACTCTCATTTCACAGAGAAAATGGAGACCATGAGGTGTTATACCCCACCCCTCCCCTGAGTCTCCTTAATCTCCCTCCCATTCTCCATTCCTTCAGAGACAAGCACCCCCAAAACTGAGCACCTCCCAGATAGCACTGCAGACAGACAGTGGCAGGTGAGGTGCCGGGCACAATGGTGGAGGTTCCCCCACAGAACCTTGTGTTTTATGTATTAAATATTCAAGAGTGGACCTTCCTGCACCGAAAGAGCTCACTGTTTGGTGTTGGTTGAAATCATGTGGCATCTTCAGATGGAACTCAATTTCTCTCCTTCTGACAAGAACTCATCTCAAGAAATATAGGATAGTAATAAAAGGGGCCTTGGTGGCCTTTATATTACTATCCTATATATCCTATGGAGTCCTGGTGTGCCACTGTGGGTTAATGCGCCAGACTGCAAAGCCATTTGAACTGCAAAGTTGGCGGTTCAAGCTCACCAGCTGCTCATTGGAAACTCTATACAGGGTTGCTATGGGTCAGAATCAACTTGACGGCACTTAACAACAACAACAACAACATATATCCTGCAGTGAGTGATTCAAGTGCTCAGTTGCTAACAGAAAGGCCATCAGTCAAACCCACCATCTGCTCTGCAGGAGAATGATGAGGGTCTCTGCTCCCTTGGAGACTGACAACCCCCGAAAACCTATGGAGCGCTCCAACTGTGCCCTACAGGGCCCTTAGGACTCTGAATAGGCCTTGGGTCTTGTTTTTAATCAATGTACAGCATTGAACCTGGAGCGGACAGACATGAGCAGTGACGACGGTTGTAATGAGGCCCCTCTGGGATCCGTGAGCGTTTCTCTCTGGAATGTGGTTTTGTCTTTACCCTGTCTGTAACCAAAAGGTTTATTAAAGTGACCTCCTCAGGCCCAAATCATCATCATCTCGGCTCTCAGAAATTCTTCAGCGTCTAAAACAGAGCGTTTTATTCCTGGTTCTGGCCATCACACTGCCCTGAACCCGGTGCTGTCAGGTCTACTCTGACTCAGGGTGACCTCATGTGTGTCTGAGCGGAACTGACCTCCATGGGCTTTTCGCTGGCTAATTTTCTGGTCATTTTCCCAAGGCGCTTCTAGGTGGATTCAAATCTTCAGTCTTTCAGTGAAAGACTCAGTGTGTTCACCATTTCCACCCCACATCTGCACACCCTCCCATCCTCAGAGAGTCCAGAGCAGCTGGCTGGGGAGCTGTGTCATGGCGAAATCAGCAGACTTGGCATGGTCAGGATGGAAGCACTTGTGTGTTCTACATTTGACCTTGTCTCTTCTTGGACAGTTGCACCTATTTCTCCACAGTGGGACCCTCTGCTCTTCTTAGGGTGGTCAGACCCAGGAATGAGAGCTCAGGGGACACTATAGTCACCCTGATGGTCAGCCACCCTCGTGAGCAAGTCTCCCTCCAGCCTGCCCCTCCCAGGAGCCAAGTGAAGAAGGAAGAGGGGCCAGGAGGGAGCCTGGGGGCCAGGGGCAGCCCGCCCACCTCCCTGTGCATGTCCCAGGTGTTGGTATAGGGCTGTGAGCATGGAATGAAAGAATGTGAGCACGGACCCATGCCTGTCCATAAACGTCAGCTATTTTTGTTGTTAGATGCCCATGAGTCCCGTCCAACTCACAGTGACCCTGTGTACAGAAAATTATCCTGTGTACAGAAAACGACCCTGTGCACAGCACCACGACCCTGTGCATACCAAAACGACCCTGTGCACACCAAACTGCACCACTGCCCAGTGCTGCATCATTCTCACATTCTCCCCTTGAGCCCATGGCTGCCACCACTGTGCCAGTCCACCTCAGTGGGGTCGTTTCATTTGTGTACATTCTATGTGGAGTTCATGTGTATAATCGTCTTTTATGTTGTCTTATAAAGGTATTTGCAATAAAGAAGGCTTGCAAAATTCTATCACGCCATCTCCAGCATCGTTTCTATCATCAAGGCTGTATTTTCCAACTACTGATCTTTTCCCTTGGTTTCCAACCTTTGTATTCCAATCACCAGTAATTATCAATACATCTTGATTGAACGTTTGGTCAATTTCAGACAAGAAGTTGGTAGAATTCTTCCATTTCATCCTCACTGGCTTTAGTGGTTGGCATGTTAATTTTGAATAATAGTGGTATTAGCTAGAGTTTGTTGTGGGCGTTTGGATATTATCAAAGGCAGATGCCACTTAACAACAACAACAGTTTTAATGATCATGAACATTTTTCTTCATGTTTGTTGCTTGCCTGAATGTCTGCTCATGTCCTGTGACCAATTTTTAATTGGATTGTTTGTCTTTTTCTTGTAGTTTTCTATAAATTTTAGAGTTTACTTCCTTGTCTGATATGTCACCGCAAAGTTTTTTCCCCCATCTGTTGGCTCTTTTTTTATTCTTTTGGAGAAATCTTTTGATGCACAAAGTGCCTGGTTTTCAGGAGGCCCCAGTCATCTATTTTGTCTTCTTCTCTTTGTGTGTTTTCAGTTGTGTTTGATGGTGCATTTATACCAGGAATCAGAGCACCTAAGGTTGTCCCTGTTTTTCCATTGAGGATCTTTACAGTTCGAGGTTTTACATTTAGATCTTTAATCTATGTAGAGTTTGTTTCTGCATACGGTGTGAGATATGGGTCTTATTTCATTTTTCTGCAAGTGGCTTTCTAATTTTGCCAGCACCATTTTTTGAAGAGACTGTATCTTTCCCATTCAATCTGTTCTGGTTCTTTGTTAAAAGTCAGCTGACTGTATGTGGATGGATTTATTTCAGGGTTCTCAGTTCTGTTCCATTGAGCTATGTAACTGCCGTTGTATCTATCACCGCCAGGCTGTCTTGACCACTGTGGTTGTGCAGCAGGTTTGGACATTGGGAAATGAGACGCCTCCGGCCTGGCTGTCATTGTTACAGAAGTGGGCCACCAGGCTTTACTGCACAACTCTAATGTGTGGGGTTGAACTGCCAACCTTTAGGTTGTGCACAAACCAAATGTTTTCTGTGGATTATAGGTTATAGATCCTAAAAGATTTTCTAGAGGGAAGCATAACTAAAGATTGGGGTACCTTTGTATGACTTTGGGTTAATGAGTACTAGGTATTTCTGTGTGAATCCCCGAAGCCCGGCTTGAGTCTGGGGTACACAAAGCTATTCTAATTCTCTGAGTTGCCAGCGTGGGCCATCAGCTTCCATTTAATCAGGCACACCACATTATTTTGTGGAAAAAGTATGAGCGGTTCCCACACAAATCAGGATAGCCCTGACCACCGGAGACGCTAGCAGGGCCACAGGCCACATGTCTGTCTCCTTGTTGGGCCTATCTGATCCATGTCTCAGCCATATCTGCCTTGAAAGGGTGTCATGGATTGAACTGTGTTGAGCTGACTGGGTCAGGATTTTCAACACTGTGTAATGGTCCTCCATGTGCTGATGTAAGCATCCTATACGTTGTAAATCCTCACCTCTAGGATGTGAATCCACCACGTGTCTATCAGTGTTTCACACGTGGTGGCTTGTGTGTTGCTGTGATGTTCAAAGCTAAACCCCTGGCATTTTAAATACCAGCAGGGTCACCCATGGTGGACAGGTGTCAGCTGAGCTTCCAGAATAAAACAGATAGGAAGGAGGAGAGATGGATTACTTCTGAGTGATTAGCCATTGAAACCCTTAGGAATACCAGCGGAACACTGCCAGACACAGTGCCGGAAGATGGGCTGCTTACGTTAGAAGGCGCTCAAACTCTGATTGGGGAAGAGCTACCTTCTTACAGTACAGTTCACTATAATGCCAAGAATGGAGCAAAGCTTTTAGAACCTACGTGTTCTGATGGGGAACAACTTACAATGAAGAGAAGCAGCTGGAATCATTCATCAATAATGGAACAAGGAATGCACAATCTGAATTTAGAAAAAGGGAAGTTGTCAAAAATGAAATGGAGTACAGTAAGATCGATAGTCTAGGCATTAGTGAGCTGAAATTGGCCATTTTGAATCTGAGAATCATATGGTTTACTAAGCTGGGAATGACAGATTGAAGAGGAATGGTGTCACATGTATTGTCAAAAAGCATCTCAAGATCTATCTTGTAGATGGGATGGTATCCATATGCCTACAAGGAATAAGTTAACACCATTATTATTCAGTATGAATGAAGCAGCGCTACAGGCAGTGATGTGATTGAGAACGAATGCAAAGTCCAGGGTTTGGTTGGATCTTGTGTCAATCTCTTTTGAAATTTCAGAGATTAAACATGTGAACAGAGATTAGGACCTACCAGGGAAGAAGAGCTGGCAGCTGAAAGTGTCCTTTGGACTCGGAACCCCTGAGCTGGGCACCTTCTAGACTCGGGGGAAGATTAATGACAAGGACCTTCTCCCTGAGCTTTCACACAGAGAAAGCCTTCACTTAGAACTGGTTTCCTAAATTCACATTTCTAGCATCCTAAACTGTCAAATTCCTGGTGTAGCACTGTAGGACCAGCGCTGGACTGCAAACCACACAATCGGCGGTTCAAATCCAACGGCTTCACAGAAGCCCTATACAGGGTTGCTATGAATTGGAACCGACTTGATAGCACTTAATAACAGCTTTTTTTGAGAGGATTTCTGCTTGTTAAAGGCACTGATGTCACGTGGGTTCTGGTTTATAGCGACTCTTCCAGGACAGAGAACTGCCCCATAGCATTTCCAAGGCTGTAAATCTTTACAGAAACCTACTGCCTCATCTTTCTCCAGATGGTGGGTTCAAACCCCTGACCTTCCATTAGCAGCCCAGCACTTAACCCCCCACACCACCAGGGCTCTTTCCGGTTGGAACGGCACTAAATACACAAGACAGAATGGGCAGGACTTAGTCTGACATTTTCTAGGGCATAAAGGGAGCGGGAAGGTCTTATCTTGCTTGGATCTACCGCTTGCCGTTTTGCTATTTCTCTCATAATGTTTCTCCTTTTTTATAAAAAGTCTCTGTGCGGGAAGCCCTGGGTTTGGCACTGTGCCGGTGACAAGATGGGTAGTGCTTAGTAAACGCGGGGACTGTGGGCACAGCTCCTCTCAGGGACTTGAGCCAAAGCAAACTGAAGCTCAGCGTGCAGCCATTTCATTCCCTCCTGCCTGTGCCGACCGATTCCGAGAGCGTTTGCTCAATTAAGACTTGGCTGCCCAGGCAGCGCTAACAGGGACCGGACACAATTTCCTGTGAGTAGGAAAGGCTTAATTGTTGCAGCCCATAGGGACGGCCCAGGCCGGAAAACCACCCCTCTGGAGTGTCGTGGGCGTGAGAGCTGCTCGCCAAGAAAACCCTGATCACGACCCCCCTAACCCCACCCCCCACCCCAGACTCCTTCCTGAAGGTTCTCAGAGCTGCTTAAAAATGACCTGGGAGCCCACTTTTCTTCACTACAGTCTTTTTTGTTACAATTTTAAAAAGTACAAAGCAGTTGCTGTCTTGTTAGTCTGACTCCTAGCGACCCCATGTGAGTCAGAGTGGAACTCCATGGAATTTCAGACTCAGACACCCAGGTCTTCCTTCCAATGCTCCTCTGGGTGGGCTTTGTGATGGTTCAGGTTGCCTGTCAATTTCTCCAGGTCATGATTCTCAGTGGTTAGATAGAGAGGAAGCAGTCACCCCCCACAGTGAGATCAGATAAAACACGACTATTGTCAGGACGAGACCTGAGGGAATATGACCTCCTCCATTCATGGGATCTGCCCCGAGTAGCCAACCATTTGAAAGCGAATTTCTTTTGGCATTTGACTTGCCTCTCTGTCTTTTTGCTCCATCTTCATCATGCACTTCGCTTAGTATTGTGTAGTACTTGGGACTCGACCCATCAGACATCCGTGTTACCTTGTAATCTTGAGATTTGTCAGCTCCTAGTGTGGTGGTTACAAATTGGGCTGCTAACCTCAGGGTCAGCTGTTCCACGGGAGAAAGACGAGGCTTTCTGTTCCTGTAAAGATTTACAGCCTTGGAAACCCTGTACAGGGTGACT
>NW_006408779.1:1974189-1974699 GCF_000296735.1 Chrysochloris asiatica | reverse complement strand
AATGACTTTTTGCTTTCTTCATGTATGATGTTCTTGATGTCATCCCACAACTCTTCTGGTCTTAGGTCTTTAGAGTTTAATGTATCAAAGCTGTTCTTCAGATGATCTTTAAATTCAGGTGGGATATATTCAAGGTCCTATTTTGGCTCTCGTGGACTTGTTTTCATTTTCTTCAGCTTCAGTTTATATTTGCATCTGAGTAATTGAGGGTCTGTCCCACAGTCTGCCCCTGGCCTTTCTTTTTACTGATGATAATGAGCTTTTCCTTTGTCTCTTTCCGCAGATGTAGTCAATTTGATTTCTATGTATTTCATCTGGTGAGGTCCACATGTATAGTCATCTCTTTTGCTGTCTAAAATAGGTGTTTGAAATGAATAAATCATTGATTTTTCAGAATTCTATCATGCGTTCTCCAGCATAATTTCTATCACCAAGGCCATATTTTCCAACTATTGATCCTTCCTCTTTGCTCCCAACCTTTGCATTCCAATCACCAGTAATGATCAATAC
>NW_006408779.1:1966687-1968473 GCF_000296735.1 Chrysochloris asiatica | reverse complement strand
AGTTTCGAACTGCTGACCTTAAGGTTCGCAGCCCGATTTGTAACCACTACGCTACATAGCATAGCTACATGCCATCACCCATCTGTGAGTTTGCCATATTCCGGTAGCTTGTGTGTTCCTGGTATTCTGGAAGCTATGCCATGGGTATTTTAAATGTCAGCAGGATCACCCATGGTGAACAGGCTTCAGCTGAACTTCCAGATGAAGACAGACTAGGAAGAAGAAAAGAGTGACCAGTGGAACCCTCAGACACAGTGCTGGAAAATGAGCCCCTCAAGGTTGGAAGGCTCTCAAAAATGCGACTGGGGAAGAGCTGCCTCCACAAAGTAGAGTTGGCGGTGATGACGTAAATGGAGTGAAGCCCTTGGGATCCCCATTTGCTGACGGGGCACAATTCAAAAGGAAGAGAAACAGCTGTGAACATCCATTAGTAATCAGAACATGGAATGCATAAAGTATGCATCTAGAAAAATTGGAAATTGTAAAAAATGAAATGGAACACGTAAACATCACTATCCTATGCATTCTTGTTGTTACTGTTAGGAGCCACCAAGTCGGTACCAATTCAAAGTGACCCTGTGCATAACAGAACAAAATACTGCCCGGTCCACGGCAAACCCTACAATTGTTGCTACATTTGAGCCCATTAGGTCTGCCACTGTGCCAATCCCCTTTTTCTCCGACCCTCCACTTTACCAAACATGATATCCTTCTCCAGTACCTGGTCCCGCTAGATAATAAGTCTGAAGTATGAAAGACGAAGTTTCGCCATCCTGGCCTCCAAGGAGCACTCTGGCTGCACTTCTCCCAACACAGATCTGTTGGTTCTTTTGGCAGCCCATGGCACTTTGAATACTCTCCTCCAAGACCGTAACTCAAAAGCATTAATTCTTCTACGATCTTCCTTATTCACTGTCCAGCTTTCACATGCTTATGAGGTGATTGAAAATACCATGGCTTGGGTCAGGGGCACCTTAGTCCTCAAGCTGACATCTTTGCTTTTCAAAACTTTAAAGAGGTCTTGTGCAGCAGATTTGCCTAATGCATTACATCGTTTGACTTTTTGACTGCTGCTTCCGTGAGTGTTGATGGTTGGTCCAAGCAGAATAAAGTCACTGACAACTTCTATTTTCTACTTTTATATGGATGGTATTTATTGGTCCCATGATAAGGATTTTTGTTTTCTTTACATTGAGGCACAACCCAGACTGAAGCCTGTGGGCTTTGATCTTCATCAATAAATATTGTAAGTCCTCTTGGCTTTCAGCAAGCAAGGTTGTATCATCTGCACATCGCAGGTTGTTAATGAGTCTTCCTCCAATCCTGATGCCATGTTTTCCTTCATATAATCCAACTTCTCTGATTATTTGTTCAGCATACAGATTGAATAAGTATGGTGAAAAAATACAACCCTGGCGCACACCTTTCTTAATTTTAAACCATTCAGTGTTCCCAGGTTCTGCTAAAACAACTGCCTCTTGGTCCATGTACAGATTCCTCATGAGCACAATTAAGTGTTCCGGAATACTCATGTTTTGCAATGTTGTCCATAGCGTGTCATGATTGACACAATTGAAAGCCTTTACATAGTCAATAAAGCACAGGTAAACAAACATCTTTCAGATATTCTGTGTTTTCAGCCAAGATCCCTTTGACATCAGCAATGATATCCCTCGTTCCATGTCCTCTTTTTAAACCGCTTGAACCTCTGGACATTCTCGGTCAATGTATGCTTACAGCCGTTTCTGTATTACCTTTAGTAAAACTTTACTCACATGGGATATCA
>NW_006408779.1:1957056-1965221 GCF_000296735.1 Chrysochloris asiatica | reverse complement strand
CACACACACACACACACTATATCTAAGCTTCACTGCGTTTACTTCTCTAGGGAACCCAGTCTGAGACAGGCTGAGACAGACTGAGACAGCACACACACACACACACACTATATCTAAGCTTCACTGCGTTTACTTCTCTAGGGAACCCAGTCTGAGACAGGCTGAGACAGACTGAGACAGGCTGCCCTTTATGGTGCACACTCGCTCCTCTCAATTATTATTATTGACATGAAAATGGTTTATTGGGGAGAAAACACGTGGGGAAAGTGCTGGAATGTGAGGACTCTGCCCTCTTTGAGGGCTTGAGCAGGTGGAGGGCTCGGAGCCATCCTGAGTCTCTGGGATAGTGGGGGCTGGGGTAGGGCCTGGGGGGTTTGGCCTCCATCAGCAGCGCTGCGTCTTCCTAGGAGCCTGACCCATCACTAGTCTCCTGTTCAGCAACTTAACGTATGAAACGTGCACCATGCAGACCCTCCTGGTGTGATACAAACCAGTGAAAACACCCCGGTGTTTGAATGCTCACCCAGGCCTGTGGCTGTCAGCTTCCCCAACTTTTCACCGAAGTCCCTGTCATTATGAACATCATGAGTTGAGGTGGCCAGAAGGATGACCTTGTCTACCCTCTGCTCCCCCAGTGAAACCAGTTGTGATCTCTTTGGAAATCCCTTTCAAAGGATGTGTCTCTCTGTCTCTGGGCAGAGTCGCTAGTCCAGTGAGTCTTAGAGATGAGATGGGAGGTAAGCAAATAAGAGAAGTTGGAGGCTGGGGGGTCCAAGACACAGAGAAGACACCTATGATCACACCAATGAGTGCTGCCCATCTCCTGGGCGCTTGTTCAAATGTGGTACCCACCAGGTGCGAGTCACCTGTGCTGGACTCATGTGCGCTCTGCACTGATGGGAGAGATCCTCGAGAGAGGGTCATCTGCAGATAGTGTGTGCTTCTGTCCTAACATGTCCTACAGATCGCTGACCTCTGTCTGTCTGCACTGGTGTCTGGGAGGGGCTCAGTTTTGTGGGTGCTTGTCTCTGAAGGAAAGGAGAGTGGAAGGGGGCTTAAGGAAATTCAGTGGAAGGGAGGAGGTCTCACACTCCATGATCTTAATTTTCTCTGTGAGGTGAGAATTGAAGTCAGGTGTGGTGGAGAACTCAAGAGTGGAGATGATTGCAGGGTGTTTTCCTTCATCATCCCTGAGCCCACCACATCACGTCTGGGACCCACACATGTGTCCATGTCCCCTCTTGTCCAGCTTGTGAACTGCCCCTGCCCCTCAGCCTTTCTCTGTCCATCCCCCGTCTCCATCTTCCATCACTTTCTTATCTCTAGCTCTCCACCATTCTGTTCAACTGTCCATCAATCTACCTATCTATCCATCCATTGATCTATTAACTATTCTCTCATCTGTCTGTCCATCCATCTCTTCATTCAGATCTATCTATCCATCCAATATCTATTTGGAGCCTTGGTATGATGCTATGGGATAAGCACTGGACTATAAAGTCAGTTTGAACTACAAGGTTGACACTTCCCACTCAGAAACACTATACAGAGTCACTATGAGTCGGAAGCAGCTTGATGGCACACCACAACATCTGTTTACTTTTCTTTGTATCATCAATATTTCTCTCCATCTCTATCTTGTCTTTACTAGCTACGTTTCTCGTAGATAAAAACTGTCCAAGTTTGAGTTGACCCAAGTGGCTTTTCCCACAGCCTAGTATGTAGTCAGCCAGGACTTGGGCGTCCAGCGCCTGTTCTGTGTCAAGCCAGGTGCCCGGGTGGCGGGGACTACCGAGCAGACCCAGTTTTCACTGAGCTTGAATATTCCGCATTGAGATAGTCATGGTGTGGTCTGGGAGGGGGGGAAGAGGGGGTTGTGGGCTGGAGAGTTTTCTATGGGAGAGGACAGCCATGTGAAGAAGCAGAGATGTCCTCCTACGGGAGGACATCCCCGGCCGAGGGAGCGGCAAAGGCAAATGCTAGGGCGTCTTCTACTTCACCGGCTGATTTCAGAAACAGATCTCCAGGTCTTCCTTCCTAGTCTGTCTGAGTCTGGAAGTTCCAATGAAACTTGTGTTTCATGGGTGACCTTCAGAATGTGTGGATTGAGCCCTGTTTCCTTCAGGCCCTCATCAATCCTTTCCAGACATTCTCTCCTGTCGACCCAGACTTTATCATAGCAGTTGTATTTCAGAGGAGCTCTTGGGAAGGCACACCTGGGAAGGTTGTTTGCTTGTTAGAGGAAAACCAAGAAAGCAAGGGCTATACATGAGTTTTTAAATAAGTGGAAATAAATCCCACAGTTCTGGGAGGAAAGGCTGGATATCTCAAAAGTCAATCCTTTAAAAAATGTTACCCTGTAGCGTAGTGGTTAAGAATCGGGCTGCCAACCTAAAGGTCAGCGGTTCGAAACTACCAGCCGCTCCGCGGGAGAAAGATGAGGCTTTCTACTCCCGTAAGGATTTACACCCTCGGAAACCCTGTACAGGGTCGCTATGGGTCGGAACCGACTCGACGGCACTTAACAACAACAACAACAACAAAGTTGTGAAATGCATGTAGGCAGAAGGCATAGGAAATGAATAAGAAGGAAATGTGTGCTGATTGTATAGTGATAACATAGCCCAGCTGTTGTTCAGTTCATTCCCCCTCCTGGTGACCCCACTGGACAGATTAGAACTCCAGAGGGTTTACCACATTGTGACCTTTAGAAGCAGATGTCCCAATCTTTCTGCCAAGGTGCCTCTGGGTGGGTTTGAACAGACAGCCTTTCGGTCTGTAGCACGCACACCTCTTGCGTCACCCAGGGACCGCAGCAGTACAATTCTGGTGCCAACAAGAGAGTGAAAATCGGTGTCAGAGAACAGAAAGCTGTGGTCACAACGTTAAAACAGCACTAGCAGAATTGGGTGCCTCCTTCCTTCCACCACCTCGCCCCTCGGGCTTTATTCCCAGGTGGCTTGCATCTTTCCTGGCGCCTCCGCCCCTCCCCCAGCCCGAGGCTACAATGTAACGCAGCTGTGACTCTCAGCCAGGTGTGTGGGCTCAGACCCACCCACGTGCGGTTCTCAGCGATGTCTTAGCCGACAGCGCCATCTAGTGGGTTTTGGAGGGATTGCCTCTGGTTGGAAGGACTGGCTCAAGTCCGCACACCTGTGCCCAGACGCTAAATTGACTACCCACGTTGCTCGTGCTCGTGAGGGAAGCCCTGGGTTTTACTCTGAAGGTCAGAAAGTTCATCACCGTCTCCCTGACCTGGGTGGAGCCCCTCATTTGCTCACTTATTGACTAATTAGCCCATAATTATTGGAGACCACTGTTTGCTGGGCTCTGTTCCAGGTGGAGAGGTGGGGGAGGGAGCCATTCCGACCTGTGAGTCCTCCTTGCAGACGCTGTTATTTCTGAAGCCTGTGAAACAACACCAAAGACTTTTCCAGGTGCCCTTCTGGAAAGTTCTAATGGAAGCGTGGATAATAAATAGGAGCTCACCTCGCGGGTGCTGTCCTCCTGAGGAGGGGACCCCACGCTTTGAGCTCCGTTGTCTCAACTTGAGAGCTTGTACCTGTACCCAGTGGTCCACGTGGCAGTCCTGTGTGGGGGTTTGGCCAGCTACCGCCCCTTTGACAGCCCTGAGCATCAGGTAAGCACAGCCTACAGGGCTTCAAAACTCTCTTCAAGAAACACATGTGTGTAATATCTGGCGGGGAGTCCGTAAGTGGAGCAAACAGGTAAGCACTCAGGAACTGTCTGGAGGGGTGTGTAGTTTACACCTGCGCACAGGTGTCTGCTTCTGAAAGGCCACAGCCTTGAAAACCCCACGGAGTGCACTTGTAGTCTGCACACATTGTTGTTGTTAAGTGCTGTTGAGTCGGTTCTGACTGTATAGGGTTTCCGAGGAGTAGCTGGTGAATTCGAACTGTCGACCTTGCAGATCAAACCACCCTTGAGGTCAAGTGCTTATCAAATAGCAGCAGTGTGTGGCTCCTTTATTCAGAGTCTTACTGGGCCCACTGTCCTTCTCACACCGTCACAGGTACGTCTAGCTGACGTATCCCTTCACAGATGGGCTCAGTGCCCCCTTCTCTCTTCACTCAGCCTAAAGGAAATATTAGAGAGGGAAATCGCATTTCCTCGTGATGACCAAGATAATGGATTGATGGGGTCACCTCCAAGGCTTGTTAAGACCAATTCAGTCCCAGAATACCCTCGGCAGGAGGTATTTCAAACATGGCTCTTCAGGGGGAAACTCCATCCCGGGTTTACTGTTGACAGGCCCACGTTGTCTACACCACATCTTTATCTGGGTCGGGGAACACCACACACTGGTGGGTTATTGTGGAATGACCCACATTGTCTACACCACAGTTTCCTCTTTATCTGGTTTGGGGACACTACACACTCATGGTTTACTCTGGAATGACCCACATTGTCTATACCACATTCTCCTCTATCTGGGTTGGGGACACTACACACTCATTGTTTACTCTGGAATGACCCACATTGTCTACTCTTTATCTGGTTTAGGGACACCACACACTCATGGTTTACTCTGGAATGACCCACATTGTCTACACCACATTCTCCTCTATCTGGGTTGGGAATACCATACACTGGTGGTTTGTCCTCTGGTCTCTGCTCGGAGAGGTGTTTCCTGCCCTCCCTCTTGTGACAGCTGGCCCTGGAGGTCTTCCCTCTGTTGGGTGCCCCCGTTCCCTTAGTTCCACCCAGTTCCTGTCTCTCTGCCTTGTCTTCTCCACTGAACCGAGTGCACTTTGCAGATAACTTCGTCTTTTGCGCACTGAAGGTGTGTGGCAACCTTGCGTCAAGCAAGTCTAGGGTGCTGTTTTCCAGCATGTGTGCACACTGTATGTGTGTCTCTGTCCCATGTTGGTCATCCTTGCAGTATTTCATACTTTATCCTCATGCTGTCTCACGCATCATAGACTGCAGTAGAGTGTTGGCATTATGCTTATATGCTCTGAGAACTCAGAAAATACGTGTACCGTTCGCCTTATTGGGTGGCCTGGAATGGGATCCCAGTTTCTTTGAGGGATTCCTGCCTGTGAAAAAAGTCAGCACTCAGGGCCACCCTGAGTCGGAATTCACGCCATTTGGCACCTGGTTGGTTGGGTTGGGTTTGGTTGCGTACTGGTAGGGGGTTTGGGGTGGTGCAGTTTGGCACAAGAAGATATTTTGGAGGGCTGGGAGCGTTCTAAGACAGGATTGTGGTCATGGGTGCATAGCTGTGTGAATTTACTAAGGATCACCCAACTCAGCACTTAGAATGTGTGTGTTTTATTGTATTGTGTGACCATTCTGTTACCACCATTCGTCTGTTAGTGTGTCTACTGTGGTGGCTGGAATGCTGGAAAGTGTGCCACTGATATTTCAGATACCAGCAGGGTCACCCAGGGTGGACAGGCTTCAGCAGCGCTTCAGAGTAAGACTAGGAAGAAAGACCTGGAGAACTGTGGTTCAAAGTTAGCCAAAGAAAACCCTATGGAGCCTGGAGATGAGTCTAAGCTGTGCTGGTACCAGAAAGGTCGACAGTTCCGACCCAGCAGCCGCTCCCAGGGAGAAAGATGAGGCTGTCTGCACCCGTCACGGCTTAGGGTCGCTATGGGTCACAATCAATTGATGGCAATAGGTTTTGGGGGTGGTGGTATCACTCATCTATCTGCCTGTCACTCTACCTACATATACATTCTAAGGAGTCCTGGTGTGACGCTGTGGGTTAATGCACCAGATTGCAAGCCATTCGAACCTCGAGGTCGGCAGTTTAAGCTCACCAGCTGCTCCTCGGAAACCCTACACAGGGTCGCTATGGGTCGGAATCGACTCAACGGCACACAACAATAACAATGTAGGCGAGGGGACCCCAAGACTACAGAACAGAGGGCCCTCTACTACAGGTGAGGGGACCCCCAAGACTGCAAGCAAAGGGACAACAAGACTACAGGAGGGTAGTGGACCCTAAGACCCAGCTCTGTGCAGCTTTCCAGGGCAGGCAGGCCGCGAGCCCTCCTCAGACACATCCAGAGGGCAGCAGCTTTAGAGACAGAAAATGTAGAGAGAGATGATTGACTGATTGATTGATTGATGGGCCCTCTATACTGCTGTCTTGGGGTCCCCTCACCTGCACTAGGGACCCTCTGTACTGTAGTCTTGGGGTCTCCTCACCTGCAGTAGGGGCCCTCCTGCCTGTTCCTGCGGCCTGCAGAGCACCATATGGCCAGCAGAGGGAGCTGTACCACAGCGGCTGAGTCAGGATTGGGCTGGGCTGTGGAATGTGTTTTCTTCTCCTTGGTAACTGTTTTCTTAAAATCCTGGGGTCAATAGAATCTGTGTCTATCAAATCCCATTTTCTCATTGACCTGTTGGCCCCTTGCAGAGATGTTGATCATGACTCTGAGACTTTCAGCAGCTGGCAGAGCAGGGAACAGCCTGAACAATGATTACCTGTGGGGCTTTGCTCCCCGGAGGAACCCTGCTGTGGGAGCTTTTGTGAACGGGAGCCCTTGGAGGCAGCGGGGCAGCTCCCTCATCAATAGGTGGAATACAGCTCAGTCATCAGCAACTGCCTACTGAGAAGTCCACTGGAGGGAGTTTCCCACAATGCTTAGTGGCTTATGTAATGGGATTGGGAATGGGGGGAAGGGACAGGGAGGTCTAGGAGGGAACTACAGCCTGATTTAGTGGCCGATCCCGGAACGCTGGAGGGGTCAGGGCCACTTGGGAAGTCCCGAGATTAAAAGATATTATTAATAGCAAACCAACCATGCCATAATAGTGACCCCAGTGCTGGCAGATAGCTGGTTAATAATCTTCCATTGGTCAGCTGAGGTCAGCCAGGTGGGGGGTGAGTGTAAACCGGATTCTTCCCTGTGGCTGTCTTCCTCCTGACCCTGAACATGTGATCCCATGCACAATGGAGTGGAATACTGCCCAGTCCTGCACCAGCCGTGCCCTGGGTCATGGATGTGATGTTGTCCTAGACTGATTTGCTAAGTAGATCACCAGGGCATCCCTTGTGGTTCATCTTCACTGGAGGCTTGGCTGAAACCTATTCAGGATCACAACCGCATACCAGCCCCCATGGCAGATGCCTGGTATCTGCTCAGGTGGCTGCCCCACGTGCAAGATGAGGATTCTACTGGTAGATAACCACTGGGGTTGGAGAAATGAAATTCTGATTCCCAAGTTCACATACTAACATGTGCCCATTGCAGAAAATAACCACAAAGCCCAAAGAGCCACCAAACCACCCTCCCAAGAGCCCCTCTTTGAAATGGCTGTCATTTGTATTTTTGGTACCTATTTCTCCTGGAAGACATCATATTTGGTAAAGTGGAGAGTCAGCGAAAAACAGGAAGACCCCTCTCCCCCACCACGGTGGCTTGGTACAGTTATGAGGATGATATAGAACTGAGCAGAGTTTCATTCTGTTGTACACAGGGTCGCTACGAATCAGAATTGACTCAATAGAGCTCTGGTAGCGTAGTGGTTACGAATCGGGCTGCGAACCTTAAGGTCAGCGGTTCGAAACTACCAGCCGCTCCGCGGGAGAAAGATGAGGCTTTCTACTCCCGTAAAGATTTACACCCTCGGAAACCCTGTACAGGGTAGCTATGGGTCGGACCCGACTCGATGGCACTTAACAACAACAACAACAATGCACATACATCTCCCATTTATTTTCTGTATGAAAAGGCAGCTGCCTCTGAGACCCATCCAATCTCTGTGACTTCGCTCTTGTAACTCCTAAGGAGCACTGGGTAGGCACTCTGTTTTTGTGGAACCAACTCTACAGCATGAATTTGGGTTTTGTTTTAATTTAGGAGACTTGGAGGTGGAAGAAGAGACTGAGTAGGGCAGAGATGGTTGGAAGTTGCAGAAAACACTGGTCTGGGCCAGCCCGGACTGGAGTCACTGCCTCTGGTGGCCTGTCATTTGCTGTGAATTGGGGACGTGTGGAGGGCTCAGCTTCTTGGTGGAGAAGGAGGCCAAGCGAGACAACAAATTACAACAAAAAAGAGGAACACCTCAACGAGATGGATTGACAAGTGGCTACAGTGGGCTCCAACATCGTGGGGATGGATTAGGAGTCAGAACCGCCTAGGAGGCACTTCATCACCACAACCGGGTTTAAGAGTCCTCTTGGGTTG
>NW_006408779.1:1951210-1956566 GCF_000296735.1 Chrysochloris asiatica | reverse complement strand
AGACCCATCTAGACAAGATGAAAACTGTTCAGTGAGGATTCTACCTTCCCCTGCACACTCTGAAACTAAACTCCCTCTTGAAAACTTGTAAGCCAGTCACTTTGTTTCTTTATAGTGCCTCCCCCCCAGTTTTAGGTATCCAATGTCTAAGTCCCTATCTACCCTGTATACAGAGCGGATAGGATTGATCCTTGATGTGAAGACTCCTTCCCTTTCAGTTGGCATTTTGAACTACTACATCCATAAGAATAGGTCAAGTTCATCAAATTGGAGAAATTTACACTTTCCTTTATCGAATTTTTTTAAATCTTCTTTTAGTGAAGTTGTGATCTTCAAGCCATGGAGGCTGGGTCACATGGGTACTGTCTGCAAGTTTGGGTGTTCTTGTGTATCTCCCCTCACTTCATATCAGTTGGATGCTTCACTCTCAGCTCTAGCCCTCTGTGGTTATGTCCTTGTCCATGGGCTCAAGTGTCCTTAAGTCTCACCACACGTCGGACCAACCAGCCCTTCCTCTTTTGTCTCTCATCTTCAGGCTGATGGGAGTCAGTGGAACATGGTTGAACTCAGCCCGTTTCTTCATTGCTGCCTTTCCCCCTCTTCCACTTACCAGTCGACCAATGGGGTCGCCAGCAAGGTTACAAGCTCGTGTGTTCCCTTTGAGTTTTGGGCTTGGAGCAGATGGTTCCTCTTAGCTTCTTAAAGCACAGCCAAAGCCAAGATGCTGGGTCATTTGTGTGAAATGATGTGAACAAGGAAATTCAAAGGAGTGGAGAGATGGGGGTGACTTGTGAGGCTTCTCCTCTGAGGGAGCCGAGGGGGCACCTCTCTGTGGAGGAGATGTGAGTGGTGCCCAGGGTGCTAAGGACCCTCCACATTGGCACCTATCCACTACCACCCAGTCCAGTCCAACTCATGGTCCCATCATTCTCCATGCAGCGCAGAGTTAAACCCCCCACCCCACAGGACTTCCACGGCTGTGAATCATTATGAGAGCAAATGACCTCGTCTTTCTCCTGCAGAGCAAGTGGTGGATTTGAACCACTGACCTCAAGGTTGGCAGCCAAGTGCTTTAACCACAGTGCCACTAGAACTCCTCCTACATTTGGGCGGGACCCAGAAGTCCTAGAGCTGTGGGATGGGGTTTTCAAATGAAATGGGAATAGATCCCCTCCTCCCCCGCCACTGATGAGAAAGAATAAATCCAGGCCAGGGAAATTCTAGAAGAGTTGATCATGATCATACGACAAAATAGAGCAATGATTGATTATTAAAAATACTAATCGTAATGACAAAGGGGACTCCTGGTGTGGCTCTGTAGGATCAGCACTCACTGCAAACCCCAAGGTCAGCGGTTGGAACCCACCAGAGGCTGGCTGCTCTGTAACCACACGGGGCGTCTCTGCAGTCCTAGAGGGTCACTCCGACCAGGATTCACTCCGCACCAGCACACCTGGTTTTGGGACCCTGGAAGTCAGCTGCTAACAGAAAGGTTGGAAGATTGAATCGACCCAGAGGAACATCAGAAGAAAAGCGTGGTGATCTGCTTCTGAAAACCCAACAGTAGAAAAGTTCTACCCCGAGACACGAGAAGTCACAGTTAGTCGGATTTGACAGCAACTGTGTTTTGTCCTTTCCAGTGTGCGTGGGTCTACAGGAGAGGAGAGGCCATGCACTGCTAATCACAAGGTCAGTGGTCACTGCTTGGAAACCCTACACAGGGTCACTATGAGTGGGACCCAGCTCAGTATCATGTCACAACACAGGTCCACAGGTTGACCAGTTGACCAAGTCTGATGTCCTGTGAATATCTGCTATTCTCCACTAGGGGGCAGTGGTGCTCCTGTGTGGAATTCTCCGCCTCCTGGTGGGAGACCAGGTGTGACATCAGTAATGCTGGAGAGACTTCAGCGGGGGCTCCCACACTAGGAACAAAGGCCTGGTGATCTGCTTTAGAAAAGCAGCCAAAGAAAACTGTGGATTCCATTCAAAACTGATCCTGGGGTGAGCGAAGGGGGAACAGGGCCAGGCAACACTTTGTCCCGTTGTGTGTGGGATTACTGTGCCTTGGGGTAGGTCAGCAGCGGTTCACAACAACGATATCCTCACACTGTCCCCCAGGATGGGCGTCAGGGTTCGTTTTCATGTGGCTTTGAGGACCAGGCAGCATTTTGTCCCGTTGTGATTGGGGGCTGACTCGAGGGCAGCTAACAACAGCAATGACATTCCCCACAAAGCCCGGGGCTCATACTTTCTCTGAGTGTGAGGCATGTGGTCCCAACAGCAGGCTGGACACGCAGACGAGGTGGCGGAACACATGGACGGGCAGTGGAGTGTGAAGGTGGGTCAGCCGGACAGCTCATCCTTTATTTAGCGGCCTAATGGAAACCTTGCGAGGGTTTTAAATATACTTTTTGCTGGGGTCACATCTTAAATATATCTGTAGCATATTAATAATAGAACAGAAGTGGAAAATGTTTCTTTTTGAGAGGGAAGAAAGGAAGACTAGTCAACTTGATGCAGATGTAAGTGTTGCTTGAATCAGGATTGAAGCCTTAAGTTGAACTGAAACTTCTTTTTTTGTGGGAGGAAGGAAGGCAGAACGGGGAGAAGCCCTAAGAGACTGAAGGCAGGCTGCTTTGCCACAGCAATTCTCTGCAGCCTAAAATGAAAAGAAATGATTACTGTAGCTATTAGAAATGGATTTGACGAAACTAATGGAATACATGAGCAACAGTGTTACAAACAAACAGGGTCTGTTGTTCTCTCACGAGAAGAAATCTAGATGCAGCCAGCTGCTGGCAGCGGCTCAGTGGCTCAAGGATGTCAGTGCTGCCGTGCCAGCAAGTCCTCTGGCTTCAAGGTGGCTGCCACAGCTCCAGCCATCACATCTTCATTCAGGACAGGAAGAAGGAGAATGGGGAGTGAGGGATGATCTGACTCATCTGCTCTTTGTTATCAAAATCAAAAGCTTTCCCAGAATTCTCCCTTCCTGACTTCTTCAGATTTTTATTGCAGCTCAGTGACTAAGATGTTATAACTTAGTGGTCACTAGCTCTGTGACGTCTCCATACATTACCACTCTGAATTAGTGTTTCTGTTTATATGGAAACTAGGGGAAATGGACATTAGAATGGATTAACAGTATCACATTGTAGCGTAGTGGTTACGAATCGGGCTGTGAACCTTAAGGTCAGTAGTTCGAAACTACCAGCGGCTCCACGAGAGAAAGATGAGGCTTTCTGCTCCCGTAAAGATTTACAGCCTCGGAAACCCTGTACAGGGTCGCTATGGGTCAGAACCGACTCCACGGCACTTAACAACAACAAAAACAACCACATCACATTGTTAGAGTCTTGGTGTGGTGCTGTGGGTTAATGCGCTAGACTGCAAGGTCGCTTTGAACCACAAGGTCAGTGGTTTAGGCTCACCAGCTACTCCTCAGAAACCCTATGCAGGGTCACTATGAGTCGGTACCAACTCGACAGTACTTAACATGAATATGTTTGTATGCATGTATATTAATATATATACCCCAGGAGTCCTGGTATGGTACAATAGGATAAACACTGATGGCTAATGACAAAGTGGGTGGTTCAGACCCACTAGTCGCTCCTCAGAAACTGTGTACAGGGTTGTTGAGAGTTGGAACTGACTCGATGGCACTAAACAACAGAACAGTCAAAGCATTTGCCATTTCAGTAGCCTCCACATGTAGAATTCAGTGTTGAAGTATCAACTGGATCTTTTCCCAAATTATATCATCATTACTCTTCACGTGAGCCAGGAGCTCCCTCCTTCCCTCCCTGGTAACCACTTGTTACATGTGTTCTGCCAGGACTTTATTCTTGGTTACAGCTGAATTCACACCAAGTTTGACCGAATAGTCAGCCTTCTCCTTCGCTTTTGTTTTTGTGTGTATAGAAAACACAGCTTAACTTTAGATTTTAAGCCTTCATCTTTCAAGAAAACCAGATACGTACTGAGAAGCTGAAGAATCGCCCGCAGCAGTATTTTCCTTACGACCAGTGAGCTGTTGCTGTTGTGCATTTTTACTTATTTTTTTTGTTGAGAATGTACACAGTGAAGCATACACCAATTCAACAATTTCTACCTGGACAATTTAGTGACATTGATTAACAGTCTTATCTTTTTTAAAAAAAACTTTTTACTCTGATTTGGGTGAGAGTTTATAGAGCAAATTGGTTTTCCACTCCACTACTCATACGCATTTTGTTTTAAGACGTTGGCTGCAATCTGCACAGAGTCACAGGATGCTCTTACTTCCTCCCGAATTTCCTGTTTCCCTTCCGCCTCCTGTGTCTCCTCCTGCCTTCTGAGATTTCCTCCTGGGTACATGCTGCCTTTCAATCCCAGATGGTTGTGGATGGTTTTAAAGACTGTGTGTGGTACTATAGGATAAGCACTGGACTGTAAGGTCAGTTTGAAGGTCAAGGTTGGCAGTTAAACCTCCCCCCACCCCAGTTGCTGCCACTGTGTCAATCCATCTCCTTGAGAGTCTCCCTCTTTTTCACTGTACCTCCACTTCTCCAGGGACTGGTCCCCCTGATACAAATCCAAAATATGCGAGATGAAGTCTGGCTATCTTGGCTTCTGAGGAGCACTCTGGTTGTACTTCTCTTGACAGATTTGTTTGTTCTTCTAGAAGTCCATGGTGGTGGTAGTGTGCCGCGGCGTCGGTTCTAACTCATAACAACCCTGTACAGGGTTTCCGAGGCTGTAAATCTTTTCGGGAGCAGAAAGCCTCATCTTTCTCCCGTGCAACAGCTGGTAGTTTTGAACTGCTGACCTTAAGGTTCGCAGCCCCACTCATTAACAGTAACTAGAGTTCCTTAGATGTTCATGGTACCTTTAATATTCTTCTCCAACACCACAACTCAAATGCAACAATTCTCTTACAGCCTTCCTTATTCACTGTCCAACTTTCACATGCACATGAGGTTATTGAAAATGCTATGGCTTGTCTCAGATGCACCTTAGTCCTTAAACTGATATCTTTGCTTTTGAACACTGTAATAAAGAGGTCTTTTGCAGCAGACTTGCCTAATGCAACACATGGTTTGATTTCTTGACTGCTGCTTCTGTGAGTGTTGATGGTTGATCTGAGCAAAATGGAAGTCTTTGAAAACTTCAATCTTTTCTCCTTTATTTGGATGTTATTGATTGGCTGTCTCGATGGCACCTAACAACAACAACAATGTTTATTGGTGCAGTGGTGAAGATTTTTCTTTTCTTCACATTGAGGTGCAACACATTCTGAAGGCTGTGCTCTTTGATCTTCATCAGTAAATATTTTAAGTCCTCTTCACTTTGAGCAAGCAAGGTTGTATCATCT
>NW_006408779.1:1940356-1941265 GCF_000296735.1 Chrysochloris asiatica | reverse complement strand
GGTTCGAAACTACCAGCTGCTCCGCTGGAGAAAGATGAGGCTTTCTACTCCAGTAAAGATTTACACCCTCGGAAACCCTATACAGGGTTAGGGTTAGGGTTAGGGTTAGGGTTAGGGTTAGGGATTCGACTCAATGGCACATAACAACAACAACAACAATATGAGTATGACTTTAATGTCCTCTCTTCAGCTTCTTGCTTTCTAAGCTACCAGAGAGCTTTCAAGGTGCCATTGTTGGTTGTTATGCTGTACCTCAGGATTTAATTTAATTTTCAGCCTTTTTAGTTTTCAAACTCTCTTTCCCTCTCTACACCCCTGTCCTGGCCTTTCCCATATTTAAAAAAACCAACAGTTTAGCGCCAGCTCTTGTGCTGAGAGTATCTGTGCACATGTGTGGCAGAAGGACCCACCAGTGGTGAGGGTGGGGGGTGTCCCCTCACTCAGGCACCCCCTTTAGTCCCCAGAATGGAGGTGGGCAAACAGTGGGGCGCCCAATGACCAAATACCAAAAAAAGAGAAGAAAATCAGAACAAAGCAAAGCCGACAAAGTGTACTGTCCACCTTTGCTCCAAGGTTCCCACGGTATTTTTCCATGGTGTGTCTGCTCCCCCACTTGGTCTTGCCATTTGGTTTTGCCCAAGTTGTTAGCTCGGTACCACCAAGCTCAGTGAATTTCAAAGTACGTGATTTCTTACTTTTGCTTCAAGTTCCACTAGCTATAAGCCTTCAAACCTTTTAAATATTCCTATCTCTGTGGTTCCAAGGTTTGGAGCTCTGCCCTGGATCTGCTTTGCATGGTATTCTGTGGTATCACTGACAGCGAACTTCACTGCCCCTCCACCCTAGCCGCCATCAAGCCCCACCTCCCCTTTCATCTTCTTTTGATGCTTTCTGCATCCCTCAGTATCG
>NW_006408779.1:1929393-1939006 GCF_000296735.1 Chrysochloris asiatica | reverse complement strand
TCACCAGTAGTTATAAATCCCTCATAATTGCATATTTGATCAGTTTCTGAGTGAAGAAGTTGGTAGAATTAATCAATTTCATCATCATTGGCTTTAGTGATTGATTTATAAATTTGCATAATAGTGGTATTAACTGGTCTTCCTTGTAGGCATATGGATATTATCCTATCACAAACAGCATTATACTTGAAGATTGATCTTGAAATGTTTTTAATGATGAATGTGATACCATTCCTCCTCAATTTTTCATCCATGGCATAGAAACCATGGTGAGTATCAGATTCAAAATGGCAAGACCAGCCCATTTCAGCTCACTAATGCCTAGGACGTCAGTCTTCATGCATTCCATTCCAATTTTGACAACTTCCAGTTTTCCTATATTCAAACTTCGTACAGTCCATGTTCCAGTTATAATGTTTGCAGCTGTTCCTCTTGTTTGGAGTTGTGATCTGTCAGCAAATGAAGGTCACTGAGGCTTCGCTCCATTCATATCATCACTGTCACAGAGATTGGGAGGTTGGAGTGCCTTCCATCCTGAGAGGATCATGTTCTGGCCCTGTGTCTGACAACGTTCTGGTGTTCTTCATCATGTTTCAGTATTCAATATTCTGGTGCTGAACAGTGTTCCACTGCTATTCATAGGGTTTCCAGTGGCTAACCATTTGCAAATGGCCTGCCTCTCCTTCTTCTGAGTCTGTCTTAGTCTGGAAGATCAGTTGAAATCTGTCCACCATGGGTGAGCCTGCCAGCATTCATAATACCGGTGGTGTAGCTTTCAGTATCATAGCAACACACAAGGCACCACAGAGTGACAGACAGACAAGTGGTGTAGTTCTGACTCATAGCAACACTGTATAAAGTTTCTGAGTGTGGCTAGTGTGAGTTGATCCTTGGGGCAAAGTTCCAGGCTTGATGAGTACCTGAGGACCATAGATTCAGGAGTTCCACCTGTGTCTATCAGACCAGGAAATCTGTTTATTTTTCAAATGACTTTGAGTTGTGTTCCACATTTTTCTCCCACTGTATCCAGGACCTTCTATTGTGATCCCTTTCAGAGTGATCAGTAATGGACACTGGGGCACCACCTAGTTCTGGTCTCTGGGCCCTGGAAGCTAGGGTCTGTGGTTCCACTAATTCTTTGCGTTAATTGTGCCCTTGTGTCTCTGATTGTTGTCCCTCTCCTTAGGACAAGGATTTTAGATGACTTCTAGATGATTCATCTTTGAAAAGCTACTACTGCCCACAGCTGTACGACATTGTCTCTGTGGACTATGTTGTGCCAGTCGACCTTGGTGTCTCCAGAGACAGTGGTGCTGAACCCCCAATCGAATGACATTCTGCAAGTTGTAGAGTCATTCTCAGCCTCCCTCTCTGCATCTCCCCCCGCCCCCAAGTCTGTGACCATGAACTCACCGTCCTTTAAGGCCCCTTTCTCCTCTTTCCATTTGCTGTGTCAGTTTGATTCCTTAGAAATAGCAGGTATGAGAGCAGAATCTTAAAGCAGCCTTTCTTTCCTCGTTAGCTAAACTATGGCTTGGTTATAAGGAGCCATGGTGGCTCGGTGGGTTAAGTATTGGGCTGCTCATTGAAAGAGCGGGGGTTTGAACCATCAACCTCTCTGACAATGAAAGGTGAAGCAATCTGATTCCATAAAGACAGCCATCCTGGAAAGCCTCTGGGGTGGTCCCGCCCTGTTCTGCAGGACCCCTGAGAGCAGGCGTACACTGGATGGCAGTGGGATTGTTTGGGATTGTTTGGTTTTGAGAAGACTCTCTCTCCTCATCCTTTGTTGAAGCTGGGGATAGAACACAATGCCTTACGGAGTACCTACCTCCATAGTCAAAGGCCCCAACCTCTGCACAGCAATGATGGAGAGCTGGTCCCTGACTCGGTGAGGCCCTTGAGGGAGCTGGTGGGAGGCTGCCAGCCAGGAGGGATTCAGATGTTGGCTGTGTTCTCAGGGGCGCTGGGGCCGTTTTGCCTTGTTGAACACATTAATTCTAATATACACACATACACACGCATTAAAACGTTACTTTTTATAACTTAATGCTTATAGGAAGGCAGCAAGAATAGAGCAAGAACCCTTCTACCTGTTATGTAGATTTGCTGGTTTTCACATTTTGCCCCAATTTCTTTATCTTGTGTTCTCTGTGTTGTATGTACAAGTGGGCTTCAAATGGTTCATGGAAAAATTCCATTATCTTTTCATTCTGTTTTCCATGGAATTTTGAATCTCCCCTCATTTGTGTGTATAAAACCCAAACTCAAGCCTGTTGTCTTTCAGTCAATTCTGACTCACAGCGACCTTAGAGAACAGACTACAGCCTCCACAGAAGGTCTTCATGGCAGTAGACAGCCCAAGCTTTCTCCCTCGGAGCAGCAGGTGGCCTTTCAGTTACAATCAGGGCTCTTACATGTATGTACACACATACATATGTGTGTGCTGTTGTCAACTGCCCTTGAGGTGGTTCTGACTCATAGCAACCCTGTATAGGGTTTCCAAGGAGCAGCTGGTGGGTTTGAACCATCGACCTTGTGGTTAACAATCCAATGCTAAAAGTTAGGGGAAGGTTTCCATGATCTTTTCTTTCCATTTTCCCACAGACTTTTTATAGTTCCCTGTATATGTGTGTGGTGTATATACACATAGATAGGAGGGGGGTTCAAAAGTTGTGAAAAAATTAAACTAAAAGTCAGTGGGATTTTTTTTTTTCCCATAAAAGTTTGAACCCCCCTCATCTGTAGACACACATGTAGTAAGCATGGAGGAGATATATATCTTTATCCATTTCTCTGTCTCTATCCTTTTTTCTGGTCGTACTTTGTGTTTTTTTGGTTTTCATTATATTGAGAATTGGGTGAAGGTGTAAAGAGTAGATTGGTTTCCCTTTCAACAATTCAGACACATTTGGTTTCATCTCACTTACTGCCATTCCTACAACGTAATAGCTCTCATCCCGCTTCCTCCCTGGGTTTCCTGTTTCCATTTTTCCTCCTTCCTAGCTCTGCCTTGTAAACCTGGTCCCTGACTATGTGCTGCCCTTTGATCTTAAATGGTTGAGGATTTTAAGATGTGCATACTTCCTGGTGTGTTTGTTCCCCTTAGAGACCTGCCTGTTATTTGGATGAAAACTGAGTCCTGAGGTGGTTTGTGTCCAGACCCAAAAGATGATTTTCACCTCCTTTTGAAATTTTGACAGTTAGGGGCTCATTCCTAGATCCTTGTCTCTTGTGTTTTGTTGTTGTTGAGTGCCACTGAGGCAGTTCCGACTTTTAGTGACCCTGCATACGTTTTCCAAGGCTGTCTGTCTTTGTGGGAGCAGAAAGCCTCGTCCTTCTCCTGTGGAGCATTTGGTGGTCTCAAACCTTGTGGTTCACAGACTTGTTTATCCTTTACATCCACCATACTTCCCTTATCTCTTGTAGTGGCAGGGTATTTAATCCCTGTAGGAAAATTAACAACCCAGCCAGGATGTTTCCATTTAGAGCTCAAATTAGTCATAGTCCAAGAAAAGAATCTTCACCATTATAAGGCTCTCTCTGGGGAACTCTATAGCTCTGGAAAGATATTGTTATTAGACTTAATTTGTTTAGCTCTGCTTGGTTCTGTAAATTAGATAGCATGACCTCAAACAGGAAGGCCAGTTCTGGATCAGAGCATTGTATGCATAGCCAATTTCCAGTGAGACAAGAATTCCAGGCTTCTAGCTCCAATCTGTTTGGGGATGGGTACCAGGAAGTCAAATGTTGTGTCCTGGGAACAATCAAGTTGAATGTTGATTGAGAATCATCTTTTGGTTTATTTTCTCAGAGAAGGAGCTTCCTGGAAGGTCCGCATTGAGGGACGAGTTTGACATGACCATTTGGCATGATGTCCAAAGGAGAACTTCTACAGAGAGTGGTATTCTTACTCTTGGCTTTCCAAATGGTGGGAGTAAGACTGTCAACCATAGACCACATTTAATGATTTTATTTAATCAATCTGTCTGTGATGGTGAAGGTTGTGTGTTAGCTTGGCTGGACCATGATCCTCAGTGATTTGACAGTTAGGGTGTAGTCATCCCTCATGGTGAAGCTGTTATGAGCAGTCAATCACTTGAGTTTCCTTGGGAGTGTGACCTGCTTCCAATATTCAAAGGCGCTTCAAAAGGTTCATGGAAAACTGGGATGGAAAGATCAGGGAGTTTCCCCACAAACTTTTAGAAGCATCCCCTTGTATATGGATGCTTTAGCAAAGCTTGTTTGCTTGTTGCTGCATATGGCTCCTGCAGGCAACTTGTCATCTGACCCCTGGTTCTTCAGACTTGAGCCAGCAGCCTGTCATCTTACCTGCTGGTCTTGGATTCATTCACCTGTGCAGCCACTTGCCACCTGCCCTGCCTGTGTTTGTTCATCAGCCTTGAAGCTCCATGAGTCAGGAGAAGCCTTCTGCCTGACATCTGACCCCCCAGACTCAGGACTTGGCTGTCTCTGTGACCTGTGAGCCATTTCCCTGAGATCAGTCTCTGTGTAGGTACGTATATAAGTATCATTGGTTTTGCTTCTCTAGAGAGTGCAACCTCAGATTCCTTCCCAAAAGGTCTATTAGGTCTCGCAGTAAATCTGGGCGTCAGGGAAAAGTAAAGACCCACATCTTCAATGATCTCTGTAGTCTGAGTGTTTGCATTTTCTTAGCCAAAGTGAACGGAGCTCTGTTTCTAAAAATTTGAGACTGAAGTTTCACCCTCATATTGTATGTTTCTGATGTGGGAGTTACGGAAATAATCCAGAAAAATTGTAACTGACCCTATTAAAACAAACAACCACAGGCTACACCCCAAGGGCATGTTCTTTGATATGAGGGCTGGGACCACTCCCCAAGTGGAGGGAGTCCTGCTTGGAAGAAGACTGACATTCTTGATTATATGAAGGTGGGCAGGCTGGTTTCAGGCCCTCTCCTGGTCTTTCTGTCATGGGGTCCTCCCAATAGGATCGGGACTGTGTGGCTAATCTCACTCCCTATGTGAACCCACTTACTTGCTTGAAGCCTGCAGGATTGACCCTCGAAACACCACATTCCTAGCTCCCTTGCTTGCTGGTTCTAGGTGAGGCTCAGTCTACAGGAGGCAGGGCAGAGAGAAAGCTGGACATTTCTTTCCCATTTCTCAGTTTACAATCTATGGCTGTGGCTATGTCCTTTTTGTGGTCCTGTCTTCTAGGGAGCATCCTGTTTAGGGCTTCCACAGAATCACCTCCTCTACCCCCCATCCTCCCTGCTGATCTCTGAGCGGCCTCACTTTCCCCCGTTGGGCACTTGCCGGGGACCAGCCTCGACAAATTATTAGGGGGCTTTCGAAGGGGGATGTTGAGTCGGCGAAACACACACACACACACACACACACAGACAGAGTCAATGGGTCGTGAGTCTTAGGCAGATGATGATGACTTCTCCTTACTCAAAAGTTTTTTGGTTCTTATATACTGTTATGATCAATTACAGTTTAACTAAGTGTTACATTCTTTGTGTTCAACAAACATTCAGGTTACAAAAAAACACACAAAAAAAACCACAGAAACATCAGAACATCCTTTTGATTCTTATTGTATCCTGTTCCTTTGCATCCCCTAATTATCCCGATAACATCGGGTTCATTTCCGGAACTCTTTTTGTTTCTCTTTAATCCTCCTAAGAATGTCAAATTAACTTTTACGCAAAGTTCTATATCTTGACTTGTATTTTTACTCTCATCTATTACTTTTTATACTTATAATGGATTTAAGAATAAGAATATAAAAGTACCTAAGATTTCATAGTCAAGAACAAAGCAGCAATTCCCCTATACTAAAAACCTCTAGTTAAATTTCTACCCACATTCCTATGTGTTCCCACAGCTCTTGATTGGCTCTTTGCTATCTTCCGGGTGCCTCAGTGTCTGGTGCCTCAGTGTCTCTTGCTGAAACTAAGCAGTATGTTGATTGTAAGATTGTTTTTAGCTGTCTTTCAGGTGCCTTAGTGTCTCTTGACAAAACTAAGCAGGATGTAATTGACAAAGCTTTTAGCTGATGTGGCTTTTCCTAATGGTGAAACTCTTTGTTGATGCAAAAAGCAACTATTATAACTTTACATGATTAAATTTTGTGTCCAAATGTAATTTTAATTTTTACTATGATTATAGCAAATTATCAAGTGAATATGTAGAAAATTATTATAGAACTTCTTATAATAAGATCAAAATTGAGCCATGCACAAAAGAAAAAAACAAGAATTGCAAGGCCTAGAGCATAAAATTCCCCTTGGGGCTTTGCTATCCAAGGAGACACTCATTGTCGCTTTGCTAAACAATGAGCTTTTCATGCCTTAGGGTCTCTCGCCGTTCTGTTCCTTGATGGCATTGGCTTGATGGCATGGCTTCCACCAGGCACTGGACACTATGTTCCTTCTGTCAGGCCACTGAATGTTTTCTTATCATTTTTCTTATAGTGGAATTAAGTGAGAAGTAAAATTTTAACTTAAAATCTTTCATTAAAAGTCAGATGTTAAAATTCCCAGGAGGGAAACATACAAGTGTGTGTGTGTAGGGGGGTGGGGGTACATGGAAACATGGAAGGAAAAGGTAACGGAAATTTGAAGCCCCCTTGTGTGTTTTTCACCCACGGTCTATTTCCTCCATTGAAAAAGTGGCAGGAGGGTGGGTCTGGCCACCTTCCCTCCACAACAAGGGGTGAGGGGAGAATCAGCATTCAGTGTAGCCCCAGGTTGAATCCTGTGAGGTGGAGGTCAGATGTGCCTTCACCAGTGCCTGCTCCAGGTGTTCCTTCCACAGTGCTCTCCTTATCTCTGCAGTAACTCATCACAGATCTCAGACCACGCTGGTGATGATGGGGTTCAGGACCAGGAACATCCAGGTTACATGACTTCAGTTAGGACAGCCTCTCCTCAGCCTGCAGGCATGCCCAGGAGTTCGCCTTCGGGTCCTGCCTGGACACATCTTACTGATCTCTTGTAGCGCTTGGTCTCTCAACACCATGGCCCCTTGGCCTCTGCTCTGCATGGTCACCTGTATCCCTGCCGATGAAGCACCCACTCCATAGTAAGCCTCAGCCCAAAGGCACTCGGGTCTTTAGAGCAGGGAACCCACGCTCTGCCTCACACCCTTGGTCCACTGCTGCTGTCTCTCTGCCACCATGTCTGGTGCCACAGCTCTGTCTCCTGGAAGGAAGAGGCTCAGCACAGGAAGCTCAAATGAGAAACTGTATCTCTGGGACTTTGGTGTCTAAATGTTATGTCTCAGTGACAACATGGACTGAGCCAAACGATGTTTCAGACAAATGGGATAAATAAGAACCCTTGGTGCTCTTAATCATCAAGCTGCTAACTGAAAAGTTGGTGGTTCAAACCCAACAACTGCTCTGCAGGAGAAAGATGAGGTCGTTTCCCTATAGATTTGTTGTTGTTGTTGTTAAGTGCCGTCGAGTCTGTTCTGACCCATAGCGACCCTGTACAGGGTTTCCGAGGCTGTAAATCTTTACGGGAGCAGAACGCCTCATCTTTCTCCTGCGGAACAGCTGGTAGTTTCGAACTGTTGACCTTAAGGTTCGCAGCCCGATTCGTAACCACTACCTTAGAAACCCTATGGGGCAGTTGTCCATGGTCCTGAAAGGTTGCTCTGACTCAGAATCAACTCAACAACAGTGGGTTTGTTTTGTTTATTTTGTCTCTATTAGAAGGAGCCCTTGTGGCATGCTGGCAAAGCGCTGGGCTGCTAACCCAAAGGTCCCAGGTTCAAGCCCATCAGCTGCTCTGTGGAGGAAAGATGTGGCTGTCTGCTTCTGAAAAGGCTACCACCTTGGGAGGCCTCTGGGGCAGTTGGACTCTGTCCTACAAGGTTGCTGTGAACTGGAACAGACTCAGCAGAGGGTTTAGATTTGTTTGGTTTTGGTTCTGAATGTTTATCTCCTCCTCTCAGGTGAGGACTGACCACGATACTGTGAGAAGGACTAGCCTTCCAGGTTGTGCCCCTGCCCCTCCCCTCCCCTGCCTCTCTAACATGGTGACCACTGACCATCCAGCTTCTCTTTCCAAGTCCCTCCTCTCAGGCCAGATCCTCTCTTGGAGGCTCTTATCAAACGGTTAATCTTAGTCTATGGACTATCCTGATGCTTCACTTTCCATCCACTGGGCTGAATTAAAGGAGTGATCCTTGAAAAGCAGAAACCACACTATGTCATTCTTCTCAGAACCCCCAGTGATTTTCTTGACTCTTGGAGAGAAAAACAAAGTTCTTACAGTGTCTGTACTCTGCTGCCTTCCTGTGCTCGTCGCCAGCCCCCTGCCCCTGCTTGCTCCACTCCAGCTTCTCTGTAGCTCCTGTTTCCACATAGCATGTACCATACTGGACGTGTTACAGTCTTTCTCCCACAGAGCAGCTAATGGGCTCAAACTGCCAGCCTTCTGGTTTATAGTCCTGTTCTTGTCCTACAGAGCCACAGCGCTCCTGTGTTCTTGTTAAATTGACTCTGAATCATAGCCACCCTGTGCAGGGTTTCTGAGGAGCAGATGGTGGGTTTGAACCACTGACCTTGTGGTTCACAGTCCGGTGCTTATCCTACAGTGCCACACCAGTTCCCTATACTTACATACATGTTCTGATGGTTGGTAAATACTGGCAAGTTGGCTCCAACTCATAGTGACTCAGTATAGAGTGATTGAGGAGCGGCTAGTAAACGTCATCCACTGACCTTGCAGTTCAAATTGACTTTGGGCTCCAGTGCATTACCCATAGAGCCACACCAGGACTCCACATACATCATCATATATAATAAATACATGCATACACAAATACACGTACATAAACACATGCTCCAGTGCGTTACCCCACAGAGCCACACCAGGACTCCACATACACACTTACATAATACATACATACATACATAGGCACACACACATAAATACATACACACTTATGTACAGATTGACTTTGAGCTCCAGTGCATACCTCACAGAGCCACACCAGGACTCCACATACATACTAACATAATAAATACATACTACATACATATACATACACACACACAAATACATATACACATATGTACAAATCGACTTTGAGCTCCAGTGCATTACCTCACAGAGCCACACCAGGACTCCACCTACATGCATACAGAATGCATACACATACACACACATACATATAAATGCACACATGCATGTACATGCATATGCACATGTAAAGACACACGGGCATGCATGTATAAACACACAATGCACATACAGACATACATAGGCACACATATGCACCACCACACATATGTACACAGAACATGAGTACACACATATTAAAATACATGGATAGGTACACACATAGGTACACACACATACATACACATATACGTACATACATTATCTCTATGTATATAAATAAATACAGATATATGTGTAGGACCCAGATAGTGTAGTGGACTACATGTTGGGCTGCTAACCACAAGATCAGCAGTTCAAATATACCAGTAGCTTTGCGGGAGAAAGATGAGGCTTTTTACTCCCACAAAGATTTACAGCCTCAAAAAACCTATTTATAGCCTCAAAAATCCTATACTCCACAGCACACAAACACCACCACCACGACCAATA
>NW_006408779.1:1920554-1925287 GCF_000296735.1 Chrysochloris asiatica | reverse complement strand
GAAGAAGTGCAGTCAGAGTGCTCCTTAGAGGCCAAGATGGGCAAACTTTGTCTCTCATACTTTGGACGTATTGTTAGGGAGGGAGCAGTCCCTGGAGAAGGATATCATGTTTGGTAAGGTGGAGGGCCATAGAAAAACAGGAAGACCCCCAACGAGATGGATTGGCCAGGTGGCAGCATCTATGGACTCAAGTGTGGCAACAGTAGTGAGGTTGGCCCAGGATCGGGCAGTGTTTTGTTCTGCTGTGCATAAGGTTGCTATGAGTCAGTACCGACTCAATGGCACCTAACAACAACAATAACATATATGTATGTATGTGTTTGCCAAATCCACTGCCATGGAGCACTGATTCCTGGTCATAACAATCCTATATAGGGTTCCTGAGATTGTAAATCTTTGGGAAAGCAGACATCCTCATCTTTCTTCCTTGGAATGGTTGGTGTATTTGAACCACTGAACTTGCAGTCCTATGTTTAACCCACAGTGGCACCAAAGCATCATATTTATATGAATATTAATGTATGGTCTTTATGTGCCGTGGAGTCAGTTCTGACTCATAGCAAACCTGTACAGGGTTTCCGAGGCTGTAAATCTTTACGGGAACAGAAAGCCTCATCATTTTCCTGCAGAACAGCTGGTAGTTTCAAACTGCCAAGCTTGCGGTTCGCAGCCCGATTCGTAATCATAAGGTCCCTGGGGAACTGGACTCAAAGTTGGTTGTTTGAACTCACCCAGAAGCGCCGCAGAAGGAAGGTCTGGTGTTCACGGCAGGAAAACCCTGTGGAGCAGTTGTGCAATGGGCCCATGGGCTGGTTATGAGTTACGAGCACACAGACGTCTGTCCAACAAGTTGTGCAGCATGTATTGAAACAATTCCCAGGACTTAGATTCATTTTACTTGGACCACCGGCTGGTGTGGCGCTGTGGTCTAATGTGTCAGAGTGCAAAATTGCTTGAACTGCAAGGTCGATGGTTCAAGCTTACCAGCTGCTTCTTGGAAGCCCTACACAGAGTCGCTATTGGTTGGAATCGACTCGACGGCACTTAAAAACAACAATAACCGGCATGCACAAGGAGAGACAGGTAATACAGAGTAATTTAAAACTTCCTAACATCTACACTAGATGTTTCCACTCATACTGCAAGGTCAGCGGTTCAAACCTACCACCTGCACCTCAGAAACCCTATACAGGGTTGCTATGAGTCGGAACCAACTTGACAGCACTTAACAACAACTCACAGGCAAAGATTCATAGTCTGGAATTTGTCGAGATCTGTTTTCTCATTTGGAGTCCTGGTGTGGCGCTGTGGGTTAATGCACCGTACTACAAAGTCACGTTGAAACTTAAGGTTGGTGACTCAAGCTCACCAGTTGCTCCTCAGACACCCTATACACGTCATTTCAGTTCCCAATACAAATGTATTTGTATGCCCATTGCATACTATTTGGGGAACAAACATAGTATACTAAACCCAATCACTTTCCTGTCTACTAAAGCATCCAGTTACGGGAAGGAAAAACTCCCTTCATCATAGTGCATGGCGGACACGGGAAGTCTGCTCGTGATCCAGGCTGGGAAGGTGTGTGGTTTGCTGTGCATTTTGTGTTCTTTACAGATGGAAACCCCGTGCTTAGCAAGTCGGTGGGCACCGTCCTTCACCAGCGCGGACTCCATGTCTCTGTGATGCGCGTTAGTCATTCTCACAATATTTCAAACTCGACACACAGTGGGTAAGCACTTGGTGGGGAACGAAAAAGTCAGCAGTTTGAACGCACTGGCTTGGAAAAAGCTGTTGGTTGTAGTCTGCGGTCGTAAGGATTGGAAACCCTATGGGGCAATTCTATTCTGTCCTGTAAGGTTGCTGTAAGTTGGAATCACCTCGACAGCAGTGGACTTTTCTATCTGATGCACTCTTCCCATTCAGTTTATTCTAGTTTGTGGCACTGTTTGGATTGGCTTGTTGGGTGTTCCAGGTAGGCAAGACTGCCTTCTCCTTTGCACACAGCTCACCGTCGTGTGAAGCTGCTGTCAACACCTACCTACACAATATCACGTGGAGGCCTCGGGTGTGCAGTCTGGTCCCTTGACCTGGGCATTGCCTGGTGGACACCTTGCTATGCTTTGGGAATGCTCGGGGTCTGCTGACGTGCTTGTGTTCGGTGTCAGCGCAATACAAGCCTGCTCTCAACTCAACAAGGGCGGAGGACCCTTTGGAGCGAAGCTGCCTCCGAAATGATTGGCATCTTCCCATCACAGTTCCACATGGAGACTTTCTCCAGATGTGGAGCTACAGAGCTTGCATCTGGGATGTATCAGACATCTGGCAGACACTTGTTGCGTCTTGGACCAGATAAACAAATAGGGATTTATTATAGCTGGATGTCTTTAATGACCTAATGGAATCCCTGGATGGTGGCTGCTAACCAAAAGGTTAGAGGTTCGAGTCTACGCAGAGGCACTTCAGAAGAAAAGCTGAGTGATCTACTTCCCAAAAGACAACCATTGAAAACCCCGTAGAGTGCAGTTCTCCTCCAATACACATGGGGGTGCTGTGAGCAAGAATCAACTCCATGGGAAATTGGTTTGGGTTTTAATAAGCCCGTAGGTTAAGTTGGTAGCTGTACCTTTGTGTGGTCTGTTTTCTGGCCAGGAACCAGGTCCTTGTAACGAGTATGGGAGGGGTCCAAACCCTCTACCACGGAGCTGATTCCCACTCGCAGTGTCCCTGCAGAACAGGGTAGAGCTGCCCCATGAGGTTTCCAAGGCTGCAAATCTTTGTAGATTTCTTCTGCAGAGCAGCTGGTGGCTTTGAACCATTGACCTTTCAGTTAGCAGTCAAATGCTTAACCACGGGCCCACCTGGACTCCTTGCCTACTGTCTTACACACTCCTTACACACTCGGGTTGGAGACGCTGATGGGGGATATTCTGAAGATGACCACAATGTAACCTCTATACACACATCCCGAGTCCTGGGGTGGCGCTGTTGGTTAATGCGCTGCACTGCAAAGTCAGTTTGAACCTCAAGGTTGGTGGTTCAAGCTTACTAGGGAAACCCTATACAGGGTCGCTATGGGTTGGAACTGACTCAACTGCACTTCACAATAACATACAAATATCCACAGCCCAGAATCAGCGTGGGAGGTAGTTCAGGGTCATGAAAAGTAAATATTTGTGCGGGTCAACTATTTCAGATCCCTGAACTTTGGATAAGTATGATCTCGGGATTTGCTTCAAAGCATAGCTGACTGTTTGCTGAGAAAACGGGCAGACAGGCATGGTCCTTCATGGGCTGTTCCGCCATTTCATTTGAGAATAGCTTGGTTTACTCCCAACAGGTAGTGTGTTTGTCCCCTACGACAGCCCACAAAGCAAACGTGATACTTGTGTTGATGAAGAGACCCTCTGGTAGAGTCAGGATCCAAACCCAAACCCACATGGTTCCCAGTTCACAGGATCCTTCCACAGTCCCCTGCTCTCTGTCTCCTTTCCTCCATTGGATAATTCTGTGAAAAACAGGAGGGGATGGCTGAGCAAGGGGCTGCCTAATCCAGGATAGGGACCCGTGGTTGTCCAGTGGCAGAATTCTCACCTTGCAATGAGAGGACTCGTGTTCGATGCCTGGCCCCCAGGGCATCAGTCACTGGAGGCTTTGCTGTCATGCTGAACGGGTGTTGGTGGAGCTTCGAGATGAAGGTGGGCTAGAAAGGAAGGTCTGGGAATCTAGTTCTGAAAATTAGCCAGTGTCCAACCCACAAGCATCATGGCAGGCCTTAGGACTGGGCCGCATTTCCTTCTGCTGTGCGTGGGCTCACTGTGAGTAGTGGGCTGGCTGGCTGGCAGCTGACCATATAGCACCAGGGACGAGGGAACCCAGAGCTTGAACCGATGATTCACTCCTGCAGGCAAACTCAAAAGCCATTCAGTTTAGGGCAGCAAACGATAAAACCTGATTAGGTGAAAAATAAAGCCTGGTGATAGAGCGCTGTCCTTGGGAAGGTGCTTCCTCTTGACCCTCAGATCACTGAGGTTTGGTTGAAGACAGAATCACCTTGGTGGATGGGCACTGGGCTTTACCAGGGAGCCCTTTTGGCTTCTTTGGAAGCTGTGAGTTGAGGCTGTTAATTGGAGAAATGACAGAAATTCTTCCCTCAGGATCCCTGTGTATACAATAGGGTGTTGTTTGTTGTAACCAAGTTGGCTCTGACTTCGGTTGACCTTGAGAAGAAGGTATTGCCCTGGTCTGGGGCATCTTCACTGTCTTTGTTATGTGGGCAGTCGTTAGGAGGACCCCTCAGAGCCTCAAGTAGGGCACACAATGACCAAACGCCAGGCTTTTCTATTACAAGTAAACCTGCTGCCTTCAAGTTGTCTATGAGTCATGGTGCTCCGTGTGTGTCAGAGTAGAACTGTGTTCACAGGGTTCTCAGTGGATGATTTTTCATAAGTAGATTCCACTCATGGTGCCCCCGTGTGTGTCAAAGTAGACCTGAGCTCCACAGGGTTCTCAGTGGATGATTTTTCATAAGTATATTCCACTCATGGTGCCCCGTGTGTGTCAGAGGAGAACTGTGTTCACAGGGTTCTCAGTGGATGATTTTTCATAAGTAGATTCCACTCATGGTGCCCCCGTGTGTGTCAGAGTAGAACTGTGCTCACAGGGTTCTCAGTGGGTGATTTTTCATAATTAGATTCCACTCATGGAGCCCCGTGTGTGTTAGAGTAGAACTG
>NW_006408779.1:1885545-1920444 GCF_000296735.1 Chrysochloris asiatica | reverse complement strand
CACAGGGTTCTCAGTGGATGAGTTTTCATAAGTAGATCCCACTCATGGTGCCCTGTATGTGTCAGAGTAGAACTGTGCCCCACAGGGTTTTTTTATTTCAATTTTTCATTTGACCTCTGTGAGTTTACAGAGCCATTTGGTTTGCCTACTCAACAATCTGCACATTTTTGTTTCATGACACTGATTGTAGTCCTCACCATGGAACAGACTTCTTCTTACTTCCTCTCTGTTTTCCCCATTTCTACGTGTTTTTCTTTCCTGTTCCTCTTTGCCTTCTGAACGTTCTCCCTGGACAGATGCTCGTCTTTTGGATTCTTGTGCTAGATTTTTCTAAGCAGTGTGTATTTCCTTGGTATCATGTTTCACTTTGTAAGTCTGTATGTTCTTTTGGCAGAAAGTGGAGCCATGTGGGTGAGTTCAGTCCCAGGTATGAAGGGTAACCAAGGGCCATCGTTTCTATCAGACCAACAAGTCTCCCCGCCTTCTCCACCCTTCTAACAGCTTTTATTGTGAATTTAGTGAAAGTTTATAGGGCAGATCATCAGTTTTACATTGAACAAATCTTATTTTGTTTCATTACAATGATTACAATCCCCTCCATGTGCCATCAGTATTTGCCTCTACCCCCTTTTATTTGATGTATACATACCACACAGAAAAAATATATTCATAAGGGCACCTGTTGAAGCCAGCCTCCTGCCCACAGGCAGGCGTCCTTTCTCAGTCTGTGGGCTCTGTCTCTCTTTGCCATCGCCTTTGCCATTTGTGGTGTCGCTGCTTTTCTGGTTCGGATCCTATGCTTCTTCCCTTTTAATGATCCTAGGGGCCTCTGTTTTAGAAATGACAGATTAACTGCTCTCCTCCTTTTAGTTATACATCTTCTACATCTGACCGTTGTGACAATCACCATTAATCCTGATAACGGTTAGTAACAACACAATCATCAAATCCACTTTCAGCAGACCCATCTGGAAAAGAGGAAAAATATTCAGGTTTTTTTTTTTTTTTTTATACTTACCATCTTTGAAAAGAAGAACTGAGACAAAAAATAATAGCACAACTTTATAAAAAGAAAAATATTCAGGTTTTTTTTTTTTTTTTTAACCCTACCTCCCTTATTCTGAAGGTAAGCACACCTCACAAAAGCTTGTAAGCCGGTTGCTTTGTGCCTTTATAGCCCCCCAGTTTTGATAGCCGAAGTCTAAGTTGCCTGTCCCTGTCAATTCAATGTACTGAGGAGGCAAGCTTGATCCTTGGTATGATGACTCCTTCCCATTCAGTTGGAATTTTGAGCAGCTACATCCATAAGCAAGGAGCTCTGGTAGCATAGTGGTTACGAGTCAGGCTGTTAAACCTCACGGTCAGCAGTTCGAAACTGCCAGCGGTTCCTTGGGAGAAAGGTGAGGCTTTCTACTCCTGTAAAGATTCAAAGCCTCAGAAACCCTCTGCAGGGTCACTATGAGTCGGAATCAACTCCATGGCACACAGCCACCACCACCACCACCACCGCCACACCCATAAGTAAAGGTCCAGTTCATCAAATTGTAGCAATTGACACTTGGTCCCTGTATCACACTTCTGTATCTTCTTCTGATTGGGTGCTGGTCAGCTAGCCATCTGAAGTTTGTCAGATGGGTATTATCTGCCTGTTTGGGTGTTCTTGCCTGCCTCCTCCCACTTCAGACCAGCTGACCACTTCAACTTTCAGCTCTAGCCTCCAGTGGCTAGGTTAGTGTCCATGGGTTTTGGGAGTTCGCATGCCTCTCTAAACTTAGACCAGCCCTTCCTCTCTTCTCTCTCTTCTCCCAAGGTCAAAGGGTGTGAGTGGAACATGGTCAAACTCAGCCCATGTCTTTACTGCTGCATTTCCCCTGCTTCCACTCACCCTGGTAGACCAGGGCGGCCACCAGCAAGCGTAAAAGCCTGCTTGTGTCTCCCTGTTGAGTTTCAGTCTTAGGGTTAGCCTGATGGGCTGAGTTTTCTTGCGTTGATGTCTCCAAGGCAGACAGCTTGCTTGCTATTCTAACAGCTAAACAGTCTGCTTTTTTCTGTTGGTCTTTCTTTCAAGAAACACCATCTTCTCTTTCTCTAGCCATTCCGGGTTAGTCTGCATGTGTTTTCAAGTGGGAATGTCCCACCTCAGCAGGTTCTGGGTGGGGCTCAGGATTTACTCCACAAAGGCGTAACAAGAAGTCTGTTTCCCTGGGCAAGTTCCCATCCCCCTTTTAGCTTACACGCTTTCTGCAATTATATTTCCCATTATTCGTTTCTATCCCACTTAAATGTCTATTTTATGCTAAAAAGCAGAGGAAACAACTATCTACAAGACGGTCAAACACCTTAACATTGTATTCCCTCCTTTACCCATTCTGACTGTGTCTCGACCCCTGTGTCATAGCTGCTCTTTGTTAATTTTGCATTTGCCTACATTTTTCTTCCATAATACCCACAGGATCTTCAGTGGTTGATGTTTGGGATGTCAATAGCCAGGCCTCTCTTCTGAGGTACCTAGAGTGGACTCAGACAGTCAGCATTTCTATTAGCTATGGAGTGAGCACGTTCACTGCTGTTTCTTCCGTGGGATATGCTAAATTCGCATCTTTATGTAACAGAGGAGCCATGGGCTGGTAGGGGGTTAACCTGGAGCAGAGAGCGTGTGAGTGTTTAAGTCCAGGCACGTTTCCCTTCTGCTTTGCTCTCTGGCACCGTCCCGTTGCTAGGTAGCTGGTGCACCCGCGCAGCCTGAAGTTATGGGGGTAGCAGGTGGTGACAGGCGGTGAGCTCTTTTTATCCTGTGGTGGGGTGTGGGTGGGGGAGGGGGGCAGCAGGAGGAGAGGGTAAAGACCCAAACAGCTGGGGGAGCTGAAAGCTGTACATAATGCCTTAATTCCTGCAGCCTTTTAGTTCCCAGGCTTCCCTGAGTGAGCCTAGCACTTTTCACCTCTCCTCCTGCATTGATTGGCTCTGAGCAGGCGGCCTCCCCCGCCCATGACCTGGTCTCCCTGGGACCTTAGAGCCCCCAGCCTGGCCCTGCTCCGCACAAGAGCTGTTAGGTCTCCATTCCTGTACATCCCAGCACTGGCCCTCTGGTCCAAGGGGAGGCCACTAGCAGAGAGGAAAAGGCCATCTTGGTGTGTGTGTGTGTGTGTGTGTGTGACGTGTCTCAGGCTCTGGTTACTGCTGCGGATGGGGGTGACTCTCTCTCTCTCTCTCTCTCTCTCTCTTCTCTCTCGATCTGCCTGCAGACAAGCCATGAATCATTTCTAGGCGAGTCCCAGCAGAGCAGACACACACCAATGCCCGCTGCCGCCCACGGCCGCCTCTGCCTGCCCCCTGGCTCCCTCCCAGGCTCCCTGTCGCCCCCAGTTTGTAAGCTGACAAGCTGACGTGGTGACTGCGGTTGTCCAGGACGAGAACTACTGGCTCTGGAGCGGCCTCACTCGCATCAAAGGTAGGCAGAGATTTCTTGTTTTTCCTCCTAAAAATAGCTCTCCACTCCCTGGTCTTGCTGCACTGACGCTGATGGCTGGGACTGGGTGCTGGACAAAGTTTATCCTTCTATGGGGGTCAGGGATGCCCTTCAGCCCCCCTGTAGGCCGCCAGCCGGTGAGGGGAAGGCTGCCTGGCTCAGGGACAGGGAAGCTTCACGGCTTCCAGATGCTTCCGTCCTGTGATGGGGTTCGGCTTTGCTGTTTGGTCTTGATGGATGCATATGGGGAGGAGAAAGCTGCCGGCTGTCTTTCTGAGCCGGTTGCTGTGGTTCCATCCTCCCACCCCACCCTAGATTTTCAGAGAAGCCCCCCTGGGCAAAGTTGGACATCATGTTGGGGGAGGCTGGGGTGACGGTGTGGAAGCAAGTGACTGACTCTGCTCAGGTGTTGGGAGGGAGCTGGACCCTGTCTTTGGTGGGGGACAGAGGTGGAGCAGGGAGGGGAGTTGGCTGTTATCTGCAGCTGGGGTTTAACTTGAAATCGGTCATTGTTTGTTAGGAATCTGTCAATTCATGTCCTGTGACCCACCTGAATAATTTTTCTAAGTAGAAAACCCCAGGAGATGTGTCTGTGTATGTATGAGTGTAAGTACACGTGTGTGTGAATATGTGTGTATTCACAAGTGTCTGTGTATGAATACATGCATGCATATATGAGTGTGTGCGTTATGGGCACACAGAACTTGTATGAACACACAGATGCATGTATGCACACACAAGCATTTGTAAGTATGGGTATGGACACACAGTACATGTATGACCACATGTGCAAATACAAGTGTGCATATGTGGGCACACAGTACTATATGGACACACACATGCATTTATGAGTGTGGACACATGGGTGCATTGTGAGCACACACACGAGTGTGTACATGTGGCGGTATATATGGACACATGCACATATGAACATGTATGTGTATGGGCACATGGGTGCATGCATGGATACATGTGTGTGTAGATGAACTGCACATGTGCATGGACACTGGTGCATGCACGAACCTGCACGTGTATGCATGAATGTGTGCACATATAGATACATGGGTGCAAGGGTGCACACCTGTGTGGGCACGCAGGTGCATGTATGAGTATATGTGTATATATGAATATCTGTGTGCATGTGCAAGTGTAAACATATATGTCTTTGTGTGAGCATGTGACTGCATTGTATGTGTGTGAGTCTGTGGTCAGGGTGTGTGTGTTTGAGTATGTGTGTTTGTGTATCAGTGTCAGGCATGTGTGCATACTGCCTGCTGCCCAAGGGTAGACCCTCCCATGGAGATGCAGGCTTCCAGGACCCCCAGCCCTACAAGTTGGAGTGGGAGGGAGGGGACACAGTAATGAGTGTGGGGTGCAGCTTGCTGCCTAAAACCAGGAGAGGTATTTGAAGAAGCAAGTACCCTCAGCCCAGTTTGTGACCCATCCCCCTCCCCACCCACAGGCCCTCTGTTGAGGCAGGTGTGGGCACTGAGCAGGGATGGTCTTGGAGGCTTCAACTGTGTGTGAATGGGGGCTGGGCCGCCCACTGCCCAGTGTCCCTGGATGCCAGCTGAGGCTCTTCACTGGAGACCTCTCTGTCTCAGGGTCACAGCCACAGGAGAGGCACCCACCCCTGTTCACAGGATGACAGGGTGGAGAAAGACTGGACTGGGCTGAGTGAGGTCCAGCGGGAAGCATGTATCAGGCACACCCTGTTTGGAAGTCAGCAGTGATGGAACACTGAAAAGTGCTCCTTCTCTGCTTCCCACCCCAGCCTTGCTAAACTCTCCCTGCCTCGCCCTGGGCTGCTGGGAACTGAGATTTGGAGTTTGGATGGTGATGTGTCGGTGACATGACAGCACGTATCTGAGTCTGGTGTCTTTGCTGGGGCTCCCATCTCTCTGCATGTCTTTCCACTTGGGGGTGTGGCCGGAGGGAGGTGGTGGACATCCCACTTGCAGCATAGGGTGAAGGCTGTACCCAGGGTTTAGGATGTTGCAGTCTCGGAGCAAGGACATGGAGAGAAGCCTTCCAAATTGTTTCAGGAAAGTGGCTGGCAGCTGGTAACGGGCTCTCTCTGCCCCTGAAACATGACAAACTGGGTCAGGGAAAGGCTGGTGTGGTCAGTGTGGCTGGCAGGGATGTACTGTCTGACTGTAGGAGCCACCCCTTGCAAGGGATGGCTGAGCCCAGGTCCCCCAAGTGTCCACTGAATTGAGTTCCCTCCAAGTCTAGCCGCAAAAGCCAGTGGACACCAGGAACTCAGGTGGGTGTGGGCAGCAGTTCTTTAAAGAGCTTCCTTACCTAGTGAGGCTCTTGTGCCCCTACTTCCTGCCCTCCTACTGCCAGCAACCAGAACAGGCACTTGCGGCACTGCCACATCCTCTTAGACTCTCTGTGCTTGGTGTGTCAGGGGCCTGGGGAGAGACAGCTGGTACGTTCTCCTGAGCTCCCTTCATATTCCAGTTCAAACCCTCTCTTCCTTCAGGACTTTCTTAAGCCTGAGGTTTTCCCGAGAACAGTATAACTCAGACCTTCTGAGGACCAGAGCCGCATGAAGAGCTTGTTACACACATAGGTTGCTGCTCTTACATGGAGGGTCTCTGTTAGGAAGCCCAGGGGCCTTCTGCTGTTGTGGTTCCAGGGACCCCACTTTGGGAAGCCCTGGGTCAGAGTAGGCATGTAAAGAGGTACCTTCTATTCTCCAGGTTATAAATGGAACGGGAGTCTAACGAATGCTTGCCCCACTCTTGGGTCTGTGGTGGTGGTAAGCTGCTTTTGAGTCAGTTCCAAATCATCATGGTCCCGTGGACAACAGATGGTCAACACACTTGGCTGCTAATCAAAAGGTTGAGAGTTAGAGTTCACCCCGAGGTGCCTTGGAAGAAATGGCTCCCAATCTGCTTCCAAAAATTCAGTGATTGAAAGCCCCACGGAGCACAGTTCTACTTTGACACACAAGGGGGCGCCATGCGTCGACTCTATGGGGATGGCTTTAATGGTAATAGAGAAGCCCAGCGTTGGGTCCTCACGTGCCCTACTTGAGGCTCTGAGGGGTCTCCCTAACGACTGCCCACGTGATGAGGACAGTGAAGATGACCCAGGGGGAGATAACGCTTCATTCTCAAGGTGTGGATGGGAGTCAGCACTGACTTGTGACTTGGTGACAATGCGTGCACACAGGGATTCTGAGGGAAAGGTTCCTGTCCTTTCTCCAATTAGCAGCCTCACCTCATAGCTTCGCACATGCCAGATGGACTCACTGGTAAAGTCCAGTGTTGTCGTCTTCATCCTTGCTCTCCTCAACCCACGATGTCAGGCACTGTGTATCCTAGTGTTGTTCGACCTAGGGGCTCATCTTCTCTCAATGTGTCAGAGAGTGTCGTGTTGTTTTCATTGCCTTGTTTCTGGAAGAAAACTGCCAGAACTTTCTTTCTACTCTTACTCTGGAAACTGTGCTGAATCCTGCCCACCGGGGGTGACCCTGCTGGAATTTGAAATGCCTGTGGTATAGCTTCCAGAATCACAGCAACAGGCAAGCCACCCCAGTATGACGCAGTCATAGACCACCACCATTAGGCCTAGAACCCCGAAACACCCTAATAGATGGGCTACAGGGGTCAGTCCTCAGTCTTTGTGTTGTATGATGGGAAGTGGGAGATTTTATACCTGTGTTCTCCTGGTGTTTCTTACATGTCAGAGGCATCAGTTGGTTTGGGACCCAGAAGATGCATGGGACGGGCTGCAGTGGTTTTATTATTGGTTAACTGAGAAAACGACACAAGTTTCTAGAGAGCTCTGGTCCTTATTCCTCTGGTTCCATTTGAATAAGGCCACCCTTATTCTCTAGCCCACATATCCCATGACTAGGAAGACCAAAAAGAACTGATGTCGTGTGAGAATCATGCTGGTGAAGGATGTCGAATACATGAGAAGGCATCCAAAAGTTCAGGAGACACGGAATATAGAAAGATACGGAATTTTGCCACCTTGAACTCGCACCTGTGAAAAGTATGTTTTTTTGTTTTTTAAAAATCCCAGTTACTACTGAGTCAATTCCTTGTGTGCCGTTGAGATGAACCATGTGAGTCAGAGGAGAATCATGCTGCGTATGGTTTTCGATGGTGGATTCTTCAGAAATAGATTTCCAGGTCTCTCTTCTGAGGCAGCTCTGGGTGAACTCGAACCCCTACCCTTTTGGTGAGCAGCGAGTATGTTCACCATTGCCACCACCCAAGGGGCTCCGTAAAATCTGTGCTTCTGTTTGATAGGAAATTCCTTGGATGGGCCTAAGCTGTGTTGTCCTCATTTTCTCTTGGACCTGTGCTTTCACACGGAGCTGTGTGTGGTGTGTAGCTACAGTTAGTTACTGTAAGTGCTGCGTGGTACTCTGCCACACCCCGGGACACACCCAGCGCGTGAGATGACTGGGTTACAGCAGACTGATGTAAATGACAGTGAGTGGTGGCCAAGAAGGGCTCATGGAGGAGGTGATACATCAGCGGTAACAGGAATGATGAAGGGGATCCAACCCATGGTGCCAGGTGCTATGAAGTGTGAAGACACTAGATTCTGCAAGTATAGAAGGAAGGAGAGAGGGAGACAAAAAGATGGATAGATCAAATGGATCAATGGATGGGAGAAGAGGAAAGAAGGAGAGAGGGAGGAAGGAAAGAGGGAAGATAAATAGATGGATGATGAGTGGATGGAAAGGTGTATGGATGGTCAATGGATAGGAAAGAAGGAGGGATGGAGGGGGGGAGAAGAAAGGGAAGGAAGGAGTGATGGATGGATGGGTGAGTGGGTCAGTGGTTGGGAGAGAAGGAGAGAGAGGGGAAAGAATGAAGAAAAGATAAATGATGAATGGAATGATGGATGGTAGAGAAAGAGGGAAGGAAGCAAAGATAACTAGATGAGTGGATGGATGGATGGATATATGGATAAGTGGATGTATGGATGGATTAATGGACCATTAGATGGGAGAGTAGGAGAGAAGGAAAAAAAGAAAGAAGTACAGATGGATGGATGAAGAAGGAAGAAGGGAGGGAGGAAAAGTGACCTATGGATGGATAGATAGATGGATGTATGGATGGTGAAATGGATAGAGGATGTATGTATGTAGGAATAGACAAATGAATAGCTAGATGGTTGGACAGATGGATAAATGGGTAGATGTATGTATGAATGAATGGACAGATATAATATATATGAATAGATTGATAGATGTATGGATGGATAAATGGATAGCTAGATGTATGTATGTATGGATACATGGATAGATGTATGTATGTATGGATGGATGGATGGATGGATGGACAGACAAAAAGCTAGGTGGATGTATGTATGGATAAATAGATAGATGTATGGATAGATAAATGGATAGCTAGTTGGATAGATGGACAAATGGATAGATAGATGGATGGATGCAAAGTAGATAGATGTGTCAATGGATAAGTGGATACATAAATGTATGTATAAATGGATAAGTGCATAGATAGATGGATGGAGGGAAAAGTGGATACATGGATGGATGGGTAAGTACATAGATATATAGGTGGATGGATAGATAAATGGTCAGACAGATGGGAGAGTAAGAAGGAAGAAAAGAAAGAAGGATGGATGGATGGATGGATAAATACAGAAAGGGAGGGAGGGAGGAAGCATAGATGGATGGTGGATGGATGGATGGATTGTTCACTAGATGGGAGGGGAGGAGGGAAGGAAGGAAGAAAGACCTGCGATAAGGAAGAACTGCTCTTTTGGTGGCAGTCTCCCAGCCTGCGCCGTGGAAGGTGTTTATGGGGCACTCTAGGGGCCGATGGTATGACAAGGGGCTGGCGTGCCCAGCTCAGAGTCCCACCTCACCGGTCATTGTGGGTCTTTGATCAGGACCATCATGGGGAATGTGCCACTGGTGGCAACTTGTCTGAAGCACAGGCTCTCTTTCCCTCACTCCAACCCCCATCAGCCCCCTGCCCCATTTGGCCTAGACCAGAAGTCTTCTGGGTGGGACTCCTGGAGGCTGGCTGCCCTCGCAGATCTGACGGTGGGATTTGGCTCGGAGGCCCCCTTCCATTGTGCTGCTGACAGAACCCAGCGTGGATGCGCTGGTGGTGGTGTGTAGAATTGGCTGCAGCGGTTGGTCCTAAGCAGGGTGTTATTAGTGGGGATTATTGACTTACTGTTTCTGAGAGGCATGCAGGGAAGATAGCAGCAAGTGTTTCTGGTTTGTCTTTGGTGCCACCCCCAGAAAGGAGCCCCAGAGAACAAGGAAGCCAGCTATGTGTATGCTGAGACAGAGTTCTGGTCTCAGCTTTCAGGGTCTGGCCTTGTCCATAGTTGCTGGGACCTGCTGTGGGGTGGAGGTAGGGGAGCTCTGCACACTGGCGAGGTCTACACTGGAGGTGAGGGTTGGAGTCCAGCCCTGCATCCCTCGTGGCCTCAGGCATGAATAAGGGAACTACGTGGTCTTCGCCAGTCAGCTCCCAGCAAGGGGCATGTCTGAGAATGTTCCACTTTGTCAGAATCCCCAGTGCCCAGCAAGCAGCTGACACGTAGTGGTGGAAGGGTTAGTTGGTGGAGTCCGTCCAGTGCATGACAACCCCACACATAGACGGTGGACACGCTGCCCTGCCCTGCGCTGCCCTAGGATCGGTTATGGATGGAGCCCTTGTGTCCCAGAGGGTTCTCATTGGCTTTTCTCCTGGAAGTGCATTTGCCACTTCATAGTTTACCTTAGTCTGTAAGGTCCGCTGAAACAGTTCCACATCATAGCAACAAGCAGGGCTCCACTGATGGATGGTGGCTGAAAGACAGACAGACGGAAGGAGATGAGATGCATGCATGAGCTACAGGTGCACCAGAAAGCCCACGGCTGATGGAACTCACTTACGTGGCTGTTGCACTGTGAAAAGGACCGTAGTAAGATACACATGCACGGTTTGTGGAATTTGCCGCTATAACCGCTTTGCAGTGCAGAATCTGGTGGTATCCGGGCTTCAGCGTACTGTGCAGCCCCTTCCTTTCCCTAGCTCCAGAACGTTTTCTCCCCATTCCCTCCTCACACCCAGCTCTTGGCTGTGAGAGGTGCGGTTGAGTCAGTTCCAAACTCATAGTGACTCTGTGCACAACCGAACCGAATGCTGCGCAGCCATGTGTCATCCTCGCAGTTGGATGTTTGAGGCCATTATTGCAGCGATTGTCTCTGTCCACCTTGTTGAGAGTCTTCCTCTTTTCTGCTGACCCTCCACTTTACCAAGCATGATGTTCTTCACCGGGGACTGTCCCTCTTGATAACATGCCCAAAGTACGAGAGATGATGTCTCGCCATCCTGGCTTCCAAGGAGAATTCTGATTCTATTTCTTCCAAGAGAGACTTGCATGTACTTTGGCAGTCTGTGGTATAGGTCTTTATTCTTCTCCAATAGCAGAATTCGAAGGCGCACACTCAACTCCGGTTTTCCATATTCACTTCTCCAATAGCATAATTCAGAGGCACGCACTCGACTCCGGTTTTCCATATTCACTTCTTCTCCTATAGTAGAATTCAAAGGCACACACTTGACTCCGGTTTTCTGTATTCACTGTCCAGCTTTCACATGTTTATGAGGTGATTGGAAACACCATGGCGTGGGTCAGGTGCATCTTAGTCCTTCAGATGACATCTTTGCTCTTGAACACTTTAACGAGGTCTTTTGTCCAATGCTATGTGTCATTTGGTTTCCTCACTGCGGCTTCCTTGGTGGTGGTGGTGGTGGTGGTGTACTGTGGAGTCGGTGCCCACTCATAGCATTCTGTATGGGGTTTCTAAGGCTGTAGATGTTTATGGGAGCAGAAAACCTCATCTTCCTTCCATGGAGCAGCTGGTAGGTTCAAACTGATGACCTTGAGGTTTGCAGCCTAACACATAACCCACTACACTACCACGGCTCCCTTCCTTACTCCAGTTGTCAGGTTGGTTCTGACATAGCAACCCTGGATAGGGTTTCTGAGGGATAGCTGATGAGTTTGAACTGCTAGCCATGTGGTTCAAACCAGCCTTGTGGTCCACGCTTATCAGGTGACCACTAATTTGTTTTCTGTCTCTAAGCATTTGCTTATTCTTGATAGTCCATGTAGGTGGATTGTACAGTATTTGTTCTTCTGTGATTGATTTTACTCAGCATCATATTCGTAAAGCTCATCCGTGTATCAGGACTTGGTTCCTTTTTCACAGCAGAGTAATATTCCATTGTACAGATGATGCTGTTGTTACGTGACGTCGAGTTGGGTCTGACTCACAGCGACCCTGTGAGGATTTCCAAGGAGCAGCCGGTGGGTTTGAACTGCCATCCTTGTGGTTCACAGTCCAGTGCTGATACCGCAGCACCACACCCCACATTATGTTTAATGCATTTGCCAGGTTGTAGCATGTATCAAAGCCACCCCCCCACAAATTGTAAATATATTTGTGGGAAAACAGTTGACATTTCAACATGCTTCACACATATGGTTCAGTGACAGTAACTGTGTTCCTCATCTTGTTCACGATCTCTTCCCACACAGTCACTTTTCTGTGCTTACCACAGACGCTGATCAGGTAGACATTGTGATTTCAGACCCATTTTACAGATGAGGCAATGGTCTAAGGGAAGAAGTGAGTAGGAAGGGATAGGACCAGGGTACAACCACTGTGTGACCATAGGTAAGTTCCGTAACCTCTTTGTCCTCAATTTTCCTTTCTACACAATGGGACCCACAGTCTCTGTCTCCAATAAATGAGCTGATACACAGAAAGGAGTAAGTACATAGTTTAAGCAGGAGCAACAACCGCCTCCTAGCCAGTTGCTGTGGAGTTGGTTCTAATTCACACTGCTTATGTGTGTTAGAGTAGATTTGTGCTCCATTGGGGAGTGTCAATGCTGGTTTTCCAGAAGGAGATCCCCAGGTATCTCTTCCAAGGCACCTCTGGATAGATTTGAACTGCCAGCGCTTTGGTTCATAGCTGAATGCTTAACCACTTACGCTGTGCATTGTTCCCAGTGCGTAGCCTCCATCCATCCATCCATACATACATACAGTTGTTGCTGTGAGGTGTCACTGAATTAGTTCAGACACAGAACAAAAGGAGACATTGTTCTCAACACTGTAGTCACGTTCGAATGGTTGCTGAAGCCACCGTGCCAATCCATCTTGTAAGGATCATGTTTATTGCTGACAATCTACTTGGCTAAGCAAATAATAAATTGTCTATCACCATGTGATAGTCCCATTCAAAACAGATGTGGAGATGTCATATTCTCTCCGTTGTTTCCTGTGATGGCAATGTTCCTGTAGCCCTGTTACCCCGTGGCAGGTGACCTGCTGGACTGGCCACCGTGGGCAGATGCCTAGGCTCCCTGCTGCTCTTTGTGAGAGTCCAGCAACTACATTTTCCCGGGACACTGTTCCTTTAAAAGCCTGGTGAACGTGGCTTCCCTCAGGTCAGTCCGGGGCTTAATTCTGCTACAGCCAATCCTGACTTGTCCAGCTGGGAGCAAAGTACTGATTCCTGGGTCCGTGCAAGTTTTGTTTTCCTTTCACTTCCGGGCTGTGCCCATCTGTAGGTACCTCTGCGGCGTGTTTCTTGGCCCTTTCCTACCAGCAGAGCTGGCTAAGGGGGGTGACAGAAACCAGCATCTCATGGGCTCTGGCGGGGTGGTCAGAGCCCGGTCTTCTCCTGAGCAGATAGGCTGAGCTCCGTTCTCTTTGTCTTGTTTCACCTATGAGCCTGTCTAGACTGCCCTGCCTAGCTGTTGACATTTCCACAGGGTAGAAATGTTGGTCTGGAGGGCCACTCTGATGTCCTGCCTGTGCCCGGCATGATTAGGGCATTAGAGAACAGGAAGCGAAGGTGACGGCCCTTGACAGCATGAGGCATCAGATTACACCTGAATTCTTTCCCACTGATCTGAAAGAGTTAGGAGCCCAGTGTTGCAGTGGGTAAATGCTTGTTTACTAACTGAAAGGTCAGAAGTTTGAGTCCACCAGCTGCTCAATGGGAGAAAGATGTGGCAGTCAGGTCCCCTAAGGGTGTTGTTGTAAGGTGCCATTGAGTCCTAGTGACCCTGTGCACAACACAATGAAACACTGCCTGGTTCTGCGCCAGCCTCACAATTGTTAGATCTCAGCCCATTGTTGCTGCCACTGTGCCAATCCATCTCATTGGGGGCTTCCTTTTCCTTGCTTAGCTTCCACTTTACCGAACATGGTCTCCTCCAGGGACTGGTCCCTCCTGATGACAGGTCCACAGCATGAGAGCCAAAGTCTCGCCATCCTGGCTTCTAAGGAGCATCCGGGCTGCACTTCTTCCAGCACGGAAGTGTTGATTCTCTGGCAGCACTCCTCTGAAGTCTTCAGCACTGTGTGAAAGCGGGACAGACTGAAGAACCCATCAAGATGACACGACAGCCTTGGAAATGCTCTGGGGCCCCTGTGAGTTGGAACTGGCTCCACGGTAGTGAGTCTGCAGGATTTGGAGGGCATTGACGGTGGGTTTTCTGGGGGAGCTCGTGGAATCACTGTGCATGCTTGATAGGGGACTGTACTCCTTCCCTGTTGTCCAGCCCATACCCCACACCCCCAACAGTTGTGGCAATGACAGCACTGGGGGATTGTGTGCCCCAGGAAGCACAATGTTAACCTTCTGGAAGCCCCCAGTTCTGATCTGCTGTTTAATCCACTGGCTGTGTGGCTTTGGGAAGTTCACATAACCACTCTGAATCTGGTCTCAGGTTTCTGAGAATGTTGATGTGGGTATTGGGTGGTGCAAACGCTTCCTGTCATGATCAGCTGAAAACTAGAGGTTTCATTCTACCCAGAGGCACCTTGGGAGAAAGACCTGGTGACCTGCTTCTGAAAAATCTTCTCCTGAAAACCCCGCTGAGCACTGGGTCATTATGTGTCAGGCAGACTTGCCGGCAGCGGGCCTTTAAACGTGGCGTTGGTGTTTCCCAAATTCTGGTCACACACATTGTCTCCTTGATTTGTGGGCTTCCGTGTGAGATTGAGCTGCAGGAAAATCAATGCCAGGCATCTGCTGTTACCCAACCCCCCCAACTTTCTTCTACAATGTCAGACTCAGGATGTCTCTCTGTCTCAGCTGTGTACTGCCCATGCGATTCCTAGATAGCTCCCCCTCCTAATGGACTCTCCTGACCAAATGTGTGTCGGTTAGCAGTAGACCAACACAGCTTTAGACCACTCCCAGGAAAGATCGTAAATGAAAACCCAAGCCTGCTACCACCAAGGTGATTCTGACTCCCACTGAGCCTGTGTAGGGTTTCTGAAACTAAATCTTTATAGGAGCAGACAGCTGGCGGGCTTGAACCTCTGACCTTGCAGCCAGTAGTCCAACACTTAGCCCACCAGAGCTTCCGATCATAAATGAAGTAAGTCTAAAATGACCAGAGTTCAACAGCGACATGACCCTGCTGGAGGTGAAACCATGATGTCATACATCAGATGGAACCCCCAGGAAAGAGAGCCCTGTCATGTGGGCTCCATTGGTGTTTTGGGGGTCCATGGAATTGTCCATTCATAGGGACCCTGGGTAGCAGGGTCTAACTATCCCGTGGGGCTTCCTAGGCTGCAGTCTTTTATTTTTCTAATTGTTGATTGTTCTAAGGAACATGTTCCTTCCTCATGATGTTATTCCGGTATAGACCAGTCTGTTAGCAGTCCTGATGTGGCGTTCTGGGATAAGCAATGGACTCTAACTGGAAGGTCAGCAGTTCAAACCCACCAGCTGCTCTCAGAAATGCTGTCCAGGGTCACCGTGAGTTGGAACTGACTTGACTTTACTTAACAGTTGTTTGGCTGAAGACTGAACCACAGCTGTGAGGCCATTTCTAGACTTGAAGGGTGACTAAGTGCCGTGGTCTCGGGGGTCTCACTGGTCTCTACCTGACCAGTAAGCCTGATCTTTTCCTTTTTGTGATTCTGAGTTTTGTCCCACATTTTTCGCCCATTCTATCGAGAACCTCAGCTGTGTCCCTATCAGAGTGGCTATGGAGGTAGTCAGGACCCCCTGCTTCTGGTCTCAGACACGCTGCCTTCTGTATGCGAGCAGATCGCCGGGTCTTTCTCCTGGGGAGCTGCTAGGAGAGTTGGGTCCACTGTGCCACCCGTGCTGGTCATGTAACCGATGGACTCTGACAAACGGGTGCCTCAGCAGTGGGTTGCAGGCAGGCCGGCAGGCAGGGTCTGAGTCCTGGGGAAGCGTGTGTGGGGAGAGGGCTGAGTTGGGAGTTCTCTGGGCCTGAAGGATGATGGTCCAAGAGGGTGTTGAGTGGAAAGTGGGTGGACTCACAAGCAGCAGTTGAGAGGATTCCTTTAGACAGCATGTCGGCAATGGAGGCCTGTGTGATGTAAAATTATCCCTGACCTTAAAAACTGTCATTATGGGGTGCCTTGGCATCTGCTCATTAGTTACTTCCTTATTTTGTTGTTCACAATAATTTTATTTATAAAAGCCCCAAATCTTGGAAGCAACTTAGGTTTCCATTCAGAGGAGGATGCCCTCACAAAATGGTGGAATAGTCATATAATCACATGCTACCGATAGACAGTGGAGCTCTGGTAGCGTAGTGGTTACAAATCGGGTTGTAAACCGCAAGGTCAGCAGTTCGAAACTACCAGCTGTCTAGTGGGAGAAAAATGAGGCTTTCTGCTCTCATAAAGATTTATAGCCTCAGAAATCCTGTACAGGGTTACTATGAGTTGGAACTGAGTCCACGGCACCTAACAACAACAACAACAACAACAACAAACAGATAGACAAGCACTTGGGTCAGACTCAAGAACGTTATGCTCAGTGAAGCAAATGTCTCATGGAAGTGTCCACTTTCATGCTATGAGTCCATTTACGTAAAGTCCTACAGCAGGCAGACTAGTCTGTAGGAGAAAAACAATCAGGTTTGCTCATTTCTTAAAAAAAAATCGTGAGGACATAGTATTTTTGAGTGCCAAAGCTCCTGCAGCTCAGAGCGGGGTGGGCAGGTGTCAAGATCCCACAAAGGCTGCTAACAGTAGAGGGGCTGCTGCTCTGCAACTTGCACCCCTGAGCTCAGGCCTGGGCTCTCCGCAGCCAGCCCCCTCTCTGGCCCTCCACGATACCCGCGCATGATGTCCTTCTCCAGGGGCTGCTCCCTCCTAACGTCATGTCTAAGTACGTGAGAGGAAGTCTGAGCATTCTGTCTGTGCTTCTCCCAAGACAGATTTGCGGATTCTTCTGGCAGACCATGATGTATTGGATCCAGTAGAGAAAGGAATTCATTCATTCCCTTTCTCTCACCCCCAGCCTCCATTTCCTTCTTTTCTCTTCTTCAGTTCCTTGAACTGTCATCCATGTCATTTTGGTCATTGTTGGTTAGGGTATTGACAATTTAAAATTTTATCCAAACTTCCCCAAAGCATTCAGCAATACATTAGATTTTCTTTCCATTATAATGCAGAATCCCTGCAAACTCACTGCCCTTGAGTCCATCGTAATCATAGTGACCTGTAGGGGGCAGTAGAACTGCTCCGGTGGGCTTCCCAGCTGGGATTCATCACAGAAGCAGACTGCCACATCTGGAACACTTAGAAGTTGCTGTTGTTGTTGTTGTTGTTGTTAGGTGCGTCAAGTTGGTTCGGACTCATAGCGCCTTTTGCACAACCTAACGAAACACCTCCGGGTCCTGCACCATCCGCACAATGGCTGTTACTCTTGAACTTTCTGCTGCTGCTGCTGTACCAGTCTGTCTAGTTGGGGGTCTCCCTCTTTGGTTTTTCTGATGTCCTTCTCCAGGGACTGGTCCCTCCTGATAATGTGTGTGAAATATGAGAGACGAATTCTCGCCATCCTGGCTTCTAAGTATGAGAGGTGCAGTCTGGCCGTCCTGGTTTAGCAGCAGCTAAGATCTGGTGTGGCGTTGGGGGTTAATGCACTGGGCTGTTCAAGTTCACCAGCTACTCCTCAGAAACCCTGCACAGGATCACTATGTGTTGGAACCACCTCAACAGCACACACCACCACCACCAGAGCACTCAATTACTGCACCACCAGGCCCCTTATAATAATGCAAAGAGCCAATAAGCTCCTTCTTTACTTGCTGTGGTTTGGGGTTGGGTTGCTCAGAAACCCATTGATGTGTCATCTGGGGTTGTATAAAGGCCTGGAATGGGATTACCGGTTGGGATCAGTGGGATTCCAGCAGTTGTCTTGGGAGATCTGTTCCGCACCACACCATAGAGGTTCTACCTGGGGCTTCCAGTCCCTCATGTGCACTCGAGCGTGGGCACAGCTGGCAGGGGTGCAGGGTGTGTACATGGGCTAGAGAAGGAAGGGCCACAGCAACCCTGTGATTTAAGGTCACATAGTCAAGTGTAGCAGAGTCCTGATGTGGTGCTGTAGGATAAAGCCTGGACTGAAAGCTCAGCGGTTCAAACTCACCTATCACTTCTGGAAAACCTACACAGGGTCGCTATGAGTTGGCAATGACTCGACGGCACTTAACAACAACAGGTGTAGAGAAGTGTTGGTTGACAGTGACAGTTGGGAGGGGCAGGACTTTGGTTCTGTTGTACAGGAGATCCTTGTGGGTCGGAACTGACTCAATGGTACCTCACGAGGTGAGTGAGCTTGTGCGGGAAAGCACCCTTCCTGGCACTTCTGCAGGTCGCGGGTCTTTCTTGGCAGAGCTGGGGGTTGGAACCACACCACCAAGGGGTTTTGCTTGTATGTTTTTCATCAGCAAACACAGGGACACCTGTCTTTTCTTGTTACCTGGCACATTGATTAACAAGAGCGGAACGGCTGCTACCTGACTGGTTTGTACACCCAATACCGAGGTGGTGTTATTTGGTAACTGCGTGATGCCACTTGGCAAGTATGTTATGACACGGCAGCTATGTTATGGTGTAATTGGGCAGTTGTGTACTGAGGTAGTCACCCTCCGTTTTGTGATCTGACATGGTCATCTTCCAGTGTCTGCACACCACTCCGCCTTTGGAACCCAATCACGTCGATAAATGAGGAGCTGGTGTAGGTTCGTGCAAATGCCACCCACGCTTCCTGCTGCTCACTCTCTGCCATCTCTCCCCACTTCCTTCTTCTCCCGGAGCCCCAGCAGCCCTCATCTCTCCCAGTCCTGTGCTCCTCAGAGCCGCCTCAGCCATCTGCTTCTGGTACCTCAGCTGTGGGACTTCTTGGAGGGCATCTGGTCAGCTGGCATGAGACATGCTGCATGGTGTTGGAAGGTGTGGCCCACACTCCCCTGCCAGCGTGGGAGCTGGTGCAGCAGTGCCAGGGATGCGCTTCACCACCAGACCCACCCTCATCCTAGCAGCCTCTCTAGGCACAGCCCTTATGGTTCACCCAGCCACCCCTTCTGGCCTTCAGGCCACAGGACAGCATGATACCCACGCAGAACACTGGTAGGACTCTCCTTCCCAGGTGGACGCTGGTCATGATTTCTGTCTGCGACACGTAAATCCAGCGGGTACAAGAGGGGCGGGGCACACTCTTCCCTCTGTGATGAGAAGACCGAGCAACCTCGCAGTGACGCTCCATGACCGTGGGTCTGTGACATCCCAAGTTTCACAAGGATCTGTGCCAAGAATGAAAAAACACACCCCCACCTTGTAAGTGGAAACTGTCCAAACCTAGGGGTAGTCACTGCATGTTGTTGTTAAGTACCGTGGAGTCGGTTCTGACTCACAGCGACCTTGTACAGGGTTTCCAAGGCTGCAAATCTTTACAGGAGCAGAAAGCCTCGTCTTTCTCCCACAGAACTGCTGATAGTTTCGAACTGCCAACCTTGAGGTTCAAGGCCCGACTTGTAACCACTACGCTCCGTGTTAGGGGAGAGAAACTACTTGCTGTAAGACGTGCGAACCTCCCACCAGTCAGCCTAAAAGTGTCTTTCCCTTTCTAGGGAGCGGGAACACTGTGGTTCTGCGGATTAAGCATTGGCAGTGAACCAGAAGGTCGGTGGTTCAAGCCCACCAGTTCCTCCGCAGAGATTGAAGACACTGCCTGTGGGTTTGAACTGCTGACCTTTCATTTAGCAGTCCAGTGTTTATTCTACAGTGCCACACCAGTACTCCTCTGTAAAGATGACACCTTGGAAATCCTATGGCCGGTTCTCTGCCCTTTAGGGTGGGAATTGACCACAGTGGACGAGGATCGCAAGAATCACAGGACAGCATCATTGTAGAACTGATCGGATCATGTTTTACCCTGAGGCCTGCCTATTTCCAGAGGTCAGGGCCTGTGTTAGGGAGGTAGTGTTCTAGTCCACTCAGAGGCACCTCAGAGAAAAGGCCTAGCAGGGTGCTTCAGAGCAATCCACCACTGCCAATGCTGGGGAGCGCAGCGCAGCTCTGACACACACAGGGTCACCGTGAGTTGGGGCTGGGTTACTTGGTTAGCCCCATTACTGTGCCTGGAGGTGGGAGGACATTTGGGGAATGCAACCCCTGATGGGAAGCCTCTATGCAGCAGCATCCCCACACTGCAGGCAGGTCGCTGTCTGCCACATGTGCATGTATAAGAAATTCTAGCTTCAGGGGATGACATGGAGGATGTGTTAAACAGAGAATCATCATTCACGAGAACCACATCTTAGTGCAGAAAGATCGTGACTCATTTTCGTGGGCTGTTAGACCTTGGGGTCCCTGTCTAAAGTGGTGGCTCAGGCTGGCTTGTAGACAAAGTGTGAGACCGAGTGAATTAGAATGTTCTAGGTGCTTGTTTGTAAAAGTTTAGGCACCTTTTTATGTATTTGTCGTTCTTTGGAATAAGCCCTGAGAATCTTGTGTGACAGTTTACAAGGGATTCTTCCCTCTTCAAGACTATTTAGATTTGGGGCTGGGGCCTTGGTTCTTACCTGAGGTGTTCTGATACCAGTTGCTAATGATTCACCAAGTGTGGCTGAAGGCTGACTGACGTTAGCCAATTCGGTAGAGATAACCTATTTCTTCATAGAAGCCAACGTTTCTCCAGGGTTTGAATATGGAAACAGATTAAGAGAGTTGTTTTTTGTTTTATTTTTAGAGGTACTGTGAAGGGGCTTCAGATATTGAAACCCCTTTTATGTCACACAGCAAGAGCCTGGTGACACCATGGTTAAGTGCTTGTCTGTTCCCTGAAAGCTGGGTGGTGTGAACCCACCAGCAAGTCTGTGGAAGAGAGAACTGTTCTCTCTTCTCGGTAAACATTAGCCCATTGCCATCTGGTTAATTCGGACTCATAGCAACCCTGTAAGACAGAACAGAACTGTCCCACAGGGGTTCCTAGGCTGTACAGCCTTTTAGAAGCAGACTGCCACATCTTTCTTCTTCAAAACGAATGGTGGGTGGGCTTGAACTTCTGAGCTTTTGGTTAGTGGTCAAATGCTTGGCCATCATGCCACCAGGACTCCCTGTAAAACTTACACCCAGGAAACCCTATGAGGATGTTCTGCTTCGTGATCTGGGGTCATTCTGAGTCAGCATCAGTGTGACGAGAATTCACACAATGTAAGGGCGGTGGCAATGTTCTCCCTCCCACCTCAACATCCTCCTGGACCAGGGCCTCCCAACCTGAGCACACTGATCTCTGGATCTGGATGATGGTTGTGGTGGGGGCGGACCTGCGCCTTGTGACATGGGGGGCTGTCACTCCTTTCCCTCCCCACATCATGGTGGCAATCAGAAATGCTTCCGCCAGGACCAGCCCTGGAGAGTCCACTGTGAATCCTGGCACCCCACATGTGTCAGAGAGGAAGTGAGCTTGTGAAACAGTGTCTGGAGTGTCGGACCACCTCTAACTGTAGGAGGGGAACAGGGAGGGTCACCAACAGCCCAAGCATGGTGGATATTAGGCGGAGGTCAGACTTACCTCCTGTCTCCAGCCCTTTCCTCTATTCTGATGCCTGTAGGCCGCCCCCGGCGCTCCTCACTGTTAGCTGGGTTCAGTCATCCATCACAATGACCGCACGAAACTTGCAGACAATACTCATGATTATGTGGTTTATTAGGGAAGTTGTAGATTACAATTCAGGATCAGGTTACAGTTTTTCCCACAAGACAACTTCTCGGCTGACCCCCCACACAGGTCGCTCTCTGGTTCTCAGCCTCTCAGCCTGGGCTCTGACTTCCTTGGGCAAGCATTACAAAGCATTTAGCTACCCAGAGGCACCCCAGTCTGACAGTAAGTCTCAGCCCAAAGCGTTCAGCACTCTCCGCGTGGATTGGAGCATCAGTTGTAACTCTCTTGCTCTGTGGCCCGGGGAGCCCACCGTGCCATCCTGTTCCAGTCTCTTGATTCAGTGGTTGCTGTTTCTCACCATTTTGTGCCATTTCTGCTGTTGCAGCTGTGTCTCCTTGCTCTAGAAGGTTCTCAACACAGAAGCCCTGGGTCCAAAAGATGTGTTCTACTCCTCTCTCTTCTTGTTGTTATTGTTAGGTGTCATTGATTCGACACTGACTCATAGTGACCCCATGCACAGCAGTACGAAACAATGTCAGATCCTGGGCCAACCTCACTACCGCTGCCACACTTGAGTCCATCGATGCTGCCACTTGGCCAATGCATCTCGTTGGGAGTCTTCCTCTTTTTCTCTGACCCTCCATCTTACTAAACATGATATCCTTCTCCAGTGACTGTTAAATCCTGACAGTATGTCCAAAATATGAGAGACGAAGTTTGGCCATCTTGACCTCTAAGGAACACTGTGGCTGCACTTCTTCCAAAATGGATCTATTGGTTCTTTTGGCAGTCCATGGCACTTTTAGTATTCTCCTCCAACACCACAATTCAAAGGTATCAATTCTTCTAGGATCTTCCTTATTCACTGTCCAGCTTTCGCATCCATATGAGGTTATTGAAAATACCATGGCTTGAGTCAGGCGCATCTTAGTCCTCAATTGACATCTTTGCTCTGCAACACTTTAAAAAGGTCTTGTGCAGCAGATTTGCCTAATGCAATACGTCGTCGTCTGATCTCTTGACTGCTGCTTCCGCGAGTGTTGATAGTTGATCCAAGAAGAATGAAGTCATTGACAGCTTCAATCTTTCTCCATTGATAAGAATGTTGTTTATTGGTCCAGTGGTGAGGATTTTTGTTTTCTTTACATTGAGATGTAATCCATACCGAAGGCTGTGCTCTTTGATCTTCTTCAGTAAATGTTTTAAGTCCTCTTCATTTTCAGTAAGCAAGGCTGTATCATCTGCATATCGCAGGTTGTTAATGAGTCTTCCTCCAATCCTGATGACACGTTTTTCTTCATAGAATCCAGCTTCTCGTATTATTTGCTCAGCATACCAGTTGAATAAGTATGGTGAAAGAATACAACCCTGTCTCACACCTTTCTTAATTTGAAACCATTCAGTGTTCCCATGCTCTGTTCAAACAACTGCTTCTTGGTCCAGGTACAGATTCCTCATAAGTACAATTAGGTGTTCCAGAATACTCATACTTCATCATGTTGTCCATAGCTTGTCATGATCCACACAATCAAAAGCCTTTGCATAGTCAATAAAGCACAGGTAAGCATCTTTCTGATATTCTCTGCTTTCAGCCAAGATCCATCAGACATCAGCAATGATATCTCTCTTTCCACGGCCTCTTCTGAATCCGGCTTGAAACTCTGCAAGTTCCCTGTCTCTTCTTGGCAGTAGTAAATTTCCACCTCTGTTCTGGGATTGACTCTCTCTGAAGCCAAGCAGATGGCAAAACTGACCAGTTCCCTCATTGGGGTTCCATGCACCTTATTTGAATTCTTAGCAAGTTGTCCAGTCCCCATGGTGGTCCACGAAGTCTTATTTGTATCATCTCAGTCAGCCACTGCATGGAAGTTACAGAGCATGCTGGGTTCAGAGGTCATTTGCTGCTCTGCAGACCTCCACGGACGTTCAGTGGCTCATCATTCAAATGAGATCGCCAGGCCTGTTTTCCAAGACTTGAACTGCCACCCTTAGGGTTGGTAGCTATGCACTTAACCTTTGTACCCCCTAGGTCAAATGTCACATTCTCCCTCTCCTCATTGAGACCCTTTGCCCCACAAGCAGCCACCAAGCATCACTTTCTTGTGCTTGAGAAAGAGCCTGTGACGTTTGAAGCCCGTGTGTATGCACGTGATCGCTTTTAGGAAGCCGTGAGCGTCTCTCACTTCCCATGTCTTCACTCTTCTCTGCCCCCTCATGGTGCATTTATGGAGTCAATCTTCGGAAGCCCATCCAGACCTGGCTCGTTCCTATTCACAGCGGACCTCTAATAGGTGCTGTGCAGTCGATTCTGACATGTGGAGACCCTGTGTGTGTCACAGCAGAGCTGGGCCCCCTGTAGAGCACAGTTCTTGTCTCAGCACAGTGGCACCTGGTTAGTACAGCCTTTAAGTAGGAGTGAGACAGACCTGTATGGACATGCCAAAGCACAGCTCTCCACGCGTGTCTTTAGGGGAAACAGAAATATCAATAGGAGTAGAATCGACAGCAACTAGTTCTACTGACAGACGTGAGAATAAACAAAGCCAAAATGATCCTGGTTTCATGCTTGTAGGATAAATTCCTGGGAGTAGAATTGTAGGGTCAAAGAGTATTTGTGTCTTCAGCTTTGGGAAATATTTACAAGTTCCTCTCTGAAGAGTTTGGACTGGTTATTTCCCCTCAACAACCTGTGAGGACGCCTGTCTCCATAACTACTTTGTTATCACACTTACCAATGTCTCAGTTCTCCAGTGCTGCTGAAACAGAAAGACCACAAGGGGGTGGTTTTAACAAACAGAAGTTCATTGTCTCACAGTTTTGGAAGCTAGAAGTCAGCATTCAGGATACCAGCTGTGGTACAGCTCTGGACAGGCTTTCTGTCTCTGTCAGCTCTGGGGAAGCTCTTTGTCTCATTTCAGCATCTGTGGACCTGGCGTTCCTTGGATATCTCCACATGTCTTGCTATCAGTCTTCCCTCGGGGCTAGGAGGTTCTCAGCTCAGGAACCTTGGGTCTAAAGGACACGCTGTGTTCCTCGCTTTCTTTCTTTGTGGTAACAGGTCCCTCTGATTTGAGTGTTTTTTTTTAACATCTTTAATATCTCCAAAGAGGTTGCTTCAAGACACAACCTAATCCTGTAGACTGCATGCTGCCTCCTCCACATCACAGCGGTGAGGATTTACAACACTCAGGATAATTACTCCAATCACAGAATGGAGGATGAGTACATACACTGAGAATCGCAGCCTAGCTAAATTGCCACATACTTTGGGGGGACACATCTTAACCCACACCACTGATTCTTTCCCATTCCTTGGTGAACCTGTGGATGTTCATCTCATGGTTACATTTCTTTTATTTTGAAAGATGCTAGACTTCTTTTTTCATATGTTTAAGATCCATTTATATTTATTTTTCAGAAAGCATACTTTGTGGGGGGAGAAACATTTTAAAATTATTGTTATAAGAATCCACGCTCACACACATGAGGGGGCTTTAAAAAGTTTGTGGGAAAATGGAATTAAAAGAGGAATTTTTCCTCAAACTTTTTGAAGCCCCCTAATATATAGCAAACATTTTCCATCTCAGCACTTTCCCCATACACACTTCAGTGACAGTGTTCACCATGCTGATCTACCACCACACGCTACATGTTTCCACCTTTTAAGCAATGGCTCTCCTGCCTCCATCCCTGCTAAACACCAACTCATTCATCTCTATATTTGTTTGATTTTATTTGTTTTTATACCAAGGACTTATGCTTTATATAACGTACAATATACGTAAAGAAAAAGGCACAGACCATTAACAGTAGACATGATGAATTTCTACAAATATGCCTTCATCAACTCCGTCCACAATAAGAACCCAAGCATGCTCACCCCTCAAGCACCTGCCTGTAATTCACCCACAAGGACAGCCACCACCCTGACTTCTAACACCCTAGATTCATTTTCTTGTGAAAACATGATTTATTGGAAGAGTGATAAATTATTTCTCTAACAAAAATGCCTGTTTCTGATTAATGAAAGAGTTATGGGTCATGGTGGGGGCAACCTGTCCTTTGGACAAATGGGTGCCCTAGACACAACCCTACGCAGCCGGCGGTCATTTTTCATGCCAGGCCCTTTCCAGGCAAATCACTCACACAAGTTGAACCAGAATTGCAGCCGGGCAGGTGGCAGATGACCCATTCCCTAACTGCATGGAGCAGGTAGCTGTTGAATAACTTGCGTTACTTGAAAACCCAGACAATTTGTCATTCTCCTGTGCTTATGCTTGGGCTGACAGGGTTGGTATTCAGTGGAGAGCAGACAGAGAGCCAAGAGTCAACAAACACATCATGGATAGAACTGAAGACTGGAATGTTACGTTAGATATAAAAATGGGAGATCCAAGGAATGCCACTCAGGACTACGCAATGTGCTGACCCGGTGCTATGAGCTCTGGCTACCTCCTCAGTGTCTGACAAGACTCTCCCTTCTAAACTTCACGTCTTCATTCTCTTGAGCTGCCGCAACAGAAATTGTACACACGATGGCTTTACCTAACAGCTCGTAGCTTCCGCGTCTAGAAATGGGAACTTAGGAACTCTGTGTTCACAGTTTAGAAAGGAAGTCCTTGTTCTTTTTAGCCTCCATGGGCCTGCCATTCCTTGGAGGTCTCCTTGTATCTTGATATCAGTCTTTCCTTGAGTTTAGGAGGTTCTGTGCTCTACTGATAGCTCTTTTTATTTGGTGGTTGCAGCTTCCCCTAATGTCTGCTCATTTGTTTGGTCTCTTTTATATCTCACAAGATACTGACTCAGGAGACAACCCAATCCTATAGCTTGCACTCTACCTCATTAACATAACTGCCTCATAAACATCACAGAGGTGAGGATTCCCAATGCATAAGATAATTACATAAGCTTTAAACCTCAAGACTAAATACATGACACAGAGAATCATGGCCCGGCCAAGTTGACACACATTTTGGAAGTCACAGTTCCAAATCCGTGGGAGCTGGACAGGTTCTCATTGTGCTTTTGTCACTGATAAGTTTTCCCTCTTATCTCTGGTGGAAACACGTATGGCGGATACGTTGAATACATAATCCTTTTATGACTGATTGACTTCACTCAGCATCGAGTTCTCAGGGTTGTGTGTGGCAATGTTGTTCTTTGTTAAGTGCCGGTGAGTCAGTGCCAACCCATAGCAACCCTGTACAGGCTTTTTAAGGAGTAGCTGGTGAGCTTGAACTGCCGATCTTGTGGTTCAAACAGACTTTGCAGTGCAGTGCATTAACCCACAGCTCTACACCAGGACTCCAGTGTGACAGTAGACCGCAGAAAGTTAGGGGCAAGGAGCAGAATGCAAGACCCGGCACTGGAGAAGAGGTGGAGCAGGGTCTCTGGCCACAGACTGGGAGTGAAGGGGGCAAATGCAGAGCAGGGAGGCTTGTCCCATGGGGATGGGCTCTGCAGACTTTTTTGGAAGGATTGTGTCTGGGGTCAGTCTTGAATAGAAGCTGTTGTTAAGTGCAGTCAGTTCACCTCTGACTCGTGGCTACCTATGTACAAGAGAGCTGGAATCTTGCCGGGCCATGCACCGCTTTCATGCATGGTGTGTCCGGTTCCTTGTTGTGACTTCCATATCCGTGCTTCTCATAGAAGGTTTCCTGTGTTTCTCTTGACCTCTCCCCTTGATCAAACATGATGGCCTTTTCTCACAATCCGTCTTTCCTTATGATGTGTCTAAAGTAAGGAAGCCAAAGTCTCGCCATCTTCGTTTCTAAGGAGCATTCTGGTTATATTTCTTCTAAGACTAAGTTGTCCTGGAATCTCCTGTTGTATTAAATCTTCTTTACCAACATCCCAATTTGAATGCATTGGTTCTTTTCACAGTCACTTCTAGATGCGTAGGAGGGGATTGAGAAGACCACAGCTTGGGTCAGGCATACCTTCGTCAACAAAGTGACAGCTTTGCTTTTTAAAACTTTAAAATCAACTTTTGCCGCAGATTTGTTGATTGCCATACGTTCTTTGGTTTCTTGATTGTTGCGTCCATGGGTGTTGATTGTTGATACAAGTAGAATTTGATTTAGTTTTCATTTTCTATCAGCATGTATTGTTGCTACCAACAGCCAAGCCAGTCCTGACTTATAATGACTGCGTGAGCCATAGACCATCCTCATCCTCATTGTCATGTTTGAGTTGTTTGTTGCAACCACTCATTGTTTGTGTCAGTCCATCTCATTGAGGGTCTTCCTCCTTTTTCAGTGACCCCCTCTGTACCTTACCAAGCATGGTGTCCTTCTCCAGGGTCTTGTCCCTCCTGAAACATGTCCGAAGGATGTGAGATGAAGTCTCGCCATCCTCCTGTCTGGAGGGCATTCTGGTTGTACTTCTTTCAAGACAGATTTGTTCATTTTTCTGGCAGCTCATGGCGTTTTCAATCTTCTTCTCCAGCACCGTTATTCAAAGGCGTCAGTTCTCTGGGCTTCCTTATTTCTGTCCAGCTTTCACAGGCCTATGAGCCTATTGAAAATACCATGGCTTGGATCAGGCACATCTTTGTCCTCAAACTGACATTTTTGAAAGTGTTTTGGAATTAACCACTGGACGGTGAGGTCGGTTTGGACCACCAGGTTGGCAGTTCAGACTCACCAGATGCTCCTTGGGAACTCTATACAGGGTCATGATGAGTTGGAACCGACTTGACAGCACTTCACAACAACAACATCCAAACCCTGTGCCGTGGAGTCGAGCCCCCCTCATCCCACCCCTGGGATGCCCTCAATGGATTTCCAAGTCTCTGCATCCCTGTGGAAGCAGGCGACCTCATCCTTCTCCACAGCCGCTCACTGGTGGACTTGAACTGCCGACGTCTTAGATAACAGTTGAGAGTTTGGACATTGCACCACCTGTGGGGAAGTTCATGGCCCTTGGGGAAGTTCATGGCCCTTGACTGAGTGACAATCAACTCTGTGGTAGTGGGTTTTTTGTTTATTTTATTCCTTGGGGGCTTCCGCTGTTTATGCACGGGACACACACATCCTCAGGCAGAAGAGGGAAGACATCTCAGGAATAAATGTCGGGGAAAGGGTGAAGCTCACGAAAGCTCGCTCTTCGTGTTCTGGTAGGGTCTGCCAACACATAGTGCCTTTAATGTGGAATCAGTTGCCAATGCTAGAGACACAGACGTTTCCAGTAACACTGCAGATTGCTGACGGTTTTCTTGGGAAAAGGTGGAGGTTCTGGCAACACTGCCCAGTTTTTTCAGAGCCACCATCCACTTATCATAATGAGCTCTTCTTCATTGTTCTGGAGTCCTCACCTGCCTGCTTCTCTTATCCTGAGGACTGCCTGGCAGTGGCGGCCTCCGGATTTTTGACACCTTAACACAGTGGGCTCAGCTGTTGGCTGCTGACCACAAGGTCAGTGTTTCAAACCCACCAGCCACTCCATGGGAGAAAGATGTGACTGTCTACTCACGGAAACATTTGCAACCTTGGAAACCCCGTGAGTAGTCTCCTCTGTACTGTAGGGTCGCTGTGAGTCTGAGTTGGCAGTGGAGTTTGGGTTTAGAGTTTGCTGGTAAACTGCTGCATTCTTGCTCATTTGGCTTTCATTTTTCCATCAGCAATCTGGTTGTGGGGGACGCAGTGGCCAAGGTGTGTTTGAAAGCCCTTGGGAATGTTGAAGATGCTTCTTGAGACTGGAGGTTTGGTTCCTTCAGATTATGGGGGCATGTGTTCAACTCTCCCACCCATCCAAGGATGGTGTTTGGACACTCTGAGACTTGCTGATGGAGGAGATTTCTTGTTTCCATAAATAATCCTGCCAAGCAAGTGATTTAATTGTCTTAATGAGTCTTACTGTAAAAACCAGACCTGGCCGAGGGCAGGCGTTTGTTTCTATGTCCGTCGGTGGAAATTTCCTTAGAATTAGGAAAGATCCTGGTGTCTCTATCTGGTCTGTTAGAGTCCTATTCTCACTCCCACTAGAACAAGGTGTCTTGTACTTGGGTGGGTCAAAAAGTATTGCTACTAGGGTTCCAGTTCATATATGCATTGGTTTATTCCAAACAAAACATGTCTGAACATGTCTCTGTGATCAGTGAACGGCTGCAGGTAGGTTTTCTCAGTAATACACTTCTCAGGAATATACTCAGTCTACTTAGGGGGCCTTTAAATAAAAGGTCCAAGTAAACAGTGGCTTCCGAGGGCATCAATTCAAGGCAGAGAGGTCATCAAAGAAGGTTATGTCAACTGTTTTGGAGGAACCCCAAAAACTTGATAGATTTTTCTAGAAGGATTCAGAACAATCACCGGGCCTTATTAGGAAGGACGAAGACAAAGAAAAACTACATTGATGAGAACAAGGAAAATTGCTCCAAGGCAATTTTTTTTCCATCATGACAATGCACCTGTTCATTCTTTAAGAGTAACAAGGGTAGTCCTAGAGAATTTCTTTAGGAAACCTTATCCTATCCACCCTATAGCCAGGATCTTGCCCTTTTGTACCCCTTTCTTGGTCTCCAAACTCAAGAAACATTTAGAAGGAATGTCATTTGAGTCCCTGGAGGATGCCTGAACTGCCCTTTGATGTGGTATCAATCAAAGTACACAGAATTCTTTGCAGAAAAGTTAGAGAGACAGGGCCACTGCCCTCAGAAATGTCAGTCAACAATGGCTGCATATGTTGGTATTTAAGAATGGCTACTGTGATATTGTAGCAATACGGTTTCACCCTAATATTTCTGAAGGCCCAGGCCACAGCCCTAAACTCTTAGTGGCTGTAGCCGGTTGGCAGGAGGGACCCTTGGGAGTGGATTCTGCCGGAACCTCATTGGCAGGTAGCTTCATGGCGGTGTATCCAAAGGCTCAGCTGTGTGCTAACGTGGACTCAGGACTGGCCTGTAACCACTGACGCAGCCGTCTGGCTTTCCAACCAAGCGCATCAGTGGCAAAGATCAAACCTTCTGACTGTTTGTCAATTTACTCAGTGAAATAGGATTCTCTTGGTCTCCTTTTTGAAAACTGTTGTTGTCTCTCTGTTTATAATTGAAATGGCTGCACCTCTCCGGGGCACAGAAGAGCGTTTGTATCTATTGTAAATGTAGAAATGTAAACAATAACATTCACATCCTTGATTGAAGTGGACAGGTGGGGGATTTTTATTTTTTGTCTCAGATTCACACACGGGGCTATTTGGGAATTGGACATGGCACAGTTTTCTTTCTGCGTTCTCCTCGTGTGCCTCATAAACTCTGTCTCCCTCCAAATCGGCGTCTTTCTCTTTGTCAGTCTTATGCTTGGCCTCTCGTAGTCTCCTTAAAGAGGTCCCTCAGACTTAGTTCTCCTGGCAGAGACCTTGTCCTGCAGTGCTGTCTTCCTGCCTGTCTCTTAGTCTCCCAGGGAGAGTTCCTGATGCAGAAACTCTGCTTCCTCGTATTTATCTTGTTGCTGTTGTTGAGACTCTGCACAGGAAGACAGACACCAACTCAGCCCTTTCTATACCAATGATTTAGTGGCACTGAGCACTGGATTCTCACTTTCCTTTCCTTGTTCTTTTTTTTTAACTGGTAGGATTTTTTTTTTTCTTTCTTTCTTTCTTTGGGATAATGCTCTGGACCGCAAGGTCAGTTTGAACTGCAAGGTTGGCGGTTCAAATTCACCAGTCACTCCTTGGAAACCCTGTTATACAGGGTTGCTCTGAGTAAGAACTGACTCACTGACACTTAACAAAAACAACAATTGTATTGTGTTTCAGGTGACAGTTTACACAGCAAATTCGGTCCCCCTTAACAATTTGTATGCACAGTGTTCCATGCCACTGCTTACCATTTCAACAATATGTCAGAACGTTCTTTCCTTCCAATGTTTGTTCTGTCCCCACTGATCTGGCCGCCCTGTGCCGCCTTGCCTTCTTGTCTTGGCTTTTGGGTCAGTGCTGACCTTTGGCTTCATATAGTTGGTTATTTAAAGGAGCACAGTGCTCATGGGTTCCTGTTGTTGTCATTAAATGCCATCGAGTCCGTTTTGACTCATAGCTACCCTGCATAGGGTTTCCAAGGAGTGGCTGGTGGGTTTGAACCGTGGACATTGCAGTTCAAACCGACCTTGCGGATGAGTGTTTATCCTCGGGTGCCACACCAGGACCCCACTCATATGGTTTGCTTTATTTTATAAGTTAGCCCATCATTTGGTGGAAAGATGACCTGCAGAAATAGTTCCAGTTCCCTGTTTAAAGGGTGTCTTTGGGCGATAGTCTCAGGGATTGGGGTAGTGTCTATCAGTTCAGTAAATCTGGCTTTTTTTTTTTTTTTTTAGGAATTAGTGTTTCGTTCTACATTTTCCTTCCATTGTATCCGGGACCTTCTAGTGTGCCCTGTTAGAACAGCTGTTAGTGGTAGCTGGGTACATCTAGCTCTTCTGCTCTCAGGTTACAGAAGGCTGTAGTTCGTGTGTCGCGATAGGGTCCGTGGAGTACTTTCTTCTTTGAGTCTGATTTCCATCACTTTCTTTAGCTCCTTAAGAGTAGATATCAATACAGCTAGAGCAACAGAAGATACATCTTCAAAGAAAGATCTGCAGGCAGTACCCCAAACAGAAATGGTAGTATGATTGCTTACTACAAGAATAAGCAAGTTGTTCACTGGGAAGCCATCAAGGCAAGCAATCAAGTCCCTTCAGGACGAACCCCCCTCTAAGACTGAAACTCAAGGGGAACACATGAGCAGGTATGTAAGCTTTCTGGAGACCACATAGGTCTACTGGTGAATGGAAGAGGGGGAAGGGCAGCAATGAAGAAATGGGCTGAGTTCAACCCCAGTCCATTGACTCCCGTTGACCTGGAGATGAGAGACCGAAGAGGAAGGGCTGGTTGGTCCAGAGTGTGATGATGCCTGGGGACACCTGAGCCCATGGACAAGGACATAGCTACAGAGGGCTAGAGCTGAGAATGAAGCATCCAGCTGATGTGAAGTGAGGAGAGATGCACAAGAATGCTTAAACTTGCAGATAGTACCATTTGACCTAGCCTCGATGGCTCGATAATCAGAACTCAACTAGAGGAAGATTAAAAAAACAAACAATTTTTGATAAAGAAAATAAGGGTAAATTGCTACAATCTGATGAACTTGACCTATACTCATGGATGTAGTAGCTCAAAATACCAACAGAGAGGGAAGGAGTCTTCACATCAAGTATCAATGCTGTCCGCCCTGTACACAGGGTAGATAGGGATGGGCAACTTACACATTGGCTACCTAAAATGAGGGGGCGAAAAAGGCAAGAAGTGACTGGCTTATAAGTTTTCATGAGGGAGTTTAGTTTAAGAGTATGTGGGGGAAGATAGAGTCCCCACTGAATAGTTTTCGTCTTGTCTAGACAGATGTGATGAAAAGAGATGGGAATAAGATTCTTATGATTCAATAATGAGTAATTATTATCATGACTAATTGTGACTGTCACAACTGTAAAGGTAGAAGTTTTGTAACAAAAATGGGAGAGTAGTTAATCTTACAGTTCAGTAACACAGGACCCTAGGTCCGTCAGAGGAGACGAGCACAAGCAGAATGTGTGACCCTATCCAGAGAAGTGGCAACACCAGAGATGGAGGCAGAAATGGGGACATGGAGAGAGGGAGCAACTGAGACCTCTAGACTCATGGAAAGAGGACTACTGAGTGCTGGCGGCCAGGAGGCAGGCTTGCAGAATGTGCCCTTTGTTTGTTTAAGTGATTATATATTTCTGCGTGTTTATGTTGCATCTCCCCACCCCCACCAAAAGAAAAGAAAAGAACAAAACAGAGGAAATGGAAGCAAATACTGTTGAATGATGATGCACAGAGAAGATTGTAATCTTTGCAATGACACGATGGTGTAAAGCCGATGTTCTCCCATGTCAACTATCACTCAGTTGACAATGAAAAAAAAAAGTAGACACCAATCGTTGTTTCTCAGATGTCTGCTCACAAGCTGCTCACCAACTAGGATCAGAAACATTATCTTTGTGAACTATTGTATGCCAGTTGACTAACTTGTCCCCTTGATCAAGAATATGGTTGGTATCAAGAGTTTTAACCCAGTAAACCAACCCTATGCGACGTTTGAATATGTCTAAAAAGTCTTTGTAACTGTTGTTGTTGTTGTTGTTAGGTGCCATCAAGTTGGTACCGACTCATAGTGACCTTATTCACAGCAGAACAAAACACTGCCTGATCCTTGGCCAACCTCACTACTGTTGCCACGCTTGAGTCCATCGATGCTGCCACTCGGACAATCCATCTCATTGGGGGTCTTCCTCTCTTTCTCTGATCCTCCACCTTACCAAACATGGTATCCTTCTCCAGTGACTGATCCCTCCTGACAATATGTCCAAAGTATGAAAGATGAAGTTTGGCCATCCTGGCCTCCAAGGAGCACTCTGGCTGCACTTCTTCCAATATAGATCTCTTGGTTCTTTTGGCAGCCCATGGCACTTTCAATATTCTCTTCCAATACCATAACTCAAAAGCATCAATTCTTCTATGGTCTTCCTTATTCACTGTCCAGTTTTGCATGCATATGAGTCAGGCGCACCTTAGTCTTCGAGCTGACATCTTTGCTCTTCAACACTCTAAAAAGGTCTTGTGCAAAAGATTTGCCTAGTGCAATATGTTGTTTGATTTCTTGACTGCTGCTTTTGTAACTGTGACCCTATGAATTTTGCTATATGTGAAGTTACATATGCAGCACACACACAAACATATATGTAAACATACTGGTGTAGCACTATAGGATAAAGTACTGGACTGTAAGGTCGGTTTGAACACAAGGTCGGCAATTCAAACTCACCAGCTACTCCTTGGAGACCCTGTAGAGGGTTGCTATGAGGTGGAACCAACTTGACAGCACTTAACAACAGATACCAGATACAACACTATTCATTCAACTGTATTTGCTCACATATGCCTCCATATACACATATATACATCTACCTGCAAACAAATACATACATATACATCTACACACACACACACATATATATGCATATATACATCTACCTGCACACATGTATACCTCTATACCTACCTGCATGCACATATATACATGTACATCTACCTACACACATATGTGTATATACATCTACCTGCACACATGTATACATCTACACCTACCTGCATGCACATATATATATGTACATCTACCTACACACATGTGTACATCTACATCTACCTGTAAACACATATGTGCATATATATCTACCTGCACACATATATACATCTACATTACCTGCACACACACACACACACACATATGTATCTGCATCTACTTACACACATATAATAAATCTACCTGCACACATGTATACATCTACAGCTCCCTGAAAACACATACATACATGTATATCTCCCTGCACACATATATACATCTACACCTACATGCACACATGTATACATCTACATTTACCTGCACACATATATATGTCTACAT
>NW_006408779.1:1882210-1883199 GCF_000296735.1 Chrysochloris asiatica | reverse complement strand
TTTTATTAATTAACAAAGAGATTATTATTAATGATAGAAAAAAGTAAAGAATAAAATGGAGAATCCAGCTTTTTAAGGAGATGCCTATGAGACAAAGGGAAAGAAACTCTGGAAGTTGCCACAGCAAATCTAACATCAAGAGAGAAGGTAGCAATGGGCAGCCCATCAGCTTCTTCATTGCCTTTGATGCCTCGATGGCCAGGAACATCCATCTTCTCAAAATCATGTCTGTTGACAACATCTCTTCCAGAGGCTGTTTCCCATCCATCTTGTTTCCAGTTACTAACCCATTCTGTTATGACTTTAATGATAAACTTGTTATCAGTTTCAATGGTGAGCTGAACTATATTTTGGCTCTTTGCTTGTTCAGTTGCTTTATGGGTTGCCCTTGGTCCTGCCGTTTGGTTTGTCTGTCTTCTAGAAACCCTCTCACTTGAATTTATTGGGTGGTTCGGTCCCCAGTAAATTCCATCAAGGTAAACAGTTGGAATGTATTCTCCTCCAGAGCCACAGTTCTATCCATTTTGTCCCCTAGAGTTCGTGCCAGACGTTTCCACCAAGATCATCCTAGGTTCCTGCAATCTTCTCCATCTTCTTTGGATGTTTTCTGCATCATTCAATATTTTGTCTGTGGAATCCTTCAGTGTTGCAAACCAAAGCTTACATTTTTTTCCTTCACTTCTTTCAGCTTGAGAAATGCTGACTGCATTCCTCCCTTTTGGTGTTTTAACTCCAGTTGTTTGCACATTTTATTATAATATTTGACTTTGTCTTCTTGAGCTGACCTTTGACATTTTCTGTTCAGTGCTTTTACTTCCTCATGTCTTCCATTTGCTTTAGCATCTCTTCTGGAGAGCAAGTTTCAGAATCTCTTCTGGCATCCATTTTTTTTAATTCCTTGTCTTCTTAATGGCCTTTTGCTTTCTTCTTTTATGATGTTCTTAATGTCATCCCACAAGTCTTCTGGTCTTCAGTCATTAGTGTCTAAT
>NW_006408779.1:1863285-1881960 GCF_000296735.1 Chrysochloris asiatica | reverse complement strand
ATTTGCAACGAAGAAGTCATTGGTCTTGCAGAATTCCATCATGTGATCTCCAGCATCATTTCTGTCAACAAGATCATATTTTTCAACTACTTATCCTTCCTCTTTGTTTCCAACCTTTGCATTCCAATAGCCAGTATTTATCAATAATAATCTTGATTGCATGTTTGATCAATTCCAGACTGAAGAAGTTGCTAGAATTCTTCTACTTCATCCTCACTGGCTTCAGTGGTTGATGTGTAGATTTGAGTAATAGTGGTATTAGCTGGTCTTCCCTGTAGGCGCATGGATATTAGCCTTATTATCACAGACAGCCTTGTACTTCAAGACAGATCTTGATGATGAATGTGCTGCCATTGCTCCTCAATTTGTTATTCCCGGCATAGTAAACCATGTGATTGTCAGATTAAAAATGGCCAATAGCAATCTGTTTCAGCTCACTAATGCCTGGGATAGCAATGTTTATGTGTTCTATTTCATTTTTCACAGTTTCCAATTTTCCTAGATGCATGATTTATGCAGTCCATGTTTCAATTATTAATTGATATTTACAGCTGTTTCTCCTCATTTTGAGTTGTGCCCCATCAGCAAATGAAGGTCCCTAAGGCTTTATTCTATTCGCATCATCACAGTCAACTCTACTTTGAGGTGACAGCTCTTACCCAGTCATATTTGGAATATCTTTCAACCTGAGGGGCTCATCTTCTGGCACTATATCTGACAAATATCTACACTATTCATCATGTTTCAGTAGCCAATCTTCTGGTGCTATCTGACAATGTGTCACTGCTCTTCATACTCTTTTCAGTGACTAAACATCTGGAAGTAGTGTGTCTCTCCTTCTTCACAGTCTTAGTCTGGAAGCTCAGCTGAAACATGTTGACCCTGGGCGATCCTGGCCTAGCTTTCAGCATCACAGCCACATGCCAGCCATAACAGTGCTGGAAGTTTGCAGTTGCCTACTAGCTCTAGGGAAAGGCTTTGTCTCTCTACTGACTGTATTGTTGTTGGTTCCGACTCATAGAGACCCTCTATAGAGTTTCTCAGGAGCAGTTAATGAGTTTGAACTGCTGACTCTGCGGTTGACAGTCCAGTGCTTATCCTGAAGTGCCACTCTAGGGGAAGGTTTTGTCTTCAGTCTTCTCCTGAGTCTAGGTGGTTCTCAGCACAGGGAGCCTGGGTACAAAGGATGTGCCTCACTCCCAGCTCTTCAGTCTTAATGGTAGTGGTTCCTCTGATCTCTGCTCCCTAGTTTAATCCCTTTTATATCTCAAAAGATGATGATTCAAGATAAAACCGAGTCCTGTCGATGACATCCTGCCTCAGTAATGTAATTGTCTTCAGTCCTGCTCCACTACCTCATCAAAACCCAAACTCAACGCACGACCATTATGGGGGTTCTAACCCATAACATACAGGGCTTCTGAGGCTGTAAATCTTTACAGGAGCAGAAAGCCTCATCTTCCTCCTTTGGGTCAGCTAGTGGGTTTGAACTTCTGGCCTTGTGGTTAGCAGTCCAGTGATTACCCAACAGCTCCACCAGGGCTTCCTTTTAATAGAGGTGATGATCTATAAAACACAATGATGGCATCAGATTACAAAATAGAGGATAATTATATCAGATCATAAAATGGAGGATAATTGTATAATAGTGAGAATCCTGGCTAGCCAAGCTAACACACATTTTGTGGGGACACAATTCAACCCATAACATAAAAGAATACTTGGAGCCACTAGAAGCTGGGAGAGGTCAGGGGTAAATTTTTCCTCAGAGGGAATCAACATGGCAGACTCCCTCATCTTAGCTTTCAGAACTGTGAGAATATAATATTCTGTTGTTCAAAGTCGTCTACCAACCAGTCAACCAACCAACTGTTCAATCAACAAACAAAACTACCAACTAAGTGCCAACTAACCAATCACCCAGTCACCCAGTCAGCAAACAACCAACCAACCAACCCACAACCAACCAACTAACTGACCAACTTTCTAATCAACAAACTAAACTGCTAACCAGCCAACCGTCCAACCAACCCACCAACCAACCCACCGACCAACTGACCAACAAACAAACAAACCTACCAACCAACCAACTGTTCAACCAACCAACAAGCTTAGCAACCAACTGATTGATGTTCTGACCAACGGACCAGTTGTTGTTGAGTCATGTGTAACTCATGTAAATCCACTGGGTGTCAGAGTGGAACTGTGTTCCATAGAGTTTTCAGTGACTGATTGTGTTCCATAGAGTTTTCAGTGACTGATTTTTTTTCTGAAATAGATCACCAGGTCTTTCTTCTGAGGCATGTACAGCCTTTAGCTTGGCAACTGATCCCTTCACCATTTGCACCACCCAGGAGCGCCTCAAAGCCACCTACTTTGAGGCATTGTGTTATGGCAGCTCTGAGAAACGGAGGCATCTTGTAAGGCATCTGGTCCATGGGCAGCACTACATTGGGGAGCTGAGTTTACCTGCTCGTACTGAAGTGGGCTGATTTTGTGTGGGAATGACACGGACCAAAATCCCCTCCAGAGAGAATTGTTGGCCTGCTTCCTTTTGGAGTCTGAGGCACAGATGAAATCCCAGAGCTGGAACCTGGGGTCCCCAGTCAGGTGCTGTGAGGCACCCTCAACTACTTTTGTTGTAGTTAAGTGCCATCAAGTCGATTCCAACTCATAGCGACCTTGTACAGGGTTCCCAAGGAGCAGCTGGTGAGCTTGAACCACCGACCTTGCAGTTCAAACAACTTTGCAGTTTGGTGCATTAACCCACAGGGCCACACCAGGACTCCTCAACTACCTTAGCAGTCCTTTTATATGACATTCACAGAGCAGCAATTTTTGTCTTTGTTTGAAAAAGTCAGACTGGGTCTATTTTTGGCACAAGTCAAGGGTGACTACAATCTCTGGTGTTTTCCTTCAAGGCCTGAAGGCTTGTATTTATTACTGGAGGGTTTTTTTCGGGCACAGGCTTAATGAACAGCATGCAAGTCCTTGTTTAGAAGGAAACGTCTCTGCTCTGAAGAAAACAGTGAGCAGTTAAGAAGCTCCCACCATCCCTCCTTCACTCAGTAGGTGAGAAGGGAGTTTCAGACCCGAAGATGGAAGAAGAGTTTCCCTGGGCCAAGGAGGGGGAGTGGTCAGTGTTCACAGTGGACACATGACTTTGATGAACCTCCATTATGGGTCTCTAAGGCAAAAGCAAAAGCAGAGAAACTCCCTCTGGGCATATTAGCTTGGATGGGCTTCAGAGTGAGCCCAGACCTGCTGAAACCACTGTCCTCAAATCACTGCCAACTCATAGTGACCCTGCACAGGGTTCCCGAGACAGTAAATCTTTACGGGAGCAGGCAGCCTCACCTTTCTCCTGAGGAGGGGCTGGTGGGTTTGAACTGATGATCTCTTGGTTAGTTCAGTGTCTAATCCACAGTGTCACCAAGGCTGGCCCCCTACCTCTGGGCCATGCTCTGTGTGTGGGAGGTTCCCTCACTGAATCCAGGGAGAAGGGAACTTGTGTCGTGAGATATTTCCCTGTCACAGTATGGCTTCCAGTGGAGGGCTTTATGCAGAGAAAGGGCTCAGCTGTGCTGGTAAAAGCAGTTCTATTTAGAGCCCCAGACACAAGCTGGTGAAGATGCTCCAAAGAGCCCCTGGAGGTTTTTAAGAATGGAGCAGCCAGCTGGGTGTGAGCGTGCAGAGCGCATGGAGCAGAAACACACCCTTTGGGGCAGCGTGCAAGCTACCCACCGCAGGGAGGCTCCTCAGTGCAGATATGCAGGAACAGATGCAAGGACGTGGATCAACTCTCTGATGCCCTGTGGACGCTCAGGAGGCCACCCTCATCACCGAATCAGAGCCATGGGGGGAGAGAGAGGGGGCAAACCCACAGCAGGTTGGCAGCCCTCGTGTTGGTTTCTCAGGTGTCAACAAGACACAGGCATACTTTGGAGATACTGAGGTTCGGGTTCAGGCCCCTGCAATAAAATGAGGGTCGAAATAAAATCCACACCCTGCTGTCGTCTGTGGAACATTGTGAGAAAACCAAACATGAAGGTCGCTGGTGGGAAGATGCCGACTGGCTTTCTCAACGCAGGGCTGCACAGACCTTTTAATTGTTAAGAATGCAATAAAGTGAAGGCCAAGAACACAAGGCATGCCTGTTACCCACACTCCCTCCACCCCCTTTCCTAGCCCTGGAACAAGACAATGTCTTTTTCATCTCTTCCACCTGAACTGCTTGGGGCTGATGGAGAGAAGAGATTTCTGGGAGATTCTCTCTGGGCCCTGAGGGTCTGATGGGTTGCCGGGGATTGTGGGAGTAATTGAGTGCTTAGGATTTCAGGGCCTTTTCTGGAGAAGGAACCAGTAATGATTTTTAAACAGCACACATACACACCTGAGTTTGTTGTTGCGGCTGCTGTGTATTTTGAGTGTGTCTTAGCCCAGGAGGTCCATCTTCTAGCGCTATGTCAGATAGTATTCTGTTGTGGTCCATTGGGCGTTCACTGGCGCATTTTCAGAGGTACATTGCCAGACCTTTCTTCCTACTTTGTCTTAGTATGAATCCATGCTCATCCTGGGTGAGCCTGCTGGGATTTGAAACGTGGGTGGCATAGCTCCCAGCATCACAGTTAGCACAGCACAGTGGCAGGTGGGTGGTGGGATTAAGTTTAATATTCCTAACATCAAGCCACCAAACCCACTATCACCCAGTTGATTCCGATCCATGTGAAAAATTCTCAAGATGGCCCATCTTCAGAAATAAAGGACCCATGAGATTGCTAGACCAGACACAGGCTGTTGATTCATACCCAGGGATGTGTCTGCAGGATGAATTGGGGGAAAGGTAGAAGGAAATCTTTAAATAAGAATGCAGTCATTAAGACCAGGGGTGACGTTCAGGCTAGATTGTGCAACTCTTGTGGGAGGGAAAACGGGACGTTCAGGGTAGAATTGTAAAACTCCATAGTACCCAGTAAAAGGGCAACTGGACGAGGGACTTTGCTGAGACAGGAAAATAAAACTGTTTGCAGGATGGCCATGTGGCATGTCTGCCATGTCTACTGGGTTGGGCATCCAATTTTGTAAAGTTGAATAAAGAGAACTTCACCCTTGCTAAAATGCGTACAGATTGGATTCCTTGAGCATTTGTCAGTGTCGACAGCGTTTCTCACACCTGTAGTGGGAGCAGACAACCTCATCTTTCTCCCATAGACTGGCTAGTGGGTGTGAACCCCCAACTTTGGAGTTATGAAGACTCCCCCATTTGTCCTGACCAAGTTTCTGAGTACAGGGTAGGGCACTCAACTGCCCTGATTTCCCCAGGACTGAGGGGGCTTCTTGGATGGGACTGTCATCCAGGATAAACCAAGAGGAGATGGTCACCTTAGTAAGGAATGTCTGTCTATTATTTGGGGGTTTCCTCCATTGCCCAAAGTATATCCACATGAAAGAAATAACTAGGTGGCCATCAAAGACTGTTTCCCCAGAGCCTGTGGGAAGTCATTTTCCAGCCAAGGAGCATATTTCCCAGCAGCCCTTGGGCCCATTGGGCCATGTGACTAGTTCCCACCAATGAGATGAGAGTGAAAGTGATGTCTGGTTGTTCTGGGCCAGGGAGGTGTAGAAAGCACAACTGCTTCTCAAAGTGCCTGCTGGCTGGGTTCCGAGGACTTGAGGCCCCGGGAACAGATGGACGAGGTCTGGTTCCCTGAGTCACTGCCTGGAGGGAAACAGCCTCCCACCCGAAACTCTTGCGTTGGTCGTAATGTGAGCAAGAAATAACCATACGGTGCATCAAATCCACGTACTTTGGTGACGTATTTGGTATGTTGTTAGATTCCAACTCACAGTGTCTCCATGTGACAGAGTAGAGTTGCCTCACAGGGTCTCCAAAGCTGTCACCTTTACGGGAGAAGATGCCAGATCTTTCTCTCATGGAGTTTCTGGGTGGGTTCAAACTTCTGACCTTGTTGGTTAGCAGCTGAGTACTTAACCATTTTTGCTTAACTCGGGCTCTTAGAAGCTGGTTGTATTTTAACTAACACATCAGGTTGGATCCACAATCAACAATCATGGAAGCAGCAGTCAAGAAATCAAACAACATATTGCATCAGACAAATTTTCTGCAAAAGACTCCTTTCAAGTGGTAAAGAACAGTGATGCCACATTTAAGACTAAGGTGAGCCTGACCCAAGCCATGGTATTTTCAGTTGCCTCACAGGAATGTGAAAGTTGGACAATTAATGAAGAAAACCACATAAGAATCTGATTATATGAATTATGGTATTGTAGAAGACTATTATAAGTACTACAGACTACCGGAAATACAGACAAATCTGTGATGGAAGAAGTACAGCCAGAATGCTCGGTAGAAGCCAGGATGGGGAGACTTTGGCTCTCATACTTTGGACATATCATCAGGAGGGACCAGTTCCTGGAGAAGGACATCATGCTTGATAAAGTGAAGGGTCAGCAAAAAAGAGGGAGACCCCCCCCAGTGAAGTGGACTGATACAGTGGCAGCAACAATGGACTCAAATGTAACAAACAATTGTGAGGTTGACACAGGACCGCGCAGAGTTTTGTCCTGTTGTGAACACGGTATCTATGAGTGGGAACCAACTCAATGGCACATCAGCCTGACTCTGTCCTCCGCATGAGCACTCTTGCCCGTCAGCCTCCCTCACCGCTTCATTCGCTCAATCTCCAGACAGACACACTCACTGTTGGGTAGAATTTCAGGAGACTTCTGCCTGCTCAGCTATAGCTTAATGGAACCAACAGAGAATGAGAGACCCTTCATTGCTATGTAACCAATAGCAAAATGGCAATTTTGTCCCACAAAATGCAACTCACTGTGTAGCTAAATTAGCATAGCACATTGCTTTTAAAATTAACGTAATTTTGATAGGTCAATAAACTAATAGCTATTCATTGGAAGCTGTCTGCTTCCAGAAAGATGACAGTCTCCTGTCCTAAAGTGTCACTGTGAGTTAGAATTGATGCGATGGCAGTGACTTTGTTGAAGAAAAAAAAATTTAAGTACAGATAATAATTAAGCAAAACTTTAGATTTCCCATAAATACATCCACCAGAATCATTATGAACAACATCTGATATTTGTACCTTGAATCTTATTTTGCCAGGATATTTCATAAATGCAGTATATAGGTTAAATGTATTTGGAAGTACACTGGTACTTTGATTTTCTTCCTTAGGCTTATGCTATTTTCTATTTTAAATAATAAGTACATTATTTGTGTAATTCTAAAAGGTAAGATAATTTGATCAAATCCTTTAATACTCTTTAAGAGACATGTATAAATGTGGAAATTCTGGGTCAGAACATACCACTGTTTTCCAAGCATTTGATAAATGGTGCTCAACTTCCTGGTGGAAAATTCATATTCATTTCATCTTCCATCAGCAGGGAACGCAATACGCTCTTCCTTCTCACCTTGCTGATCACGAGAACAGTCCAAGTTTGTTTCACTTCTTGGTATTTGGCCCAGGAAGTGTGGGCAGTAACTAAAGATGTGTCCAAATGAAGGAAACAACAACCGGTGGGTGTCTGTTCATTAACAATCACCCTCACATTTGGGCGACCGCCTTTGGTAGGTGTGCATGCAGTTTGTACACACATATATGTGCACATAACTAAACATTTGCACACACAGTGCATGTAAACACACATGTGCACACAAGTACAGATGTGCATATACACTGTATGCAAACATGAATGCACATAAGAGCATGTGAGTGTAAACATGTCTTTGTGTGTACTGGTCTGCATACATTGCATGCAAACACGTGTGCACATAAATACATGTGTGCATATACAGTGCGTTCATATGCACATGCACACATACACGTGCCCACACGCAGTATATGTAAACATGCACACACAAGAACATGTGCACATAAATATGTGTGCATGCAACCACATGCACACACAGTGCATGCAAACACTCATGTGCATACAATCACGTGTGTGCGCATATACATTGTGTATCCACATATGGGTGCACATAAGTACACACATGCACACATGCATACATTGGTGTAAATGCATTGTGTGTACACCTGTGCACACACATGTACATGCATGTGTTTATGTGTTGTGTATATATGAAGGTGTAAGTTGGTTGCTGTGCATGTGTGTACACATGTGTGCACACACAAATACAGGTGTGTATGTCTGGGTGCACATATGAATGCATGTGAGTGTACATACATCATGTACACATATGTGGAGTCCTGGTGTGGCACTGTAGAATAAGCGCTCGACCTCAAGGTCGGTTTGATCTGCAAGGCTGTAAGTTCAAACTCACCAGCTGCTCCTCAGAAACCCTCTACAGGGTTTCTATGAGTCAAAACTGACTCACCGGTGTGCATAGCATACACATGTATACACACATGCGCATACAAGCACATGCATGCACGTACACACAGTGTATGCACATGTGTACACAAACATGTGTGCATATGAGATGTGTGTGCACACATGAACATATAAGTACACCTGCATGTATGAGTGCTTGTGTGTGCACATGTGTATGCATTGTGTATACATGGTGTGTGCATGTGTGAGTGCTTGTGGGTATGTGCATGTGCATATATGTGTATTATATATGCACAGGTATGCATGCATGCAAGCATATGTCCATGTGTGAGTGTGTGCTCAGGTGTGCATACATACAAATGTGTGTCTGTATCTGTGTGAATGTGTACCCTTGTTGTGTGTGCACAGGTGTTGGACAGGAATTTCCCACTCAGACAGTTCTGCTAGTTTTAAGCTTGAAGCTTGAAACCTTCCCACTTCCTCTATGATGGGCTGTCATTCTGAGCACGTAGATGTGTGTGTGCATGTGTGACCTTTGATTGGTGCAGAAAACATCTCTTAAAATGCCACCTGGGGGATGGAATGGAAACAGAAAGTCATTAAGAGCCGGGGAACAAACAAATGAATCCCCTCTGAGCACTCTGTGAATGTGCTCACAGAGGTGGCCGCTGGGGTAAAGCATGAATTGGGCTTCGCTCATGTGCTTTGCTTTCCTTTCATTTCGTTAAAAGCTTGGGAGTACAAACAAAGCTATTAAGTGATTTAGTAATGGAAATGAGCTTTAATGAATCCATTTAGTTAGACACAGAAGATGGAAAGTGAAGGGTTGGTTTCAGATTTCTATTGGTTCAGAATCTTTCGGTTGAAAGAAAAATGTGTTTCAAACAGGCTCTGATGTTGAAAGGAAATGGATAGACTCACGTGGCTTGGAAGTGCTTCGGTGATGACAACATCAGGCATGGTTTGATCCAGAGACATAAAGTTTCGTCCAGAGACATTTTGTCTTTTTTTCTCCCTTCTCTCTTTTGTCAACGTTGGAGAGAAAGATAAAAAATGAACCCACTGCCATCGAGTTGGTTCTAACTCATGTTGCTGTTGTCTGGTGACGTTGAGTCGATTCCCACTCACAGTGACCCTGTGAATGAAACACTGCCCAGTCCTGTCCCGTCTTCACGGTTGTTGTTATGTTGAACCGATAGTTGCCTCTGGTGTTATCACTTCATCTTGTTGGGGAGTCTTACTCTTTCTCACTTACCCTGGACTTTACCAAGCATGATGTCCTTCTTCAGGGGACTGGTTCTTTCTGACAACATGTCCACAGTACGAGAGACGAAGTCTTCTAAGGAGCATTGACTTCTAAGGAGCATTCTGGCTATACTTCTAAGGTAGATTTGTTTGTTTTTCTGGCAGTCCATCGTACTTTCAGTATTCTTTGTCAACTCCATAATTCAAACGTTTCACTTCCTCTATGATCTTTGCTATTCATTATCAAACGTTCACATTCATATATTGTTGTTTTTAAGTTCTGACCCATAGTGACACTGTGTAGGGTGTCTGGGGAGCAGCTGGGGAGCTTAAACCATCAATCTTGTGGTCCAGGCAACTGAAAAGATCATGGCTTGGGTTAGGTGCACCTTTGTCTCTAACCTGACAGCTTTGCTCTTGAACATTTTAAAGAGGTCTTGTGAAGCAGATTTACCTAATGTAATGCATCGTTTATTTCTTGACTGCTGCTTCCAGAAGTGTTGATTATGGATCCAAGCAAAATGAAATCTTTGATAACTGCAATCTTTTTTCCATTTTTCATGATGTTCTTTGTTGACCTAGTTGTGAGGTTTTATGTATTCTTTACGTTGAGGTGCAATCCATACTGAAAACTGTAGTCTTTGATCTTCATCGGTAAGTATTTTAAGCTCTTTTCACTTCCAGCAAGCAAAGTTGTGTCATCTGCATATTGTCGGTTGTTATTGAGTCTTCCTCCAATCTAGATGCCACGCTCTTCTTCATGTAATCCACTTTCTCAGATTATTTGCCCAGCATACCGACTGAATAAATATGGTGAAAGGATACAACCCTGATCAAACGCCTTTCCTGATTTCAAACCACTCAGTGTCCCCTTGTTCTGTTTGAACAACTGCTTCTTGGTCTATGGGCAAGTACCTCATGAGCGCCCTGAAATGTTCTGGAACACCCATTCTTTGATAGTATGAATGTAATCCATAGTTTGCTATGATTCACATGGTCAAATGACTTTGCATAATCAATAAAGCACAGGTAAACATCTTTCTAGTATTCTCTCCTAGTTCCCTAGTTGTAGATCGTCTTCTGAATCCAGCTTGAATTTCTGGCAGCTTCTTGCTTATGTTTCTGCAACCGTTTTTGAGTTACCTCAGTAAAATGTTACTTGCATGTGATATTAATAATATTGCAGCATGATTTTTGCTTTTTTGTTGAATTGCTTTTTTTTTTTGGAATGGGCACAGATAAGGATTTCTTCAATCCATTGGCCAGGTCTCTTGGCATTAGATGAGTGAATGCTTCCGGTGTTGCGTCAGGTAGCTGAAACACTTCAATTTGGATTCCATCAATTCATGGAGTCTTGTTTCTCACCAGTGCCTTCAGTACTTCTTCCTTCAATAACCATCGGTTATTGATCATGTGGCACCTCTTGAAATGGTTGAGTGTTTACCAATTCTGTTTGGTACGTTTCCTCTGTGTATGCCTTCCATCTTTTGATTCTTCCTGCATTCTTCAATGTTTTACCCTTTGTGGTCAAGTGCTGTCGAGTTGGTTCTGACCATGACTGTACAGGGTTTCTGAGAAGTAGCTGGTGAGCTTGAATCGCCGACCTTGTGGTTCAAGCAGAGTTCGCTGTCCAGTGCATGAACCCACAGTACCAGTCAAGACTCGTAGCAACCCTACATAGGATTGTCTTAGGCTATAAATCTTGATGGGAGCAGATAGCCTCCTTATTCTCCCCTGGAGTGGCTGGTGGGTGTGAACCAGTGACCTCTTGGTTAGCAGCGCAATGCCTAACGCACAGCACCACTCCAGCAGGGTCTGCAGACGATGGTGACGATGGAAACAACATACCTCTTGTTACTTGATGTGCATTAGGTATGGTATGGTCAGCTCTGACTCACGGGGACCTTGTGTCCAGCCCTTCATGCCAGCACCATGCGGCTACGGGTCAGCAAAATGAGGCTGCTCTTTCACAATTGGATTTTGAGTGCCTTCCAGCCTTTGGGGCCCATTTTCCAGCCCTACATCAGACAAGATACTCCTGGATCAGACAGTGAATTCCTTGTGTGGTGCTGTAGGATCAGCGCTGAACTGCAAATCACAAGGGTAGGTTGGCAGTTCAAACCCACCAGCTGCTCCTTGGAAATCCAGTATAGGGTCCTGGTGTGATGCTGAACCACAAGGTCAGTTTGAAGTACAAGGTCAGTGGTTGAAATCCATCAGCTGCTTCTTAGAAACCCTATACAGGGTCGCTATGGGTCAGAACCGACTCGATGGCACTTAACACCAACAACATATCAGACAAACGCTCTGTTGTCATTTGTAAGGTTTTCATGGGCTGCTTTTTGGAAGTAGATCCCCAGACTTTTCTTCCTAGTCTTTCTTAGCCTGGGATTTCCACAGACACCTGTTCACCATGTACCCTGTTGGTACACCCACAATTTATTTTATTTTCTGGATAACACACGTTGGGGCCTTAGTGGTGTTGTGGTAAACTTGACTCTGGGAAAAAGTGAAATCCCTGATGTGTGGTTGTTGCCAATTCCCATGGTGTGAATACCCCCATTGTGCTTGATTTGCACTGCTGATGGTCTAACAATTGGCTCCCAGCGTCTGTGGCCACACCCATGGGGGGGAGACGAAGCTCTGCCAAGACTGTGGTCACGCTCATGAGGGGAGGGCGATACACTGCCAGGACTATGACCACGCCCACTGGGCGGAGAAACACTGCCAGGACTGTGGCCACGCCCATGAGGGAAGGGGAAGCATGCCAGGACCCCGTGGCCACACCCACGGGTATATGCAGGCTGTCTAACGCGTTTTCTGATATAATGTGCTGGTCATTCCGACTGGTAAATCTGGTTTTAAAAAAAGGAATTTTGGTGGCACAGTAGTTGAGTGTTCGTATGCTAACAGAAAGGTCAGTGGTTCAAATCCATCAGTGCCTTTGAAGGAGAAGGATGGAGCATTTGGTTTCTGTGAAGATTTACAGCAGCGGAAGTCACGTGGGACAGTTCTAATCTGCCTTATAAGGTCCCTATGAGTTGAAATGTACTTGATGGCATTGGGTTTGTTTTGTATTTAAACTCTAATCTCTTCCATAATCCCAGCGCCTTCTACTCAAGAGTTTTGGAAGTGCGACCACAATGCTCCTTTGACATGATGCTGCTGACACTTGTTCTCACGGACTTTGGACACGTTCTCAGAAGGGATCCGTCCCCGGAGAAGGACATCATGCTTGGTGAAGTAGAGGGTCTGTGAAAAAGAGCAAGACCCTCAATGAAATGGAGTGACACAGTGGCTGGATCAGTGGGCTCAGATAGAACGTTGTGACCATGGGGTGGGACTGGGCAGTGGTTTGTTTTGTTGTTTATGGGGTTGCCATGAGAGTCTGAACCGACTTGACAACACCTAACAACAACATCCTCTGGGGTAGATGTTGATACAGGTGTGGTACCCGCACCACAAATTAATTTGCATTTGATGTCAAGGCTTCTAGATGTAACAATCCTTTTAACTTTCCCTTCCTCCTAATAGACACTATAAAAGAGATGCTTGTCTAGACCGGATGATGAATAAAGCCACAGAGGGGGTTGGAAGGCGGCATCTGCAGTGGTATTGTAAACGCAGCATACGGCACACTTACAGGTCCTAATAGATAAAAGCTGGGAAGCCTGGGAGAGAGAAGTAATGCATTGAAGACCACAATGTGGGAAAGTAGATGTTTGCTCACAGCACCTTCTCGGTCTTCCAGTCTCATCTCGGGTGTTTTCCCATCTCCACCTGAGGCTACAGAGCCTCCAGCCCTCGGTCTGGCTCCTAGGGAGCCAGTGTGTGCTGGGAGACCTGCAGGCTAAGCTCTAGCCTCTGCCTTCCGCTCTTCCTCTGCCTGATGATGCACTCCAGGTCTCATCTCCTTATCAGTCTGCTTAGCTCCCTGCTCACCTCCTCCAAGAAGCCCACCCTAACCACACGGACACGAATCACTGTCTCTTGTCCACCTCACCAATTGCTTTCATTTATTTAAAGGTATTTTTAAACATTTTCTTGTGATTTGGGTGAAAGTTTACAGAGCAAATTGGTTTTCCATTCAGCCATTCATATCCGTTTTCATTTGTGACATTGATTACAGTCCCCACAATAGGACATCACTCTTCCCACTTCCTCTCTGGGTTTCCTATTGGCATTCATTCATCTTTCTTCCCTGTCCCTTCCTGCCCCCTAAGCTTTATCCCTGGGCACGTGCTGCCCTTTCAGTGGGTATCTGATGCCATCATAGCAGCCCTGTGTCCTACAGAATGAACATTCACACGGTACTGCACCCTCCTCACAATCACTGCTGCGTTTGGGCTCATTGTTGAAATCTCTGTGTCAATCCATCTCAATCCATCCTCTTTTCCATGGCACCTCTATTGTACCAAGATGCCCTGCTCCAGACACTGGTCTTTCCAGGAGGCCGTCTTGCCATTCTCAATTCTAAGTAGCGCTCTGGTTGTGCTGCTTCCAAAACAAACTTGTTTATTTTTCTGGCAGTCCCGGTATGTTCAGTATTCTTCACCAACACCATAATTCAATGCCATTAACTCTTCTTCAGGATTCATTATTCACTGAACAGCTTTTGCATACATATGAGGCCATTGAAAATACCACAGCTTGGGACAGGGCTCCTTAGTCTTGAGGATGACATGTTTGCTTCTGAACAGTGTGAAGCAGACTTTTGCAGCAGATTTGCCTTATGCATCTATATGTTGTTGTTGTTCAGTGCTGCTGAGTCAGTTCTAACTCATAGCGACCCTCTATAGGGTTTCTGAGGAGCAGCTGGTGGGTTTGAACTGCCGACCATTGCTGATGATCCTCCAGTCGTGCACCAGAAGTCCATGCATCTATATGTTGCTGTTCAGTGCTGTGGAGTAGGTTCCAACTCATTATGATCCTGTACAGGGTTTCTGAGGAGCAGCTGGTGGGTTCGAACTGCTGTTCTTGTGGTTACCAGTCCAATGTTGATCTGACAGTGTCACACCAGGGTAGGGGTCCTTATTGGAGTGAAGACCAGTGATGTGAACCTAGATCATCAGACCAAGGTTTTGCCCTTTGTGGTTGGCATCTGAGATATAAGAGCTGCCACCACTGCCCTTGGTGTTAGATAGGGGTTCGAGGGGCCCTGCTCAGACATAGGAACACTTTGTGCAGTCCCTTGCTGAGATGACCCTGCCCCCAGTTCTCTTGGGGTGCCCTCCATCATTCTCCATAGCTGTGAGCAAGTCATCCTTCAACGCTCTCTCGGCAGGCCCACTCGTCTCCTCCCCATGATGCCAGGACCAACACAGCCACAGTTTGTCTGTATGTTTGTTGCTCCAGTGAGTCCCAGGTGCTTATAAGTGGCTCCCATCCCAGGGGGCTGATTAGGAGAGAGGAACTGAAAGCCCTGGTTATGATGGGGGAGAGGAAAGTCAGCTGGGGTCAGCATTCCACAGCACACTGCTTTGACATATGGGCACATTCATCTCCTGTCCTGACCCGTCTGCAGCCTCTGGGGGACTGTTGCCCCAGGCCAGTGTCAGGGGGCATAATCTGGCTGATTAGTTCCCTCTCTCTCTCCTTGAAATGACAAACAAAAGAAACAGGGATAATGGGCACATCTACCATCCTGTAATAGACACGCACATCCTCGGTGGCTTGGACTGGACCACCACATCAGTGTGACAAGGGACAAGTTACAAGAGGCTGAAATGATGGCAAGGCATCTGTACTTACGGTTTGAGTACCAGGAAGGCTGTGATGGTGACATTCCTGGGGTCTGTCTTGCCCTACCTTTGGCTTATGACATCCCACAATGTTCTAAGATGAAAGTGGTCTATTGCGTATTTGTCAAGGTAAGTAGTTCTGTCTTCTCTGAGTGCACATGGCAGTGGGGGAGTGGCCTCTGTGGATCAATGTGTGCCCACAGTAGAGGCAAGTGACCAAGGCAGTTTCTGGAGTCAGACAACCTGAGTTCAAATCCTGGCTCTTCCTCTCCCACATGTACGCCCAGCAAGGGGCCAACCACTCAGTACCTCGGTTTTTTCATTTGCAAAATGGAGACAACAGTGTCTACCTCAAAGATCCTGATGAAGATCTGAGAATCACTTCAGATGAAATGCTATAGCGTTGGCTTCAACTCACGGTGACCCCGTGCACAGTGGAAGGAAATGCTGCCCGTCTTACACCGTCCCTGCGAAGTGGATATCCAAGTTTTTCTCCCTTGTCTGTCGTGGTCTGGGTGCTCATGATGACCCTGTGCATAGTGGAAGACAATACTGCCTGAGTTACAATGTCCCTGTGAAGTTGATCGCCAAGCCTTTCTTCCTCATCTGTTGCAGTCTGGGCGCTCATGTTGACCCTGTGCACAGTGGAAGACAATACTGCCTGACTTACAATGTCCCTGTGACGTCGATCGCCAAGCCTTTCTTCCTAGTCTGTCACGATCCGGAAGCAGTACTGAAACCTCTTCAGCATCACAATATGCAAATCTCCACGGACAGATGAGTGGTGGTTATGCATGGGGGTATTGGCCAGAAATTGAACCCAAGTTTCCCATGAAGAAGGTGAGGATCCTACCTGTGAACACCCCCCAACACACACACACACACACACACACACACACACGTCACACCTCCCTGACAGAAGTAGGAGGAAGTGCAAGGGTTTCCACACCCACCAGTTATCACTGATGTTGGGTGACCCCATGGGACAGAGTAGAGCTGGCTCGTAGTGTTTTCTTGGTTGTCATCTTGAAGGCGGACGATGGCCGCTTCAGGATTCTCCTGAGGAGCCGCTGGGTAGATATGAACTGCTAACCTTTTGCTGGTGGGCCACTAGGACTCCTTCAGGTGTCTCTGGCCCTCCAGAATGCTGAGTATTTTATTTACTTCTGTCTCTGGGGAAGGTAGACCAACAGTCCAAGCTCACGGAAGCAGCAGTCAGGAAATCAAGTGATGTACTGCACTGGGCAATTCTGCTGCAGAAGACCTCTTTAAAGTGTGAACGACGTCACTTTGAGCACCAAGGTGCTCATGCACCTCAGATGCATGAGAAAGCTGGACATGATAAAGGGAAGGCTGGAGAAAAGATGATGCTTTTGAATTCTGGTTTTGATGACGAATACTGGCAATATCAGGGGTGGCCCTAAACCCCAAACAAAAATGCTCCTTAATAGTGGTGATGGTGAGATGTCATCTCATGTCCTTTGGATGTATTGTCAGGATGGACCAGTCCCTGGAGAAGCACCTCATGCTTGGTAAAGTGAAAAAGAGGAAGACCCTGAATGAGATGAATTTACACAGTGGCTGTAACAAGGGGCTTAAGCGTAACAACCATTGTGAGGATGGCAAAGGAAACGCAGTCTTTTGTTCTGTTGTCTGTGGGGTCACTAAGAGTCAACAACACCTACCAACAGTAACTGGGTAAGGTGGGGTGGCGGAAGGTGTTTCAGCTTTGCTTCCCATGTCTCGGGCATCAGCACTCTGCTGCCATTGATGGCTAAGTACAGAGACAAGTCAGCTACTAGCATCCCCCTGGCCCCCACCTCGCCATGAACGGGTGTTGTTCGGGGTACTGCAGGCCCAACACCAACCACAGCAATACCTCTCCCCTGTCTGGAAGGGAGCAAGGAATTCTTCCTGTGCCTTTGATCTTTGGAAAAATAACAGTGGTGGTGGTGTGCTGTGGAGTCGGTTCTGACCCATAGTGACCCTGCATAGGGTTTCTGAGGCTGTAAATCTTTACGGGAGCAGAAAGTCTCCTCTTTTCTCCTGTAGAACGGCTGGTAGTTTTGAACTGCTGACCTTGAGGTTAGCAGCTGAATTCATAACCACTATGGTACTAGAGCTCCTAAAAAATATTAACCGCAGAGGAAACTAAAAACAACCCCAGTGCAGTCAAGTCCTTTGGGAGTCATCGCTGCTCCGCAGGACCGGACAGAGCTGCTCCTTAGGGCTCCGAGGCGGTCATTTTTCTCCCTTGGCTGCTGGGTTTGGAGCACCAACCTTTGGTAACTCAGGTGTATCGACTCCACCTCAGGCTCCTCTGGCTCCAGGCTGGCTGAGGTAACCGGTAATGAGCAAGGGATTCATTGATGAGCACCTGGAGTATAGGGCGGAGAGCTTTTCTGCTCAGTCTGTGCTGGTCAGTAAGGGGAGAGGAGAGGCATGGTCTCACGGGGAAACGGGCTCAGTCTCTGGCACCTTCTGAACGCGGCCCCTGAACCCATCCCCAACGTTCCCTAAGGAAGCAGCTCACTGTAAGTATAGTCCACGAGCTGTACTTACAGCAAATTTGCAAACTCAGCAGAGCTAGGTGGATTTTGTCAGAGGGATGGAGGCGTGAAAAGTGAGGATTGCATTAAGGGCACCTCTTGGGGTTGAAGGAGCCCTGCAATAAGTGGGTTAGCCACTGAGTGGCTAGCTGTCAGTCAACCCCACAGCGGTCTGAGGTGAAAGATGAGGCTGGCCACCCAATAAAGCACACCAACTGTCTTGGAAACCCTGCACAGTGTCGCCAAGACTTGGAATCGATTCAATGGCATTATATTTGGTTTTGGTTTAAATTGCTAATATATCAGGAAACTGCCCTCCTACCGTATACAACAGGGCTTCAAAACGTTTGTGGAATTTGAAGCTATAAGGTAATGGTTAAGTTTTGTTTTTGATCAAAGTGTTCAAATGCTTTTCCTCCAGGAGAACAGTGCAAGGGAAACCCAGAAGGCTTCTTAGTTTGCATTAATGTCAGGATTCCTTATCTGTCACCCAACGAGTCTCTTATAATGAAATAAAAAAGAAGTTTATATGTATGTTTCAGAGTAGAACTGTGCTCACAGGGTTCTCAGTGGATGATTTCTCATAAGTAGATCCCATTCATGGCACCCTGTGTGTGTCAGAGTAGAACTGTGCCCCACAGGGTTCTCAGTGGATGATTTCTCATAAGTAGATTCCACTCATGGTGCCCCGTGTGTGTCAGAGTAGAACTGTGCCCACAGGGTTCTCAGTGGATGATTTTTCATAAGTAGATTCCACTCATGGTGCCTCCGTGTGTGTTAGAGTAGAACTGTGCTCCACA
>NW_006408779.1:1837090-1863051 GCF_000296735.1 Chrysochloris asiatica | reverse complement strand
GTGTGTGTCAGAGTAGAACTGTGCTCCACAGGGTTCTCAGTGGATGATTTTCAGAAGAGTTCTCAATGACTGAGTTGTTAGAAGTTGGTAGCCAGGCCTTTCTTCCTAGGTGTCTCTGGGTGGACTCCAGCTTTCGACATTATGGTTAATAGTCAAGCTCTGCATTAAGCGTTTGCAGCCTCAGACAAACCGTATCTGTTAGTTATGGTCCTTGTGTGTTCCCAGGTGGTGGTAATTGCGGTTATGTTAGCCCCACCTCCTGGCATCTCACAACTAAATGAAACGTTGCTCACTTTGTATCATCTATTTCCACTGTTGCTATGCATGAGTTCTACACCTGGGTTTTCATTTGAATGAGGTCTGTTTCTTGAACTCATCAATTATATAATGTTGTTAATTACCGGGGAATGGATTCTGACTCATAGTGACCCTGCACAGGGTTTCCGAGCCTGTAAATCTTTACGGGAGCAAAAAGCCTCATCTTTCTCCCGCAGAGTGGCTGGTAGTTTCGAACTGTTGACCTTAAGGTTCACAGCCCGATTCATAACCACTACGCTACCAGAGATCCTTTCAATTATATAGTAGCTCATGCCAAAATATTGGAGGCTCGCCTGTGTGAAATGCTGTTGCATGTGTTTGTTTATCCATCTTTGTTTTCCCCTACTCAACAAATGGAGTTCTGGTATGGCGCTGGGGTTAATGAGCCAGACTGCAAAGCTGTTTGAACTGCAAGGTTGGTGGTTCAAGCTCACCAGCTGCTCCTCAGAAACCCTATACTGGGTCGCTATGGGTCAGAGTCGATTTGACGACACTTAACAACAACTCAACAAATACTGAATATTTTCTATCTCAGGTACTGTTCTAGGCTCTGGGGACTCCACAAGGAACAAGACCAATAAGGGCTTTGCTTTCAGGGGCCTGACCTTCTATGGAGGAGCCAGTGGAAAATTGTTTTTAAATGGAGGTAGAGGTGGGGCTGCTGTTCTGGTCAGGGACAGCCTTTCTGGAGAGAAGTTTGAGCCACGAGGTGGCTATGAGGAAGCAGCAGGGTGTCTATGCGTGGAAACACAGCACAGTGCGAAGGTTCCTGCAAATATGCTTCTCTTTGTAGTTACTTACCATCCCAGTGCAACCTGTGGAGGGGTAGAGGGGGCAGACTGTGGGGTGGACCTGGGTTAGGGCTTTGCTGGGCTGCTTCAGGTGCAGAGCAGTAGGAAGGGAGCTTCAGGTAGAAGTTACAAGTATAATGCTAAGGGAGTGGTTGTGAGGGCAGAGCCCAATCTTAGCTGAGTAAAGAAGAGAATATAGTACGGGGCTCAGAGATGGGGGTGGGTTAGAGTAGGGGGTCATGTAGATGGAACAGATGAGATGCTGAGGCTGAGTCCTCATGAAACATCTACCAAGAACCAGGAGCAGGGGCTCGTCCCTCCGGTCCTATGGCTGGCTGGGGAGCAGTTGGATTCTATCCCAACCTAATTCCTGTTGACTCCACACATGAGCCCATTCTGTGAGCTCCAGAGCCCATGACTTAGATCAGCGTCGTTATCTGTGGGTGCTGAACACCCAGCTGTGATGGAAGCAGAGATGTGTCTCCAAGCAGGAAGAGTTCTCCACAAACAGAGATGGGCGTTTCTGATTGTAAGGTGAGCGCCAAGTTGGGGTGGCATCCTGACTGGTTGAGAGTTGCCTTAGGTCTGACTCGGAGATCCCAGCACCTCAGACAGTCCAGGGCCATCTCTGTGATCCACCGTGACTCTGGGAGGGTCTGAATCCATTGTTGAGACCATGTATCAGTCTGTTACGTGGAGGGTCTCTCTCATTTTTGCTGACCCTTCATGCTACCTGCCATTGTGAGATTGGTCTTTCCGGTACCTCCTAACCAGGACTGGGCAGGGTTCTCAGCCTTTCTGAGGTGATTTGTCCCAGGGCTCCCAACCCCTGCTGATAATTTGCATTTCCACCTCAGATAGACTGAATTAAAGTCTACATTGTCATGAGATTTCCCAACGGCACATGTACACACATTTCATACTCGCATTTCTTCTCTTCTCAGTTCTCAGACATCTCCATCTTGTCTCTCTTTCTCTCTCTCTCCTTTCATTCTCTGCTCCCATCTGTCTCTTCTCCCAGGGATTGCACCCCCACACGACCATCAGCCTCTCTCCTCCCACCTCTCCAGGCACATTTTACTGGGAGTGGTGCAGTCCAGAGGAAAAGGAGGTGGTGTTCCATGCCACCGTCTGCTTCTCTGAGCAGATGTTCCCCAGTGGGTCCACCAGGGTGTCCTTTTGTGTGTGGGGCTCTTTCTTTGGGAGTTGCCATGTGCCCAGAGAGTACTTCCTCTTGGAGATTAAATTACCTTCCTATTCAGCTGACACAAAGCAGTTTCTGACCGGCTGGGCGGGCCATGAATAAGTAAAGCTGCTCAGGCCCTGAGCACACATCACAGGCTGGGCGTGGCTGGCGTCCACAGGGAGCAGACGCTGCTGCTGGCAGAAACCCCCGCCCCAGTCTCCAGTCTCTGGTGAGTCCCCCATTTTCATGAGATGACTTAGACACAGGAATTGCAACTGCTAACTCTGAAAGGGAAAAACCTGTGTTTTTGAATTAGGAAGGGTGTCCCAGCCTTGGGCTCCTGGTAAACCCAGTTTGCAAAGCCCTTTTGTCTTTCTCCTGACTTCAGTAACCTGCGTTCCAAAGCTGCTCCCGGCTGACACGGGAGACGCTTCCAGCTGAGGGCTCACAAGGAACTCTGTCCTTTGAGAAAAAAAGGGACCTAAGGCAGAATGGGAAGACGGGAAGAGGGCTCGGTCACTTCCCCAATCCCACTTACTCCTTCCGGAGATCTGAGCTCTACTGGAAATTCATCTAGTTTTCTGTGTTTGAGCATCACATCTGGAATTAAAAACAGCCCAGGTTGAAAGTTTGGATGTCTCCAGTGAATCACTTTCATTTTCTTTGCATTCGATGTCAGATTTCTAGTCCTTCAACCTGTAGCTGTAGACAGGTGTAACCTATCCTGCAGGTTTGGGGAGGGGAAGTTAAGGAGATGAGGGAAGCATTGGTTTCAATGATGTCCAGATGGCTATGGGCTGGAGCCCACTCAAAGATGCTTAACAACAACCGCAAAAGCCTAGCTGCAGCATCCTTGTGTGTGAAGATGTCAGGAAGCTGGTGAATTCTGCTTGTTTCTCTGATGTGGTGAGAATCCCATAGTCAGTAGACAGAAGGGACCAGAAGGTCTTCCCTGGCGGTGGTGGGGAATGTATTCTGCGCTCTGTGGTGAACCAGTTTCTAGGGCAGGGCAGGTGGGCACTGGCTTATGTTTCTTGGCACTCCACTGCAGCAGTAAAAGGCGCATCAATAAATCATTGTTTTGCTTTCGTATCTGCCGAAACAGCTCCGTTAATTAAAACCTGGTATGAAGTGATATTCGAGCTCGATATTCCATTTCACTTTGCAGTCATTAGGACTGGTTAGGCACAGCCCCTTGAGGCTAGGTCTCTCAGCAGCACTTGTGGATTAATAATGGCCCATTTCACTTGCAACGAGACATCGTGGTTTCCCATGCCTTACCATCGTGAATGAGCTCTCCCCCTGTTAGCTGGACGAGGTGGGGAGATATTATAGGCCATTAGCTCCCCTTGTGACCTGTTGGGTCATGGAGTGAAGCTGGGAATGGACCAAGGAAGAGTGGGTGACACGTGGCCGAAGAGACTCAGCTCAGAGAGATGAGGGAAAGGCTGAATGTCCTTCTTCTTTGCTGCTGCTGTTAAGTGTGTGAGTCAGTTCCAAATCATACCACACCGTAGCACCATACCAGACCTTTCACAAGGTGCACTGAGAAACTCAGAAGGACTGACCCCTTTAAAAGATGCATCCACATGTAAGGGGGCTGGAAAACGGAATGAAAAGATAGTTGAATTTTTCACGACTTTGCTGAAGCTTTGCCTATGTGCATGTTACACAAGAAGGAAATGTTTGTACAACTTGCCTGCTTGTGATCTTTATAATATGTCCCTAAGAGTCTCAGAGGAGTTCTGGTGTGGCACTGTGTGTTAATGCGTCAGACTGCAAAGCAATTTGAACTGTAAGGTTGGTGGTTCAAGCTCACCAGCCGCTCCTTGGAAACCCTATACAGGGTCGCTATGAGTCAGAACCGACTCGACAGTGCTTAACAACAACAATGATAACAAGAGTCTCCGAGAGCCCTTGATTCCTTAGACCTACAAAGCCAGATGTGGGGGCCTGGGGGCTGAGGCCTGCGTGGTGGTACTAAGTGCTGTCTCACAGCCCCCCTCATTCCAAGGCTTTAAATCTTCATGGGAGTAGAAAGCCTCTTATTTCTCCCACAGAACAGCTGGCGGGCTTGAACCGTGGACTTTATGGTTCATATGGAGTCACTGTCTGGTCGGTATGCTTGAAGGGAGGCAGTCGGCAGACACGAGGAAGCACTTCTGCTGGGGAGCGCCTCACCAAGTTCCCCTTGTCTCCCTCTCCATTCAGCCCACCTGGTTGGTCACGTTTGGAGACCTCGGGACCCTCTCCAGGTCCTTCATGGCTCACGGTAGCCCTTCCCATGATGTACGATGGGAGAGGGCTCTGCCACTGCTGAGATGGAATCTACCACGTCGTGGGTCTTATGACTTTGTCTCTTGGATTCACTTATTCAGCTGCAGCCCATTCTCTGATGACTTTAAGTAGGTTATAGAGGGAAAACAAAGAGGGTAAGAGGACAAATGTTACATGAGACCACTGTTGTAAAAAGCTAGGAAAAGGGTTTCCTGATAAAAGAAACATTCTGTGATGGGTACCAGGGTACCAGGGATGGGTTGTTGTTGTTAGGTGCCATTGAATTGGTTCTGACTCATAGCAACCCTAGGCACAGCAGAATGAAACACTGCCTGGTCCCACACCATCCCCATAATGCATTATTCTGGAGCTCATGATCCTGAGTCAATATTCAACATTTTGGTGCTTTCTGACAGTGTTACTGCTTTTCATAAGGTTTTCAGTGGCTAAACATTCAGAAGTAGTCCATCTATCCCTGCTAGTCTATCTTAGTCGGGAAGCTCCGCTGAAACCCATCCACCATGGGGGACCCTGGTAGTTCTATAAATACCAGTGGCATAGCTTCCAGCATCATGGCAACACACCAGTCACCTCCGTACGACAAACGGACAGACGAGTGGTGGACCCAGGACTGGGAGAGAAGGGACACGTGTCACGTGTTAACTTGGGTGATGAAGAAGGCAATATCCAACAAGAGAGAGGTTGGCAGAAGAAAGCTGTAGGTAGTGGAAGACACAGGGAGGAATGCAAGAGTCACAGTGATAAAGATAAATGCTGTTAACTGATGGTACAGGGAAGGAATTGCAATCATTGTAATGAAATGGAACATATGGTTTGTTGAATGTAAAACTGATGATCTGCTCTGTAAACCTTCACTCAATTCACAATAGGAAAAAAAAACAAGCCCTTATTGTTCAGTGGCTCAAACGCTTGGCTGGCTTTTCCAAATGTTGGTGGTTCAAATCCACCAATGGCTCTTTGGGAGAAAGCGAGGCAAAGCAGTCTGCTTGCGTAAAGGTGAGAGCCTTGGAATTCCGGGGGGTGGGGGGGCAGTTTTCCTCAGTCCTGCAGGGTCACCGTGAGTCCAAATCTATAAGCAGCAGTGGGTTCTCAAGGCCTTTTTGGTTGTTGCAGTTGTGATGTTGCTGAATCTGGTTGCCAGAGGCTTGGGATGTTGCTGACCGTCTTACCATGCACTGTACAGCCCCCTGCAGGATTATTCTGCCCTAGATAGTGTGAGGTTGAGAGGCCCTATGGTAGAGCGAGATTTAGTTCTCTCAGACCCTCTGGAAGGACACCTGGTGACTCAGTGGTTAAAACGCTCAGCTGCTGACAAAAAGGCCCAGATTTGAACCCACCAGGCACTCCTCAGGGGAGACACAGGCAGCCTGAATCTGTAAAGATGATAGCTTTGGAAACCCGGTGGGGCAGTTCTCTGCTTTATAGGGTTGCTGTGAATTAGCATCACCTTGACAGACATTTGATGTTGTTTTTGAATGAGACTCCCTCTCCGACTTCCACAGATGGTTAGAATTACTGTTTAAGTTCAACCAATTGTTACAGTTGTCGTTGTTGTAATATATATGTTGTTAACAGCAAAATCAGTTAGTGATGGTGAATGTAAAGGATTTCTGGTTTTCCTGGAGTTATTCTTTGCCTTGTTTTTAATTGTGCCATTTTCGGTACATGTATTGAAAATTCTCTCCTAGTATCTCTTTGTCATACTAAAAGCTTTTCTTGCGTCTCCTTTCCCTAAATACTTCTGAAGCGTCTCCATTCTTGCGCCATCCTGGAAGGATTCCCTTCAAGGTCTCCAGCCCAGCTATAAGCCTGGAAATTTTTTGTCACTGTTGAAGTGGTATCTCTGTTTCTTAGATTTTGTACCTTTTTTTGGGGGAGGAGGGAGGTTGACTTGCTTATTTTGTTGAAGCATATTTTCTAAGAAAGAATACTTTAGAAGTAAATTTTATGGGCCTTACATTTATGGCAAACTCGTCTTTGTCTTCATACTTAAGTGATAACTTGTGTGGATATAGAATCTTAAATTGGAAATCATAGTCAATCAGAATTTTAAAGGTATTCTGTTGGCTTTTAAGATGGTTGCGGAGAGCTTTGATGCCGTTACTCAATGTTGTTCCTTTGAAAAATACCATCTCTCTTAAGTACTGGGAATATTTAGCATTTTACCTTTATCTTCTAGCTCCTTAAATTTCACGATTCTCATAAATGCTCATAGGGTCCTTAAATCTAAAAATTGTCCTCATACAAGTATTTCACTTAACTTCTGGGAATCTCCTAAAATTGGACTATGTGGATGGATCTTTTTGGTCTCCTTTTTTTCCCCCTTTCTCCTATTTTCTGTCACTTTTGGTGATTTCCTTAATTTGATCTTCCAAATGTGGCTTTTACAACTTTATTTTAAAAACTGTATTTTAAATTGCAAGAGCTTTTTCCTGTTGCTGCTTCTGATTGGTCTTATTAAGCTCCCTGTTTTTATTTTGTGTGATTCCTTTCAGGCTCTCAGGACATGTGTTCTGTTTGTTGGTATTGAAGTTTCTCTGATTGGCTGCACCTGTCTGTCTTCTAGATTTATCTGCTCTTCTGCTTTAGTTGTCTCTGCTGCAGCTTTGTTCATATACAGGAAGTCGTGGCCTGGCTGGGCCTCTGTGTGGAAGTTCGTCGCACTGTCATGGACGCTTCTGGAAGAATTCATAGTTTTGTTGTACTTCTGATGTTTGATGATTGTTTTCTACAAAAACTATATTTCCAGTCTTCTGCCTTTTTGAAGGAATCCTTGGGCAGTGCAGAAATGAACGTAAAGGTTGGGAATTTAAGTCCACCTAGAAGGATCTTGAAGGAGATCACTATGATCGCATAGTGGTTATGAATCGGGCTGCGAACTCATGGTCCGGTCAGCAGTTCAAAACCACCTGCTGTTCCACAGGAGAAAGATGAGGCTTTCTGCTCCCGTAAAGATTTACAGCCTCAGAAACCCTGTACAGGGTCTCTATGAGTGGGAACCGACTCCACAGCACGTAACAACAACAGTAGGATCTTGAAAGAAAGGTCTGGCCATCTCCTTCCAAAAGATCACAGCCATTGCAAAGCCTGTAGAGCCCACTTCTACTCTGATAGCCGTGGGTCACCATAAGAGCGGATTCGAAGGCAACTGGTGTACAGGCAGTCTAGTTGCTGGGTGGGCGGGGCAGTACCTGCCTCCCTGGTGTGTGCACGTGGTCCTGAGGAGGGTCCTCTACAGGTAGATTCCGATCATCCTGCTGTTTCAATATGGTGCCTGTCAGCTAAGAAAGCCATCTGGTACCACAGAGTGCTTAGGTCAGTCACTAAATAGCTGTAGAAAATAAACCTTTGATCTCCTGTCTAGACACCTTCCCCTCACATCTCCATTGTACATCCTTCTAAATCTTATTATAGCCTAGTTTGAATTAAAACCACAAATCTGCCTCTGGTCTCCTGCGTTGGGCTGTGCCTGTGTGAAGGAGCTAATTTTATTTATCTTTGGTTCCAACAACCTCTAGGAACTTTGGAGATACTCAGAAAATGTTTGCTGTATTGAAATAAGTGGAATTTCAGTCACACCGACTATGTTTTCTCAGTTCTGCATTCTGTGTTCCACACCAGGCTTTCTCTTGGCTCTTCCCCTCATCGGTTCTCTTGGACAGTGGACACTTGTGAGTCCCAGGATAATGCAGTTTACCCTGTGACTCTAATAAAGTTAAAAACAGTAGCCAAATTAAGGAAGAAGTTAAAGAATTTTGAACGTTTTGATTGCTGATGCCAAACTTGAAAGTCTAAGGAGTTCCTGTTTTTACGTATTTTGCATCATAGTGGCATGATGCTCAGAGACTTTGTTGTGGGTAGCATGCTTGTTGACTTTTGTATTGATTTGTATGAATTCACTTGACCTATAATTTCACTTGCCACAATCCACTGAGCGCTCAGACCTGTTGACATAGTTAAGCGTATGTGTATCGAGCAGAGATCATGGTATGGCACTGTAGGACCAGCACTGGACTGGTAACTACAAGGTTAGCAGTTCAAACCTACCAGCTGCTCCTTGGAAACCCTGTACTGGGTCACAATGAGTTGGTAGTGACTCAATGATGCTTAACATGTCTGGTAGCAGCCTCCAGAGTTTCACAGTTACACCAGCTGCATAATTTGTCCGATGCTTAATTTTCTTGGCAAATGCATGTAAAAGCTCTGTGTGAGGGTGAGAATTTTAAAAAAATTATTGTTTTAGCATGTTTTGATACCAGGATATTTGATTGAAAGAAGCAAGTCTCTGTCTGGACAAAACATGACTCAATCTCTGAATGTTCTGACTTGGAAAATAGATTGCGTATTCTGTGCTATATGGTTGGACAGAAAGATGAGACAAGGTGATCATGTGATTCTTCCTACAGGTGAGCAATGGCTCATCATACCTGAAGCCTGAAGAGTCAGAGGACAGACTTGCTCACACCTAACCTTCAGAAGACCCACCTGGGAATTTCTTCGTGTCTTGAACCTAGGAATCCAGCAGTGGGACTTGTGAGGTGAGTTGTATGTATTCCTTTTGATGCTCTGTCCTTGCGTCAGTTCTTCTGTTGCCTAGTTACACAACAGATGTCAACTGTGTGTCAGTTGGTTGGAGAGGAGCGAATGATGAACAAAGCAGATGTCGCCTGTTCACTGGAGGAGAAAGGTGTGTACGGAGGCCCAGTGGCATGGTGGAATCGATGAACAGCTGCTTGTGCGGGGACAGCTTCCTCTGGAGTTTATGGGCCGTGTTAGAGCATTCATTGTAATCCCTAAGAGCAGTGGGCCTGCTCGTAGTGGCCGAATATAGGGATGGAAGAGACAAGATTCAATTTGCCTTCTAAGGAGATCACCACAGAATTCACAGTGGAGATGGGGGGGAATGATGCTTGATGGGTAGGAGAAATAGGAGACTACTGTCCAGATGATTTGTCATGGCGATTGGACCCCGGTGTTCAACATGGAGGTGAAGGAAATTGGACAGATGCCACATGTATTTGGGCAGTAGGAGCTGCTGGCCATTGGGATGGACCAGGGTGGGACTGGGGAAGTGAAAGGAAGTGACAGGTGTGTCTTTCAGATAGCTGGCATGGGTCCCATGGTGGAGGGAAGCCACCATGTCTAGGGTGGGATTGGCTAAATGAGAACAAGGTGTGTGCGGTCATTGTCCATTTTGAGTTGGAGTTTTCTGAGAGACACCTGATCAGAGGGGTACTTCTGGTCAGGTTGGGAGTTCAGGAAAGGATTCTAGACTGGCTCATTCATTGTTTCGTGCAACACTTGGCTTGAGGCTTCTGGTGGGGAGGCAATCTGGTGCAGGGCAGGAGCCCATACAGCGATCAGGAGATGATTTTAGGTGGGAGAACTGTCGCTGCTGTTTGCTGCCAGTGATTTTGACCTGGAAAATGCCCGTCAAGCATTTTGTGCATGAAGTAGAAGGTGAATCAGCTGGGCCCTTGGGGCCCCCATCTTGGTGTGATGTTGGGAGTTACTTCTGATGGAGACCAGTGCGTGTGAGTCCCAGATTCCAGTGAACATGGTGGAGATGGTGGAGGTGGTGGTGGTAGGGTGTGATGGCGGAAGTAAGTGGTGGGGATTGTGATACCTCTGGTGGTGGTGGTGGTTGTGGTGGCGGTGATGGGGGTTGGGTGGTATTAGTAGAGAATAGTGGCAGAAGTGATGACGCACATGGGAGGGGTACTGATGGTGGTAGAGGTAGTGATGGTCATAGGGTGGTACTGGATACATGATGTGGGTAGTGAGGTGCTTATGGTGGTAGAGGTGGTGGGGTAGCAATGGAATTGCTTAAATCCAGTCCTAAACTCTCTGATTTCTATATTTTGTGTGTGTTTTCCCTGAAAAGTGGCAAAGAGTTTGCATGTAAGGTTATATGAATGGTATGCACTTGGTACCATGAATTCCTCTTCACAATAGAGCCAGAAATCATCATCAAATTAATAAGGGCGCGTGCTTAGAGTTGTGAAGCTGCCTCAAGCATACTCCCCATCCATCACCTGATGGTCTCAGTGTCTTCAGCAGATCCCATTCAAAACCAGGATGTGCTTACGTGCCCGAAACAGACTGCTCGGACCATTGAGAGAGAACACTTACTGGCAGGGTGCCTCTTGATCAGTGATGCGGATCCTTATTTATGTGGATTTTTCATTTTTGTGAAGGTCATTCATTCTGCACAGCCTAGGGGACCCAGACACCCCTCTGTGCTTCTTGGGGCTGCAGAAAGGCTATTTTGAGGGCATATTGCCTTCCTCCCGACCCCCCTGCCCACCCAGGCGTTCTGAAATTGAACATTACAGAAAAGAGTGATGTACATGTGTGAATCGTTCCTATATTTGGAATGGTCTGATTTTGTTGTGGTTTTTTGATAGATCGTTGGCTGCTTGGAATTGCAGATGCATCATTGAGTTATTGCATTTAAATTTAGCTCTTGTCCTCACTTGGGAAGGAGGGGAATGTTAGAATGATTTCATCTTCCCTGGGAGCAATTAGGAAGTGGGCTCTCATGACTTTCTGAAGTGGAGGGTTGGTTGGTGGCCCTGGGAGGGGTGGGAAGGGGGTTGCATGTTTGACCAGAAGAGGAGGGGGCTCTTAGCTTTCCTTAACCTGGAGGATGTTAGAGCTGTCTTGAAGGTACCTTTAGTTCTCACTGCATTCTAAGCTCGTCAGGGACCACCTTTTATATATAAATCATCATTGTCATTATTCGTACTGTGGTCTCCGTCTCTTCAAACAGGTCAGGGCCCCTCTGTGCAAATAAAGCCATGGCATGCATAGTCACAGGTCCGATTGCATAAGCTACCCCAGCATAGCACTTTCAAAGATGTTGCTAGCAGTGTGGATATCTGTAAAAACATTGTACTTTACCAAATGTTGTTGTTGTTGTTGTTGTTAGAGTCATTGAGTCAGTATGGACACAAAGTGACCCTGTGCACAATAGAACGAAACACTGCCCGGTTCTGTGCCAAGTTCACAATCGTTGCTATGCCTGAGCCCATCACTGCCACCTCTGTGCTGGGGTCTTCCTCTTTTTCTCTGACCCTCCACTTTACCAAACATGATATCCTTCTCCAGGGACTGATCCCTCCTGACAAGATATCTGAAGTATGAGAGATGAAGTCTGGCTGTCCTGGCCTCCAAGGAGCACTCTGACTGCACATCTTCCAACACGGATCTGTTTGTTCTTTTGGCAGCCCATGGCACTTAAAGTATTCTCCTCCAACACCATAACTCAAACGCATCAATTCTTCTATAGTCTTCCTTACTCACTGTCCAACTTTCACATGCATATGGTGGTTATGTGCTGTGGAGTCTATTCCAACTCATAGCGACCCTGTACAAGCTGTAAATCTTTATGGGAGCAGAAAGCCTCATCTTTTCTCCCACGGAGCAGCTGGTAGTTTCGAACTGCTGAACTTAAGGTTCTCAGTCCGATTCATAACCACTATGCTATGAGGTTATTGAATATACCATGGCTTGGGTCAGGTGCACCTTAGTCCTCAAGCTGACATATTTGCTCTTTAACACTTTACAAAGGTCTTGGGCAAAGATTTGCCCAATGCAATACATGATTTGATTTCTTGACTGCTGCTTCCATGAGTGTTAATGGTTGATCCAAGTAAAATGAAGTGTTTGACATCAATCTTTTCTCCATCTATGTGGCTATTTATTGGTGCATTGGTGAGGATTTTTGTTTTCTATACATTGAGGTACAACCCATACCAAAGGCTGTGGTCTTTGACCTTCACTAATAAGTTTTGTTTAAATAAGTGTTTTAAGTCCTTTTCACTTTCAGCAAGCAAGGTTGTATCATCTGCATATCGCAAGTTGTTAATGAGTCTTTGTCCAATCCTGATGCCACGTTTTTCTTCATATAATTCAGTTTCTCGGATTATGTGCTCAGCATACAGATTGAATAAGTATGGTGAAAGAATCCAACCCAGGCACACACCTTTCCTAATTTTAAACCATCTGGTGTTCCCTTGTTCTGTTCGAACAATTGCCTCTTGGTCTATGTATAGGTTCCTTATAAGCACAATTAAGTGTTTCGGAATACTCATACTTCACAATGTTATCCATAGCTTGTCTTGATCCACACAATCGAAGGCCTTTGCATAATCAATAAAGCACAGGCAAACATCTTTCTGGTATTCTCTGCTTTCAGCCAATATCCATCTGATGTCACCAATGATATCCCTCATTCCTCGACCTCTTCTGAATCCGGCTTGAACCTCTGGAAGTTCTCTGTCGATGTATGCTTGCAGCTGTTTCTATATTACCTTTAGTAAAACTTTACTTGTATGGGATATCGATGATGCCTTTCGATGATTCCGCATTACCATCTTATAGAGGCATATAAAATAAGCAGTTAAAGTCCCCCTTATACCTTCCTAACTCCTTCTCATAAGCCATAAATCCAAACCCACTGCTAGAGTTGATTCTGACTCACAGGCACCCCGTAGGACAGAGTAGGTACCGGCCTCATTGGGTTTCCACGTGAAGGCTGTATCTTTCTCGTAAGGAGCCAAGGTGGGTTTAGACAGCCCACCTTTTGATTAGCCGTAGAGTACTTTAACCAGAGTGCCACCAGGGCTAATCCCCAGGCCCCCACCGATCATCCTTATTAAGTGATTGATTTTTCCTTTCAGCCTTTCTGGAGCTTTGCCCTTACATGTGTTGTCACTGTTGTTAGGGGCTGTCGAACCGGCTCTGACTCACAGTGACCCTGTGCAAACAGAAACAAAACACAGCCTGCTTCTGGGCCATCTTCACAATCATTAGCCTTGAACCCATTGCTGCGGCCACTGTGCCTGTCCATCTCACTGGGGGTCTTCCTCTTTTTCACTGACACTCTATTTTCCAAAGCATGATGTCCTTCTCCAGGGACTGGTCCATCTTGGTAGTAATATGTCTGAAGTATGAGAGACAAAGTCTTGTCATCCTGGCCTCCTCCTTCCAACATGAATTAGTTCTTCTGGCAGTCCATGGTACTTTTAATATTTTTTTTCCAACACCATAACTCAGGTGCATCAATTCTACTCTGGTCTTCCCTATTCATTGTCCAACTTTTACATGCTTATGAGGCTATTGAAAATACCATGGCTTGGGTTAGGCACACCTTCGTCCTCACACTGACTTCTTCGCTCTTGAAAACTGTAAAAGAGGTTGTGTACAGCACATTTGCCTAGTGCAATAAATACATCACTTGATTTCTTGGATCCAGGCAAAATGAAGCCTTTGGCAAGTGTCCTTTATTTATCATGATGTTATTTCTTGGTCCAGTGGTGAGAATTTTGTTTTGTTTACATTGAGGTGTAACCCATGCCCTAGGCTGTGGTCTTTGATCTTCATCTGTAAATATTTTAAGTCCTCTCTGCATTCAGTAAGTGAGATTATATCACCTGTATATCATAGTTTGTTAATGAGGCTTCCTCAAATCCTGAAGCCTTGTTCTTCTTCATATAATCTAGTGTCTTGGATTTTTTGCTCAGTATACAGATTTAATAAGGAGCTCTGGTAGCATAGTGATTATGAATTGGGCTGCTAACCTCTCAGGGTCAGCAGTTCGAAACTGCCAGCTGTTCCGTGGGAGAAAGATGAGGCGTTCTGCTCCCATAAAGATTTACAGCCTCAGAAACCATGTACAGGGTCACTATGAGTCAGAACCAACTTCACAGCACATAACCACCATACAGATTGAGTAAGTATGGTGAAAGACTACAACCCCGGTGCAAACTTTTCCTGATTTTAAGCCACTCAGCATCTTCTTGTTCTGTTTGAACGACTACCTCTTGGTCTATGTACGGGTACCTCATGAGCACAATTAAGTGTTCTGGAATGTCCATTCTTCTCAATGTTGTGCATGTTGTTGTTGTTAAGTGCTGTTGAGTTGATTCCAACCCATAGCGACCCTGAACAGGGTTTCCGAGGCTGTATATCTTTACTGGAGCAGAAAGCATCATTTTTCTCCTGTGGAGCAGCTGGTAGTTTCGAACTGCTGACCTTGCGGTTCACAGCCCAATTCATAACCACTATGCTACCAGAGCTCCTTGTGCATAGGTTGTCATAATGCACACAGTTGAAAGTCTTTGCATAGTCGATAAAGCACAGGTAAACATTTTTTTGGTATTCTCTGCTTTCAGTCAAGAACCATCTGACATCAGCAGTGATATCCCTCGTCCTACGTCCTTGTCTGAAACCAGCTTGAACCTCTGGCAGTTCCTAGTCAGCATACCTTTGCATTTTTGAGTTATCTTTACCACACTTTTACTGGCATGTGATATTAATGATATTGTCTGATGATTTCTGCAATCTGTTGGGGTCACTTCCCTTTGAAATGTACACAAATCTGGATCTCTTCCAATCAGTTGACCAGATAGCTGTCTTCCAAATTTCTTGGCATAGATGAATGAGTGTCTCCAGTGCTGCATCAGTTTGATGAAAGATTTCAATATGTATTCCATTAATTCACGGAGCCATACTCTTTATCAATAACTTCAATGCACCTGGATTTCTTCCTTCAATACCATTGGCTCTTGATCATATGCTACCTCTTGAAATGGTTGAACAGCAACTATTTCTTTCTGGTCCAGTGACTGTGTATTCCTTCCATCTTCTTTTCATATATCCTGCATCATTCACTATTTTACCCGTAGATTGATTCTTCATTATTGCAACTCGAGGCTTGATTTTTTCTTTAGTTCTTTCAGAGATGCTGGGCGTGTTCTTCCTTTTTGGTTTTGTAATTCCAGGTCTTTGCACATTTCATTATAATACTTGGCTTTGTATTCTTGAGCTGCCCTTTGAAATTTTCTGTTCAGCTCCTTTACTTCCTTGTTACTCCATTTGCTTTAGCATCTCTACGCTGGAGCTCTGGTAGTGTAGTGGTTACGAGTCCGGCTGCTAACCTTAAGTTCAGCAGTCCTAAACTACCAGCTGTTCCATCGGAGAAAGATGAGGCTTTCTGCTCCTGTAAAGATTCACAGTCTTGGAAACTCTATTCAGGGTCACTATGAGTTGGAACTGACACCATAGCACATCACCACCACCACCACTATGCAGGAGAGCAAGTTTCAGAGTCTCTTCTAACATCCATTCTGGTCTTTTCCTTCTTTCTTCTCTTCTTAATGACCTTTTGCTTTCTTCCTGTATAATGTTTTTATGTCTTCACACAGTTCTTTTGGTCTTTGGTCATTAGTGTCTAATGCATCAAATCTCTTCTTGAGATGATTTCTTAATTCAGGTGGGATGTACTTAATTAAGATCATATTTTGGCTCTCCTGGACTTGCTTTTATTTTCTTCAGCTTCAGCCTGCATATGAGCAAATTGATGGTCTGTGTGTTCCATAGTGTGCCCCTGGCCTTGTTCAGGCTGATGATACGGAGCTTTTCTACTGTCTCTTCCCACAGATTTATTCAATTTGATTTCTGTGTAGTCCATCTGGTGATGGTCCATGTGTATAGTCATCTTTTACGTTGTTTAAGAAAGGTGTTAGCAATGAAGAAGTTGTTGGTCTTGCAAAATTCTATCATGTAATCTCCAGCATTGTTTCTATCACCAAGACCAGATTTTCCAACGACCAATCCTCTCTCTTTGTTTCCAGTGTTTGCATTCCAGTTATCAGTAAATCTTGATTGCAGGTTTGATCAATTTAATGCTGAGGAAGTCAGTAGGAGTCTTCATTTTCATCATTATTGGCTTTAGTGGTTGGTGCTTAAATTTGAATAATAGTGATATTACTGGTCTTCCTTGTAAGCATGTGGACATGATCCACTCACAGGCAGCGTTGTGCTTCCGGATAGATCTTAAGATGTTCTTTTTGACGATGAATGTGATGCCGTTCCTCTTCATTTTGTCATTTCCTGCCGTAGTTAACCATATGATTTTTAGATTTAAAATGATCAACAGCAGTCCATTTCAGCTCATTAATGACTAGGATATTGATCTTTATGTGTTTCCTTACATTTTTGACAAGTTCTCATTTTCCTAGATCCATTCTTTATGTATTCCATATTCTGATTTCTGATTCCTCATTTTGAGTTGTGGCTCATCAGCAAATGAAGGTCCCCAAACCTTTCCTCTATTTGTGTCTTCGGGTCAACTCTCCTTTGAGAGGCAGCTCCTCCCCAGTCATAGTTTGAATGCCTTCCAACCTGTGGGGCTCATCTCTGGATCTAACAATATTCTGGTGCTATGTGACAGTGTTTTTTCATAAGGTTTTCAGTGACTAAACATTCAGAAGGAATCCACTTCTCCCTCTTCCTAGTCTGTCTTAGTCCAGAAGCTCAGCTGAAACCTGTCCTCCATGGGTGACCCTTTCAGTACTTGAAATACCAGTGGCATAGCTTCCAGCATCTATGCAACACACTCAAGCCACCACAGTGTGACACGCTGACAGACAAGTGATGGCATCGGTACCTATGTACAAACTCAAGTGTCTTGGTATATTATAGAAGGATGCATATGCAGTTATGAAATACAGAGTGTGTGTATTTTTGATTAGCTGTCAGCTTGGTTCCGAATCATAGTGACCTATGTATACCAGAAGGTCTGCTATGATGGACCACATTTGGTTTATCTGCCCATCTTCTGATGGCATTTTGGTGTCTCTGCCCTCTGGCTGTTATGTGCTGACGTGAACACCGGGGCCCAGGTTTCCGTGTTTCTACCTCCATGTCTTCTGGGCGTGCACCTGGGACTGCTGGGTTATATGGTCAACTTTTTGAGGATCTGCCACAGTGTTCACCACAGCTGTACCATTTTGCATTCTCAACCGCCATGGATGAGTGAGCGTCCCTGCCCCTGCCCCTGCCAGTCCCTGGTGCTTGTTTCCTGATCACTGCCCTTCTAATGTGGGTGAGTGGTATCGCCTTGGGGTTTGGATTTGTGTCTCCTAATGATGAGGAGCTCTGGCAGCACTGGGTGCTGACCTCAAGGTTGGCATTTCAGAACCACCAACTGCTCTGTGCAGAAAGAGGAGACTTTGTGCTCCCATGAAGATTTACAGCCTGTGAGTTGGGACCAACCCAATGGACTGCGGCTTGTATGTTTGTGTAATGTTGACATTAAGCATCTTTTCTTGTCCTTGTTGGTGGTCCATGCTTCTAATAAAGAAAACGATGTATTTCCTGGAGTCCTGCTGTGGTACTTACTGTAAGATAAGCACTGGACTACTAGCCATGAGGTCAGTGGTCCAAACCTACCAGCCACTCCTTGGAAGCCCTTTACAGAGTCTCTATGAGCCAAACTGACTCGACAGCTCTTTACAACAATTATAATGTTTCTTACAGCTTCTGTTTCCTCCACATTCTACACTGTTTCTTAGGTTTTGGTGTTGCTAAGTGTTCTCAAGTTGGCTCCGGCTCACAATGACCCTGTCTTGGATTTCCGAGGAACAGTTGGTGGGTTTGATCTGCTGACCTTGTGGTTCATACCCACCTGTGGTCCATTGCATTATCCTGAGTGTTGCACAGTCTCCAGACAGCGTGTGTTTGGAATGGACGGTTTTGTTGCATGTGGCCTCCTGGCAGAGCTGGGACTCCCTTCCCACAGTGGACACCTTTGTCTGTGTTTCCCTCTGTGACTCCAGAGGTGCATATACGTGTGGGTGTTGAAATATATAGCATATACAGAGAGCATCTACTGACCGTATAGAAAAACTAAACGTTACCAAAATTGGAGTGTGAGTGTGTGGGGGTTACTGTAAGACAATGCTGGTTCAGTGGTGGAGTTCTTGGCTCCCACCCCGGAGAAAGGAGTGCACCCCATGAGCAGCCACCACCTGTTTGTCAGGAGCCTCGTGTTGAACTAGGATGCCAAGCATGTTTCAACAGAGCTAGCAGACTGAGGAGGGCTAGGAATAAAGGTCTGGTGATCTTCTGAAAATCAGCCAGTGAAAATCCTGCAGACACAACGGTCCAGCCTGCAACCCGTCACAGGTGTATGTGGCGCAGAACCGGGTAGGGTTTTGTTCCATTGTGTATGGGGTCATCAGGAGTCCCAGCTCAACCCAATGCCACCTAACACACACAAACACAAACACATGTGGGGACTTCTAAAATTCCTGGAAAAAGCCCCTTCTCTTTTCAGTCCATTTTTTCCACGAGCTTTTGGAAGTCCCCTCATCTATTCAGCACAGTCTGCTTTTTTAAGTTTCATGATTTACCCTGGAAGGCCCTTAGTCTATAACAGGTACACAATATTCCATTGGCCCCGTGCTTTTGTCCTTTTCCACATTTGCACATGTGTGGGTGACTGACAGCTTGCCTGTGTCATTACAGATGCTCAGTAAATATTTGTTGAAAGAAGGGATCGCTCACACTAAAAGGAAATGGCTCTCCTGTAACCCGGAGCTGTGGTCCTCACCATCTGCCTTTCTCAAACACTCCCCTTGACTTACCCCCTGAAATTGGTGGGTGCGGTGTAGTGAGTTGCCTAATGTCTCCTCAGGCCTTGGTCTGTATCTCCCACCAAACATTTCTGACTTGCTGGGTCAGGGTGAGGGAAGGTGGGAGAACATACTGATGGGATGCCACAATGCAGCTGTAGATGTTAGTTAGCATAGTTCATTGTAACCATAAAAACTCAAACCTCTAGCTTGCCTATAAACTGAGCCGCCTCAAAATCAGGAAGGGGGATCTCACTACCATCAAGAAGAAAGAGCTAGGCATGAAGTGGGTTCTTTGGATCCCGAGCTTCCTGCTTGCTGAACCTCCTCAACCCAGGGAGAGACGAGTACAGAAGCCCAGAACCAAAAACGAGAGCACGAGACAGAATGGTGGACTCCCCAACCCACAGAGCATGTGACACTGGTCAGAACGCTTGCTGGGAGAGTGGGGTGCCCCGTGGGCATTAATCAGCAGCTGACTGGGGCAGCTGAGCCCTGAGCATTTCTGACCCTGAATTGTGACCCTAATAAATCCCATAACTGTGAGTGTGCTGTTTGAGTTCTGAGTGTGGTTTGGCCGCTGCATTGGGGTGTTAGACTTGGTAGAGGAGTTGAGAGAGTGCCATGGGATGGATGGTTGATGCTTCATATTTTTGCAAGAACTATTGGCTCCGTGACATGAGCTCTGGGAAGGGCAGAGACATACACGTTTGTCTTCTCTGCATTCCTGGGGAATTTCATGACTGGCTTCATGGTGAAGTCACTGTCTGAACTCCCAGACTAACCCCATAATGCCCAATGTATGCTATAGATAACAAATTAGAAATGACAGGCAAAAATCAGCTACTGCCATACACCTATTGGAATATTTATTAGGAAAAAAACCAAGTACAATGAGCACATTCAATCAGTGGCTACAGCATGTAAAATAAAGATTTCTTTTAAAATAAGTTTACTACATAAAAAAGAAAACTCAAGGGTGTTTAAGGAAATAAAGGCGTGTTGGTAATTGATACGGGGAACCCAGGCGGTATGCTGACAGAATCCCTGCCTTCCACACTGAGACTCGGCTTTGATTTCTAGCTCACACACTGCCACTACCCACCCGTCTGTCCACGGAGGCTGGTGTGCTGCTGTGAACTTCCAGGCTCCAGCAGAACTTCCAGACTGAGGCAGACGATGAAGAAAGGCCTGGTGATCTGCTTCTGAGTATCAGCCAGTGAGGACTCTCGGGATCATAACCGCCCCATCTGCAACTGATTACGGGGATGGCCTAGGACAGGGCAGCGTTTTGTTCTGTTGTGCTCTGAGTCTAGGGTCAACTCCAGGCAGTTAGCATTCACCACCAGCAGAGTTGGTACGCATACACGGCAAGCATTGTACTGTTTGAGGACGCCAGGGGTCTGACTTGAACACTTAATGACAGACTCTCAGAGACTGCAGCCTTCAGTACGACTGACACGTCCGAATCAAGAAAACAATACTCCTCCCAACCGATGTGAACAAACGGAGAAGGTGGACACTGTCTAGGATTTCATTAGACTTGGATGCACAACCAACACCTGTGGAGGCAGCAGTGGAGAAGTGACTTTCTGCACTGCGCTGGGCACGTCTGCTGTACAAGACCCCTTCAGAGTTCGAGAGCAGAGATGTCCGTTTGAGGACTAAGGTGCGCCTGATCCAAGCCCTGATACTTCACTCACCTCTTATGCACGTGAAAGCCAGACTCTAAAATTGATATCTGTGGATTATGGTGTTGGGGAAGAAATTACCATGAACTGTCTGAAGACCAAACAAATCTGTCTTGGAGGAGGTACAGCCAGAAAGCACCGTAGAAGCCAGGATGGCCAGATTTAGTCTCGCATACTTAAGACACATGTTGGCAGGCAAGACCCATCCCTGGAGAAGGACATCATGCTTGGTAACATGGAGGGTCAGCGAAAAAGGGGAAGATCTTCAAAGGAGATGGGTTGGCACAGTGGCAGCAGGAATGGGCCCAAGCATTTAACTTGTGTGGATGGGCCAAGACTGGGCAGTGTTGCGTTCTGTTGAACATAAGGGTCACTCTGAGTTGGAACCAACTTGACAGCATCTAATAATGACAGGAGCAGCAGCAGCTACAATCCCAGAGCTGTAGCTTTGTTGAAAGCTTATGGCTTTCTCGGGCGGGCAGTGGCAACTCTTGTGGCCAGAATCCACCGGAGTTGGATGAGCCAACATCGATGCCTCAAGTCTGGTCGGGACCCCAGGACTGGCCGTCTCCGCTTAATGCTATTTGTACAGAAATGGCTCTTTAAAATGGTTCTTAATGTCATTGCTCTTCTAACCAAAGCAATTAAGCATTTCCAATTCCATTTTCTTTTGAAGCAGACAAAGCTAAACGGAACGGGCTCTGTTGGTGTTGAAGTCTTAACGCAATCACAGGCCTGCAAATGTGGTCCTGGGCCTGCAGGATGCTGAGTGCTGCTGCCCAGCAAAGGTCTGTGATGCCCCTGTGTCTGCCTTGGGGGCAGACAGAAGCAGCCCAGAGTACAGGCGTGCTTGGCAAGGGTTTTGGAAATGGTTACGAAACCATCACTTTCGGCAGTAGCGAGTAGGCTTTGATGACATCTGTCAGCATCCTTCGTCCATTGACAACCCTAGACTGGGCGATACAATTAGCCTGCTCCTTTCAGAAGTTCTACAGCATTGAGAAATGGGGCTGCCAGGGTAGGTGTTCCCTTAGGGAGGGCTCTGGGGTCTGCTGTGCACCATGCTGTTGGATTTGTGCAGACTCTGGGGGAGGTGTAGATGATTGGAAACCAGTTCAGACTAGCTTAAGCTAAAGGAGGACCTGATGGCTGCCATTGAGGAGAACATAGGAATGGCTGCAGGAATGGCTTGATCCAGGAGCATTTGGAAATCTGTCCTTTTCCTGAGTTGGCTTCCGTTTTAATCAATGTCCCTTAGTCATGTACTTAGGGCTCAGTGCCCCACACCACCTCCCCTTTTCATGACATGTCTTCAGGTAGATTCAAAGGGCAGGTAGAACTTTGTATGATTACTTGGGGTCCAAACTTCTTGCTTGTGGAAGGGATCCCCTTAAAGCTGCCCCACCTGTCTTCTGAAGCCTTCTGGTCAGGCCCAGGGGTTTTGAAGCAGATCTGAAGCTATGCCTCATATAAGAGTGACCGTGCTCCCCAGGGACTGACATAAGTAATGACCTTGTCCGTGGCTCCACAGAGGTGTGGTCAGTGTAGGCAGGTCTCTGGCAGCCAGATGTCCAGGTGCACATTGCTGAGAGATGTGTGTGTCCATGCATATGACTGGGCTGCACGCACAGGTACCTGCAGGCCCGGGGGTCCATGTAGCATGCTCCTTTCTGGACTGGCTTCCGTGGCTGTATGGGATGGTAGGGTTGGATCAATTAAGAGCCTTGAGTGACTAGGCACAGAACCCATTCTGACCATCCCCAGCAGAAGGGGAATTTGATAGAAGACTTCATCAGAAAGTCAAAGATCTGGAAGGCCTTCAGGGATCCAAGGAGCAGGAACAATGGGTAGTAACTAGGGAGACCCACAAGGACAAATCTGCCCCAGCCTCTGTTGTTTGTCTCCTGGTGGTTTTGCTCAAGATTAAAATCATGAGACTGATTGTTTCATTGGCCTCCCCTTGTGGCTGGAGAAGGGTCAGACACCCTGCTTTGTAATCTCACTGGAGTGCCCCCAAAGCTGAGTGGCTATTGGATGACCTGGTCCGTCTTGGCCTCCAAGTCATCCAGTCCTGTTGTATGACTCTGAAGTCTATCTTTCCCTCTTCATACTTCAGATGGCAGCCCCAGTGGGCACATTTCTGTCTTCTCATTTCCCAGAGCCCCCTCTGTCTGCCAGTGTGTCATATGAAGAAGGAAAGGTCTTCTGGAAATCAGTTAGTGAGAACCCTGTGGATCACAATAGAACCCAGTCCAGTAGAGTGCTGGACAATGAGCCTCCTGGACAGGAAGGCACTCCAAACACAGTGCTCACAACAGTGGACCCAGGAGTGTGTGTGTGAACTTAAAAACTGAGGTACTGGCTCCCCTAAAAGACAGCGACTGCAGACCTAAATCACAACTCCTCTTGATTCAAACTGTAGTCTGACCTAGAAACTTCTGATTCTGTTGAAAAGACACTTTGGTCATTTTGTCATTGTTTCGTACTGCATGACTGGTGTGTGGCTGTTACGCTGGAGGCTGTGTCATGGATATTTCATATACCAGTAGGGTCATGCATGGTGGACAGCTTTGAGCAGTTTCCAGTCTAAGACAGACTGGACAGACAGGCTAATTTGTTAACCTTAAAATCAGCCAATGAGAAAGAGCTCCATGGATTGCCACAGAATACTGTCTGACTCGTTTGCCATGGACACATCACCACGAGGCATTGGTCACTGGAGAACACCGTGTGTGGTGAAATGGGAGCCCTTGGTGAGATGGACACGGTGGCTTCAACGAAGGACTAGATAGGACGGTGATGGTGAAGGTGATGTAGGACAGGGTAACGTGGCATTCTAGGTCCAAGGGGTGGCTGTGAGTCAGAGCTGACTTGTTAGCACCAAGAACACCAACATTTTCCACGACTCCTGGTGTGGCACTGTAGGATCAGCACTGGACTGGGGACTACAGAGTCTGCAGTTCAAACCCACCAGATGCTCCTCAAAAACCCTATGGAGGGTCACTATGAGTCAGTGACACTTAACAACATCAACATGATGGCAACATTTTCCAGTAAAGTGTGCCAGATGCCTGTCTTTGCTGATGGAGAATTTGTGGGGATGAGTCCTCTGCTCTGTATGTGTCCCCCCTTCCCCGCCCCGTTTCCCCCAGTGGTGGTATGGGTGGTTGTTAAGTGCCTTCGAGTTGATTCTGACCCATAGTGACCCTGTATAGGGTTTCCAAGGAGCAGCTGGTGAGTTTGAACCACTGACGTTGCAGTTCAAACGACTTTGCAGTCTGCCGCAGTAGCCCACAGGGTCACATCAGGACTCCTACTGAGAACTAAACAGCAGACCCCAGACCCCTCTCCTGGACGGTCCCCCAGTTCTCCCAGCCTCCAGGCACTTCAGATGAGCACTGGACAACCAGGTCTTGCCTGTTACCAATTAGTAACCAGGCAACTGAAACATTTGCTATCAACAGTCTCTATTCACAAGGAGGTCTGCTTCCTTAATTCAAATGAAAGGGCTTTTTGGATTTGAGAGGAGATTGATAAGGGAACAATAGTGCCACAGGTAGAGTTTAATGTTTAACCCCAGGCTGCATTCTGGGCGTAGTTTCCATGACAACAGAATAGCAGCTCATCTGGCAGGATGGAATTCTGGATGTGGGTCCTGTGCTCAGGCTATTGAATGCAGGACTGTGGCTTTCTAATCTCTCCTGGATCCTGTGACCTGTGTGAGGAATGGGAAGTTTTAGATTTCTTTGAATTTGGAGGATCAGTGAAAGCTTGGAGAAAGGAGTGAACAGATGGTTCCACCAGGGAGCCCTCAGGAATCCACACAGCCGAGGGATGTTACCCCACAGAAACTCTCAGCGAACTCATCTTTAACCTTGTAAGTTACCGGTGCTGTGGCACAGAAGCTCTGCTGCTGTTTCTGGGTGTAGTCTAGCCCATTCCAAGTCACGGTGGTCCCGTGTGGCCAAGTAGAACTGCCCCATACAATGTCCTAAACTGTGATCTTTAACGGAACAGAGATCTAGGTCTTTTCTACTTTGGAGACAAGGAGTGGATTCGAACTGCCAAATCTTCCAGTTAGCAGCTGAGCACTTAACCATTGTGCCACCAGGGTACCTCCGGGAAGCCCTGCCTGGAATCTAATACAGAGCTTGGCAGTGTTTTCTCTAAATCCGCTTGTTTTTAAAATTGCTTCAGAAAAGAACCTTAATTTCACCATATTAAATGGATAATCTTGCTGGAAATAGAGGTTAAAGAGTAGCAGTAAAAATAAATACAGTAGAAATGATGCTGTTACTTAAATCCAGCTGGAACCTGGGGCCTGCTGGTAGCTTCCAACCTGCTCACACTTTTTCTGAAGGAGACAAGACCGAGCTTTAGAGACGTGTGTGTTAAATGCACCTTAGCACCAAGGAGCCCTGCTCATTGGCAGATAAGTACTGAGCCATTACTAAATGGATGATAATTATATGAGAAGGCTTCAAAGAGTTTGTACAAAAGTGGAATGAAAAGATAATGGACTTTTTTCATGAACTTTCTGAAGCCCCTTCTTTTAATGATCCCCTGGTGGCACACTGATTAAAATGCTCAGCTGCTGACCAGAAGGCCAGCGGTGATTCAAACTCACCAGCTGCTAGGAGGGAGGAAGGGAGGAAGTCGGCTTCGGTAAAGACTGCTGGCAGTGGGAACCCTGTGGGGCAGGTCCACTCTGTCCTTCCTGTAGGGTCATTGTGATTTGGAATAGACTTGACGACCGTGGTAACCGTGTGGGGCAGGTCCACTCTGTCCTTCCTGTAGGGTTGCTGTGATTTGGAATAGACTTGATGTCTGTGGGTTTGGTTTGAGAGTATAATCAGGGAGCCTTGGTGGTGCAGTGGTTAAGTGCTCAGCTGCTAATGGTGGTTCGAGCTCAGCTAGTGGCTCCAGCAGTCTGCTTCCATAAAGATTTACAGCCTGGGAACCCTATGGGGTAACTCTGCTCTCAGTCCTATAGATAGTTATGAGTCAAAATCGATTCAGTGACAGTGTTAAAATTTATCATGTATATTTGGACCTCTGGTATGCTGTAGGATAAGTATTGGACTACGAGCCACAAGGTCAGCAGTTCAAACCCATCAGCTTCTTCTTGGAAACCCTATTCAAGGCACTATGACTTGGAATCAACTCGAGGGCACTTGACAACGTACCTGGTCCTAGTGTCCTGGTGTGGTGCTGTGGGTTAATGTGCCAGACTGCAAAGTCGTTTGAACTGCAA